>NC_035433.2:6256103-6573569 GCF_002127325.2 Helianthus annuus
ACAACTTTAGTGCGAATATAATGGCACGCAATTCCAAATCGTGGGTGGTGTAGTTCTTTTCATGCACCTTTAGTTGTCGTGATGCATATGCAATTATCTTGCCCTTTTGCATAAGTATACAACCCATACCGGTGTGTGAAGCATCACAGTATACGACAAACTCTTCTACTCCTTCAGGTAAAGATAATACCGGAGCATTGCTCAACTTTTGCTTAAGAATCTCATAGGATTCTTGTTGCTTTGGACCCCAATCAAATTTTACATTCTTACGGGTCAAAGAAGTTAATGGTGCATCTATTCTCGAGAAGTTCTCAATGAATCTTCTATAATATCCAGCTAAACCCAGAAAGCTGCGAATTTCTGTAGGCGTCTTCGGTGCTTCCCAATTCATAATGGCTTCTATCTTGGCGGGATCAACTTGGATACCACGCTCACTAACAACATGTCCAAGAAATTGGACTTCACGAAGCCAGAACTCGCACTTGGAGAATTTAGCATACAACTTCTCCTGTCGAAGCAATCCTAAGATACACCAAAGGTGATTCTTGTGATCAACTTGGCTACGAGGGTAAATAAGTATGTCGTCAATAAAGACAATGACAAACTTATCTAAGTATGGTTTGCAGACTCTATTCATGAGGTCCATGAATGCTGCAGGCGCATTAGTGAGCCCAAAAGGCATCACTAAAAACTCGAAATGTCCATATCTTGTTCTGAAAGCTGTCTTAGGCACATCTTCAGTTCGGACCTTGAGTTGATGATATCCAGATCTCAGATCAATCTTAGAGAAATAGCTCACCCCTTGGAGTTGATCGAATAAATCATCGATCCTGGGCAAAGGATAACGATTCTTGATTGTCACCTTATTCAATTCACGGTAATCAATGCATAAGCGCATTGATCCGTCCTTCTTCTTCACAAACAGTATCGGAGCTCCCCAAGGCGAAGAGCTGGGTTGAATGAAACCTTTTTCCAGTAAGTCGTCTAATTGAGTTCTGAGCTCTTTCATTTCCATAGGTGCTAGATGATTAGGAGCTCGTGCAATAGGTGCTGATCCTGGGAGAATTTCTATCATGAACTCTACTTGCCTCTCAGGAGGTAATCCAGGTAACTCGTCAGGAAAGACATCAGGATATTCAGAGATGATCGGAATGTCTTCAATCTTGGGCTTCGGTTCATTCACAGACACTTGTGCCATGTAGATGACACATCCGCTCTTCAAACACTGCGATACCTTGAGAATAGACACATTGCTGGGCAATCCATATTGCGTATCTCCTTGAATAGTGACTGATTCGCTAGAAGGGGTTTTGATAATAACTAGCTTTTTATCACAGGCAATTTGGGCTTGGTTATGCGACAACCAATCCATGCCTAAAACTATATCAAACCCAGCCAATTTCATTGGCAAGAGGGATAGCGGGATATAATGATTCTTAATGGATATAGAGCATCCATCAAGAAGAGTTGAAGCTGTTTCTAAGGTACCATCGGCAAGCTCTACCTCATATTTTATGTCTAGAGTCTTAATAGGCAAATTCAATAACTTATAGAACTTATGATCTACAAAAGACTTATCAACCCCGGAATCAAATAAGACTCTAACATAATTATTATTGATGAGGAAGGTACCTTTTATGACGTTCTCGTCGTTCACCTCTTCCCTCGCGTTCATCTGAAAGACTCTCGCATTTGTTTTCTTCGCCTCCTCGGGCTTCTTTGCATTCTTGGGGCAATTTGTCTTGATGTGCCCCTTTTTATTGCAACCATAGCAGGTTGCATCCTTGATATTTCGGCACTCAACAGACTTGTGCCCTTTCTTTTTGCAGATCCCACATGGTTTGGCCTATGGGTCTTGGTTGCACTTTCCAAAGTGCCTTTTGTGACATATCTTGCACCTGGGCCTGTCATTTAACTGCCCTTTTTTGGAACCAGAGTTCCCTTTGCTCTTTTTTTTTTCGACTGAGGAGACTTGTCTTCCTCTCTTTTCTTCTTCCCTTCATCGGTAGCTTTCTTCGCCCTACTTCTCACAACATCAAGAGTGAGGGACAAAGATAGATCCACAGCAGATCTATAAGTGGCTGGCTTAGAAGCCTTAACATTCCCTTTTACTTCAGGGGCCAAGCCACCGATGAAACGCGCAATGCGTTTGGGTTCAGGAGTGACTAAATATGGTACAAGCCTTGACATTGATTTGAAGCTAGTCACATATGATCTACAATCTAGATCCTTCATTACCACGGTGAGGAAATTAGTCTCTATCCTCTCGACTTCATGTTGAGGACAATATGTGTCCTTCACTAGATCAACAAACTTACTCCATGAAAGATTATACAAAGGAACCTTTCCGGTGGCTTGTACTAATGCTTTCCACCAAGTGAGGGCATCGCCCTTGAAGGATTGTGACACAAACTTCACTATATCCTCTTTAGCACATCCGCTGATGTCTATCACAGTCTCCATTTCGTCCAACCATTTCATGCAATCGATTGCTCCCTTTTCTCCTGTAAAATCCCTCGGTTTACAGGAGACAAAGTACTTATAGGTACAACCCTTGGTGTACCTGGGAGTCGGTTCGAGAACAATCTGCTTCTGAGGTTCACTCCTCTGATTAGACGAGTGCTGAGACTCATCTTTCTTAAGTGTATGCGAATGAGAATGGGACTTTGAATGAGTTTTGGACCGAACATTACTCGGCTCCTTGAATATCTTATCTACTGCTTGAGCAACTGCGGTGTCAATCATTTCCTGCAGTTCAGCATTTGTAAGATTTACTCTTGCTTCATTATTGTTTTCCTCTCGTGGGTGGCTATTTGCCTCGTCAGATCCTGCCATTATTCAAGTACCGAATCAAACAATAATGATTTATTTAAATAATTCATCATATCGATGATTAGATGGTCATGGTATTATTAAACCATATAGACTATTTTTAAGTAATAATTAATAATCAATAGAATATAATTCTTTATATTTATTAGACTGGAGAATTTATAAATCACAACTGCCAAAGTCATAAAAGACATTTTTTTATTAAACACAAGGCTCGTCTCGAAGGACATTTAGATAGCTCAGAAAGCTTTGTCACAGGGACGATTTAAAATATAACCAATGATCTCTTGGATCAGTGACCTTTTAAGGGTCGAATAAAGTTCATCGCCTGTTTGACAAGAAGTTTATAAAATAAAACTATCATTGTCATTATTATGCCTTTGCTTATAAGCATACATCTCAAATGGATGTTTTAGGCGTATACATCATATTGATGTTTATTAGCCATGATTCGCATTGATCATATAGGCTATTTATAATGAATTGAAATAGATCCAAGTACATTTGAAGGCTGGTGTGGTTTTGCGTACCGCACAACAAGGAATGTTAACATGTTTTCAGATATTAACAGGGATTATTATCTTAAAAAGGTTGTACCATCATAGCCATTTAATATTTTGGCTAGGTTATACCTCTAAGAGTTTATTTAGCAAATCAATTTAAAATTGAAATGATATAACGTAATGATGTAATAAAATACATATTTAAAAATCAAAGATAAACTTCATTAAACCATAAAAATAGTACAGAGATGCCCTAAGCGGGACTTGAAACAACACAATGCCCACACAGGGGCTACAGAAAGAGGAAAATAAGTCCACGCAGGGACTTGGTACTGGAAATAAAATAATGTCCTCACAGGGACTTGATTAAAAGACAATACAAGATAAATTAAACAACTTCCTACTTCTTCTTGCCTTTAATAAGGCTCGCAAGGCCTTTGAGAAAGCTATTATGCTTCTTTTTGGTTTCATTTGCTTCTTGCTCAACCCTGTCTAGCCTTTGCAGTATTTCTTCAGTTTGCACCTGTTGGGGAGGAGGAGGTTGCTGATATGGGGGGTATTGATACCCCTGCACCGGATATCCAGTCGGGTAAACTAGAGGGTAAGAAGATGGATAAAGTGCATTGTATTGTGCAGTAGTAAGGTATGGATCATGGTTTCCATAATCCGATGGGTATCCAGATGGGTTTTCAAAAGGGTTGTACCCAGAAGAACCTGGTTAAGTCGGGATCGGGTATTCGAAACCCATTGGTGGCGGTGGTGCATGTGAAACCGGTGGAGGATCGTTTTCCGGTACCGCGTGCGAGGGTCCACCCATTTGGGGGTCCTCGGGGATTGGAGGGTAAGAACTTGAACCCTGAGGAGAACTGAAACGCGGTCCTCCTCGCACGGATATTCGTGCATTCCTCCTTCGCCTCAGAGGCTCGGGAGGTGGCTGAGGTGGCTGTTGAGGCGGCTCCTCAACAGTAAGTGGTGGAGGTGAAACTGCTTGAAGCTGGGGTTCAACCAAAGGAGGTTGAGCATGAGAGTTATGGTACGAAGGAGTAAAGTACCAATCATACGCGGCCATTCTCTCTTGGTATGAATCGGGCCCTCGGTATGGCGATCCCTGGAATGGGGAACCGCTTGAGATGCTAATTGGGTGGCCTGGTGTTCCGATTTGCATTTCTGGGTCCGGGTCGTCGTCCATCTCCATTTTGTGAGGAAAGTGTTCCTCGGGTCCCAAAGGGTTGTAGCCCAAAAAGTCGTTAACGTAATCATTAGGATTAAACTGGGCAGGAGAGTAGGTAGAATCCGAATGATGAAACGAATGAGAATGCAAGGAATGATAGGATTGGTGAGACTCATGCGAATGATGTGATGCAAGGGAGTGATGAGAATGCTGGGGCTCGTCTGGAATAGGCGGCCCGAAAGATGGATGGAATGAAGGTGAAGAGCTCAATGAGACAGAGTGTCTCGTTGGTTCAAAGGAATGACCCCATTGGTCATGAGAGTTTGAGCTAGAAAACGACGCAGACGGGGTGTGCCGATGGGATGGTCCTACGTGTCCTGATGGTCCACCTCGCATGGGACCCTTTCCTTTGCCTCTTACTCTGGGTGGCATTGTTGATGGTTAAACCTGTCAAAACAAGTTAAATAAAATAAAATAAAATATAAACAGCAAAGGAAAGTTAAGAACAAATCCTAGGTCATTGGCCTAGACTCGGAAGTCTAAGGAATGTGCTTATTGTGTCATTGAGATTAAACACAAAAGGTTAGTGTTTAATTCACTCAATGTTGGCTCTGATACCAACCTGTCACACCCCGATATTTCCACATATTACCGGTGGGCCCGGCGGGGAGTATCGTGACGTAGTTGATATCATCATTGTCAATACACACAATATAATAGCACAGCGGAAGGCTTGGTGAATAAACTATTACAAACCATAATGTCTGAGTGTCCACGAAAGAATATACAGACTGGAATGTAATAAGATCCACAGGCGGATCATAAGTAAAATACAAGAAAAACAAAATAACAGACTTCAGGTATCTATGGATTTGCAAGATCCTCTTATGACACCTAATAGCTCCAGCCTATTACGAGAGGTACCTGTCAATCAGTCTTTAAAAAATATGTAACGCCCGGCTATTTTGTACTTTCCATTTATAGGAGGTTTCGTTCGTAGTTCTATTTTTGGAAACCTTGTATTCTTGTAATCATTTCCTTTCCTTGTAATCTTTATCAAATCGACACTTGGATCATTAATGAAACTGGTATTTTATTACGTATATGTCATACGCACTCTAATTATGCTCGTATGTTCAACTTCGTGAAACAATTGATGTTTAATCATCACTCTTGGAAACTATGTGTGAAACTTGTAATTAAACTAAAACTTATGCCTTGAACGCGTTCTGAACGAGGATGATACTTGGTTATGACGTTTATACGCTTAAATATACTTTGGTTGTGATCATCATGCTTAACTACACCTTATACTATGCTTATTTATACAACGGTTAATCATCTAATATGTGACATATACTTGTCACTTACAAACATGTTACATACTTGTACATTACACTTTTTACCTAGTTAAATCATGTTTTATTTCATATTTCACCTTGTTACAAGTTAGGGGAAACATTGTTGCATATTATTACACAACTTAACTAACAAAATTACTCATTATAATGTTTTAAAAAAAATAAAAAAATAAAGAAATATGGCAGCCCCAATTCAGCAAAATTCAGCCCCATATAGTTGGGTTTTGTGGGCTAGTTTCAAGGTGTAACCCCTTCTAAACACTTCCAAAGCCCAACCCATTGAAACCCTAATCCTTCCCCCTATAAATACCACTTATAACCAGCCTCCCTACCACTTTTGCAACACTAAAAACTCTCAAAACATCCTCCAAACCGTACCTGAAAGCAAAGGTTCGAGCAGATTGACACCCCTTCACGAAAATGAGCATAACTCACTCAATTCTTATCCGATTCACTTGATTCTTTTTCCTACTTGCTTGGATAATCATGGGGTTCGATTCCTAGACTTCTCCTTGGAGAAATCAGACCTGGAAATGCCCCGAAATAGTCCATAAACTTTCTGTTTGTTTTTATGTTCATCAAAAACTTGTTTAAGCCTATGCAACTTGTGTCAAACACAACTCAAGCCAATGTCCTAATGCTTACAACCCCTCTTATGGTTGGTTAAGCTTAAAAACATGGTTGAGACATCCAAATCAGGGGTTAAAACCTCATAAACTTTCTGTTTTAATTAGGGTTTTACCCACAAGTAGTGTTCGAGTATGAAGCTTGATGAATGTGTGATGGTTGGACTAGCTTGGGCTATCCTTCATAAGAATCCACTCATTACTTGATGTTTTCTATAGATTAGTTGTTGTAATTACCTTAATACTTGTATGTTCATGACCCTCCTTGTTGTTTATAACAACAAGTACAGTGGTGAACAATAGAGGTGCCTAAATGGAAGCTTGTTCTTCCTACCTCATGTATGTACTCTATGACACAAAGAGGTGCCTAAATGGAGACATTAATCTCCTACCTCATGCTTGAATCATAAGACTTGTAATCTATATAATATCTGAGCTATTCTATATACATATATACCTAAGTAACTAAACTTGATGATAACTTAATAGTTACTTGTCAAGAATATGTTACATCATCTATGACCATGCTCTTGTTACGACTCTAATGGACCTTTGAATCCATGAAATCATACCAACTCTTTTGAGTTCTAATAGTGTCAAGAACAAGGGTTATGTGTACAAGATGATTATTTTTACTTATGTTATTTTCTATACAACTTAAACTCCGAATCTATAATCTTCCGTAAACGCCAAACTCACACACCTTGTTTGCCTCGTGTAGAAGGACAAGGTGCTCCGAATTAATCCATCCACCAACTCACTCGCGGGATTTCAAGTAGGAAAGCTTGCAACCACCGTGAGTATACTCGCAACCCCCTTTTTTATGTTTACCACTTTTTGGGGTGTAACATGTTTTACTATTAAACTACACTTAAACTTATTCTTTATGCAATGCACAAAACAATCCTTATACATGAACACTATGTTATGATACTTGATGCTTACGTGGACCATACTTATGTGATATGTTTTAGTCATTAGCTCTCACGAGCCTCCCTTCGACATGTATAGCGCTATAGGAGTAACGCACCGCCCCCCCTTAAACTTGGGTCATGTTGAATTAATTAAACTTTCTTCCGTAAACAGAGGTTGGCTAGAAATATTGCATGCCACGCTAGGTTGATCTCGTATAGACTAAGTTGCCATGTGGATTCGTTTTAAACTTTTACACTTATACTTATACTTATGCTTAAACTTGTATACTCGCCTTTGCTTTTGCATTGAATTGTATTTTAAACATGTTACAGGTTGATGATGATGATGCTATGAAAAGAAGTAGCGTTGATGCCTAGATACACATATAGACGTTTAGGTTTAATATGTTGTATCAATTTTGATTATGTTGTTACGTATTTCCTTTGAACATGTTGTTATTTGAATTTCCTTGTATGTTTGACAATCTATCTATGAAATGAAATCGGTTTATTAAATATTGTCACAAATAGCGTTGTGATGTCTCTAGCAATCTTCACACTTCGTCTCATCCCGATGTTTCCGCCATTGGTTGGGGTGTGACAAAATACGTCAGTATAAACTGGTAAAAACAATTAACTGACTCTTTTGAAAATATTTATGAAAATTGATTTAGGTACACATGGCACAAATCATTTATAACTTGGGACAATTATTTAAAAATAATCTTGTATACAGGTTTACATGTTTGTCACACAATTGGGGCCGGTTGGAAGCCGGTCATAATTAACCGACTCACGACTTATAGAACCCACAAAGGAGTTATCCCCAACATGTGGGTTTATATATTATTTAGCATTTTGCATCTTTCAGGTGTATGCCTACACCTCGTGCATAGGTCGTGGCCATTTTCAAATGAAATGAGCCGAGGATATCCAGGACACGGTCGAATTAACCCCCAATGTTTATGTTATCAAACAAGACAGATTAAAACGGCTTATCTAATTTATTAATCACAATCCGATTAAATGATTTCATACCCGACCAAGTGGTATTATTATAATACCATATCCCAAGCCCGTATAAGAGAAAATAAGTTAAAAGTATTTACCTGAGCTACACGTGAATGATAATTCAACCGTAAAATCCTAAAGCTTTATGATGGTACCGTCTACTGGATGCAACTAAACTGTATGGAAGGTTTAATAACCAATTAGGATGCTAACAGGTCTTTTGCTAAGTCAAAGACTTAGACCGGCTAGCTAGAAAGAGACTTTACGGTTCTAAACGCTAGATTAAGCGGAGACCGGAATAGAATGTGGTTTAGACCCGACAAGCTTGGATACTTGTATAATATGGGTAAACTAAACACATTCTGGAAATTGAGGATTTAATGATAAGGTTTGACCCGTTTCGGCTATTTTATGTAAACTAGTCACATAAACCGATCCGAACGCGTAAACGCGTAACGGGTAACCAAATGAATTACATACAGGTCTTAATTGTTATTATGATTAAAATATGTTAAAACATCAGTAGGATGTTAACACATATGCCCAAAAAACAATTTAAATCAATTTAAGTCCCATAAGGGCATTTTGGTAATTTTAATGCTTATAAAAGAGATTTTATAACAAACTGAAGTTCTGGTCTTTTGAAATCAGTAAAAATATTTAATTTACCTCATTACATCAGTAAGATATTATACATATGTGAAATTTACTATTTATGACCAAACTATGTCCCGAAAGGGTATTTTGGTCATTTCACATAGGCTTTTAAGGGCATTTTTGGAAACCTGAGTTCATAACTTATACCTACTGTAAAAATATTTAAATTTTTTTAAAAAGACAGTAGGTAACAAGTCTTAGGTGTTAAATATGGTTTTAAACTATACTATGCACCTAATTAGTGTAAAACTCGCTATTTGACGATAATCAAGATGTTTATGAAATTCTGAGGTTATGATCAGTTTTAATTGTTCAAAATAATTTATTTAATGTATGAAATCAGTAGGAAAAAGTTTGGCATTCAAATCCTTTGTTAATCTCATTTTATGCCTAAAAAGGGTATTATCGTCATTAACCGAATTACACAAGAACTCTATGTTTTAAACAGATAATAATCTGACCAAAAATCTTAAAATTCCTTAAACATAATATCTTAACAGTAGGTAATGAGTTTTGGTTCAAAATCCAAGTTTAAACATGCATTATACAAGATATCGCAAATTAGTTAATAAAAAGCTTCTAATTACGATATCGAGCATAACTCCTATTTGGGACTAAGAACTGATGTCAAATTTTCGGGACAAGTCTAAATATCAGTATCAAAGGTTTTTGTCCACTCACATTGCTAAAAATCTCATTTGTGTGTCAAAAGGGCATTTATGGCATTTTTAAGCATATTAACGATCAAGAGCATATAATTCAAACCACTAAGAACCATGCAATATAACTCCAGAGGGTTATACTACTTAGTAATATGGTCCTAATGGAAGCTTAAAACATAGGAGAATTAAGCTTGAATGGGTCAGAACTGAAAGTCAAAGCAAAAGTCAAGCTTTTGCGACTTTCGGTTATAAACTGACCTTAGACTGATAATTGTCGGGTTAGGACTAATAAAACATGTTCTAATATTAATTACCAAGTCATTAGAATATTAAAATATTATTTTGAACTTCTGTTTTATTAGTTTAATTCATTTTTAAACTTTCTGGCCAGATTGACTTTT
This sequence comes from Helianthus annuus, assembly GCF_002127325.2. Lineage (NCBI taxonomy): Eukaryota > Viridiplantae > Streptophyta > Magnoliopsida > Asterales > Asteraceae > Helianthus > Helianthus annuus. The sequence goes on from NC_035433.2 coordinate 6,266,242, forward strand.
TGTCAAACTACTTTGACCCGACAATTAACTAGTCAAACGAAATAATTATGAGGTGCCCTTTTAAGGGTTAATCACCTACATTAATATGGTTCCATAACCACTTTCGTTTTGATCAGTGGCTGGACCATATGTGATTAAACCGAAAGTCAAAGCTTAATTATGATATGTTTGACTTTTCGGTTTTAAAGCTAAATAAAACGACTAAGCAGGGATTAAGGCTCTTACTTTGGGTCCTTGCTATCTTTTCTACACTTGGTATTCTTCTCCTACTGATGCAAGCTCCAGAAGTGAGTCCCTTTGAAGTTGTTGCAACTTATGTGCATAAGAACACTACACAAGTGCTCCTTATATAGTGATTTCCAAGTGTTTAGATCACTTCCAGATGTTAAGGGACATCCTAGGATCACTCCAGGTGTCCTAGTGGATTTATAATACCGTTTAAGAGCCCATGGGATCGTTATAAACGAGTTTGAGGCGGTGCAACAGCTGAAACCCGCACCTGTCCACTTTTTTCTGCGCTGGGCACTTTTAGGCGGCCTGCGTAAGATCAAGAAGGATCTTACGCGGCCCGCGTAGACCTGATAACCAGTTTAAACAATTTTCTGAAATGGCAGAATCAGTCCCTGGCCCATTTAAACCCTATTTAACCTTATTGTTGACATATAAGGCCCTTGTAGTTAGATTGTTGAAGCTCAATGATGTATAAACAAACTTCGTTAGGCTCGGTTTCGTTAAATATCACTATAAATGCAAGTTTCATCAAGTTGACAATTTTCACCCAAAGTATTGAAAACTCGCTTAACGATCTCAAAACCATGTGAAATTTTTATCACTTATTCTTGAGAGTATATTTGAATACTTTGAAGCCTCGGATTCGTTAAAAGTTCACTCAGAGGTCAGAATTAACATGTTGACACGTTTAACCCTTATAGTTTTATAATCTTCCGATTATTTTCACAAACGACTTCTTATATCCAATTAATCACTCGATTAAGAATATATTCTTCACGTATGGTCATTCAGAGGCTCAAGTTTGGCATGTTGACACTTTTAGTCCCTTCGCATACATATTTTCACTGTTTGTCAACTTTAGTCCTTCAAATTCAATCTTTCACATATTTAGAGTTTAGGACACGTGTCTATACATAATTGGACACGTTTTTACGTGGTGTTACATAAAGAAGTGGATAACTTCTGGCGCTAGGGAGCTAAATGTATCAAAGGCAAAGGGGACAAGGACATGTTGGTTCTCTGCGCAAGCTTTAGCGTGCTTATCCACTTTCTTTGATTATGTCTTTCTTGCTGGTTGTCTATTTACAAACCCGTTTCCCCTTAAACCAACCAAAAGGGAAACCTTCGTGAGGTCCACACAAGCATGTTTTCCCTCAGCCCAGCCAAAGACGAGCAGATCCGTTGGTCGCAGAGTAGATCTCCCTTCCATAGGGTCCGTGAGGAATTTCACAGGGGCCTATTTCTTAGCAGAAATCCTAGCTCTTCTTAAGATGTCCCACAAAACATCCCGCACTCAGTCATGCCGATATTTGAACCTAGGGAACTCTTTACAATGAACTGTGTGCTCTCCGTATTTATCTATACAAGCTTTACGATATATCGTGCTTGTTTTATCTTCTGGGTGCATAGGGATCATCAACTGGTATTTGAGAATGGCTCTGTATTCTACTGCAGACATGCATTATCCCAACCCCTCAATCGGGATAACGGTCAAAAAATCCTGAGCATGGGGACCCATTAGGCACTCAAACACCGCCTTCTGGCGGGATGACAAATCAAAAACTTCTCCCAGGCTTTGAGCGATTTTGCTAAACAGAGCATTCGTCAAAGTTTTTTGTGGCTTAGAGGGGGCAGTGTCCTTATTAGAGAAACCGTCAAGATCCAAGTCTGTGAGAGACACATTTAAGTGTTCAAGCGCCTGCTGATAGTCCGGGTCAAGCCCAAGGACCCCACTGTTTCGCAGGATATGCCACAAAGGCATAAGCCCCAACATCTCGAGATGAGAGGACGCCATTGGAGGTCACCAAAAAAGCGGCCGCCACTCACGACTATTTCTTCTATAGCCTCCCTAAGGCCATCATCAAACCGAGATACCGCATCCTCCATCAAATCCAGTTGACAGGTCCGCAACCCAAAAAGTAACTTAGCAACCCCCATGCACGACCTTAGCAGAAGGAGTTCACATTGGGGATCCCTAAAAAGCCTAAAACACCCAGATACGCAGTTGCTGTCTTCTTCTTCTTCCCCTTCTTCCTGGACACGTTGTTTAAATTGACCGGAACCCTAATAAATTGTTCCAGTTTACGTTTTACAAATTAATGGAACGTGTTTTGGAACATCGAGATTGTCTATTTGGTTCGCTGAACCGGATCAATTTGGATCACCGTACCTCCACAAACAGGAACACCATACCTCCGCAAACAGGAACACCGTACCATCGCAATTTGGTTCGCCGAACCATGCCGTTTCGGCACGCAAACGAGTTCCGATTGGGTACACCATGATCCAATACATGGATCATGGGTTCCCTGACGATTTAGGTAACTATGGTTAAATCGAACAAAAAGTAAATGTAAAACTGATGAATCATGTGCGAACGTTACGACCTCTTAACTCACAAAAATTAGACTATAAAGGTAAAGCATAGAAAGGAACAGCTAAGTCGGCTAAGGACCAGTGAGTTTCGTGGGAGTTGTTAAACCGTAAAAAATAGACGTAAAAACGTTGAACTACATACACGCGTTGCAACATGTTAACTCGCAAAATCTAGGACGAACTGTAAAACAACAACTTTGTAAAAGATGCAAAGTACAGGGACCAAAGTTGATAGTGAAAGGGTGTTGAGGTTAAAAGTAAAAAATGTTTGTGACAAACATGTAAAAGATGAAAAGGGTTAAAAATGTAAAAGATAAAAATAAAAGGATTAAAAAAAAAGAAAAATAAATAGTGTTTTCCTGAGAGGAGAAAATTTTGTAAATTAATATAGAGTAAATATAAATAAGACAAACTACACAACCCATTAGTTTCTAACATCTATAAATTAATTAAAACCCATAAAAATTTAAATAAAAATTTAATAATCTATAAGTTACTGGTATGAAGCAACCAACTTAGTTTTATGGCAAGATCCAGAGCTTCAACATGACCAATCACTTTCTTCTTCTCTTGTTTTTTTAACCTATTTGCAACTGATTGAGGATCAAGGGCTTCAATATCCGATCCAACGGTTTCCGGAGCACTAACCTGTTTTAGCAACGTATCGACCTCTCGAATGAAATCGATTCTTAGAAGAAGATCGTCAGCTTCCATTGCGGGTCTAGCTAGAGGTCCATGGTGCTAATACAAATAAATGAGAACGGGTCAATTCAGGTTATGTATTGTAATCAAAAGGTCAAAATGACAAAGTTAACATGGGTCAAGACAGACGATAGTTTCTGTGGCCCGGGCCCGCAACTTAATCCAATGTTTATAAGTGTTCACTAAAGTATGTTTACCAACCCCTAAAATGTTTTGTTAAAACCAACAAGGTCTTGTTCGTGTTCGTTTACTGCCCTAATTGTAACAAGAAATGGTAATGGGCCACGTATTGTAATCCAAGTGCCACATCCATCATGTACCTATTTTATCTATCAGGTTCACGGGTTTGAAAACCTATTTTACGACCTTATATGGCTAAAAATTACCTCGTTGGGATGCCCATTACCTCGAAATCCGATCTTAAACTCACGTACAAAATGGGCTTGAAATATTAGACGCCCAACTACAATTCTAACAATTTATAATTTTAATAAGTTCAAGTTTTTAACAGCTTCAATATACTATACATTTTAAGATTATAAAAAAATTTATTAATATAGGGTGAGGTTCCTGTAAAAAGGACTCTTTTCGTGAAAAGTGTGAGAAGGCATAGAAATTGACATGTAGGCATCATGTTTTGAACTTTGGCATGATGTTTTTTGTTGTTTTGGCAAGAAAAACACCAAACATAACAATTTAAAACACAATGCAACATATTATGGACGTGAAATTTAAAAGACACTATTTAACACTTAAAACACACTACTTAACGTTCTTGACATGGTGTTTTAAGTTTTAAGCCTAGAATTCATTGCATTGTGTTTTAAATTGTTATGTTTGGTGTTTTTCTTGCCAAAACAACAAAAAACATCATGCCAAAGTTCAAAACATGATGCCTACATGTCAATTTCTATGCCTTCTCACACTTTTCACGAAAAGAGTCCTTTTTACAGGAACCTCACCCCTTTTTATAGGATCCTAAGACTATATATTTAGTTCTGATGTGGGTAATAGGTTTGAGTAATTGGTCGGTTATCACCTAATAACACACCTGTCCCAAACCCATGATATTTTTAAAACTAACTTCATACATAGTCCCATACATAGACACCCGTCCTAAATGTTTCGGGTTCTTTCCCATCCCTATTCTAATTTCTAACCTGACAGAAACACATTTTCACCTAGACAAATATTAGAGTAAAGTACACTATGTAACACGAATTTTTGTCGATCGTTTATTCATTTTTCAATCATAAAAAGTTAAAAAGAAAAGAATATAATCATAAAAGATTAAGTGAAAATTACAAAAGGTTTAGTAGTAGTAGTAGTAGTCCTGATAAATCTTGAAGGATGGGACTACAAATTAAAATTACAACTTCACACCAGGTTCAAAGCACCTTGCTCCCATTGCTTAACGCTTCATGCACTGCATGAGCATAACAACCCACTTGATGCTAAATACTGAATAGTTTATGTGTTTTAATAATACTCAAATGGGCCTCTCTTAACATGTGCTTTACACTCATGCATTGGGCTGCTTAATTATTATTTGTTTAATGTACAAAAAATTGTTAGCAATAAATGTTGTTACTCAACTTAGTTATGTTTATAGTCAATGTTTATTTGTTTAATGTACAAAAAATTGTTAGCAATAAATGTAGTTACTCAACTTAGTAATGTTTATAGTCAATGTGTTTTCCTGTGTGTGGCTGGCTTTATGTGAGAGAGAAGAATGAGAAAGTTATGTGACATCAACATGTACACCATGATCCATTATAGCGTTTTCATCTTCTTCTTTGGAGGATTAGCAACTATTAGCTTTTATAGAAACAACACTAGTCAAGGAGTTGCAAGTAACACCTTTAATGTTACTCCAACAATTGCAAGCACCTGCGATTTGTTCTCCGGCAGATGGGTTCATGATAACAAGAGTCATTACCCTTTGTACGAAGAACACGAGTGCCCTTATCTCGACAAAAGTTACGCTTGCCAAACTTATGGCAGAAAGGATTTCAAGTATCTGCAATGGAGGTGGCAACCCCATGACTGTGACTTCCCTAGGTCTCTCTCTCTCTCTCTTGATACTCTGTAAATATAGACAACGTTACTTCCATCCCGTAGGAATAGAGAGACTGCTTCCAGTGAGACCCTGGCTCGAAGTAGTAGATACAACAAATATGTGCTTAATGCTTTAGATACAACAAACAAATAGTTTTGTGATCAAATGCCTTGTAATCTAGTGGTAACAAAGTGTGTAGCAAACAGGGGCAGAGCTTTTAAGGGGAAAGGGGGTGTACCTGTCCCCGCAAATGTTTCGGTTAGTAGTGTAAATTTTACGATTTTTTGACCAAAATTTTTAAAATTATATAGGTCCGCCCCGCCAATTATTTTGCTTAAAAATTCACTGTCCCTGCTAAGTTTATTGCCCAAAAAATTTATACATATTTTCGTATTGAGCTAAAAAAACATGAAGAATGGGGCTATTAATTATTTTTTATAATTGTTTTTAAACTTGAAGTGAGGTTAAATAAAGTGTTAAACTAGTTTTTACATAAATGAAACTTGAGGGTTCAAATTTAGTTTTTTTTAATGTGTAAAATGAAGATTATTTAGTTTTATTTGGAGTTATTATTGTTTGACCCGACCGTATCGAAAGGCCAACCCGAACATATAACCCGAAACATAGCGATAGAAAAATTTATTTTTGGGTCCCATAACTTTTTGCACCCGCAAAATTTTTAGTCAAGCTACGCCAGTGACAGTAAAAGTGTACATCTATAAGTGATTGAGATGGAGTTATAGTCTCATAGTGTAAGTTTAGAAGTAGGTGTAATTGGTGTGTGAGTTAGGATGTAAAAATGAGTTTTGTGAGGGTTTGGGATTTCAAACTAGTTATTATAAAAAAGGATAAACTTTATTTTAAAAAGTTGGTTGTTATTACTAATTTTCTATATGTGTTTGATTTTCTCATGACTGTCCTGGTGTAGGTTTGATGAGAAAGCAATAGTAGAGAGATTAAGGGGTAAAAGGCTAATGTTTGTGGGGGATTCACTAGTTAGAAATCAATGGAATTCAATGATTTGCATGCTCTATACATCTATCCCAGGGGTCAAGAGGATTGGTGGAGAACTTATTGGTTCCTTACGCACTTTTCGGTTCACTGTAAGTTCATCTGTTATGGTTGTAGAACTCGCTAGACGCTAGTCGATCAACGGGGTGGAGACTAGTGATTAATCGGGATTAATCGGATCGGACTTTTTATGTATAATTTTAAGTTTTATACATAACCGGGCCTGGGCGGACCTAGCTTGTTACTAGGGGTAGCCCCCGCTACCCTTTGTCGCTCTGGCGGTAGTGTATATTTTTGGAAAAAAATGACATTTTTTCGATTTCGTTACCCCTTTTATATGAAACGTTGCCCATATAAGGATTTTCTAGATCCGCCACTAAACCGGGCAATCTTTAACCTCTAAATTAAGCTTGTATCATAAATGACTATGTTTAAACATGCATGTAACGTACTAATTAAGGTTAATACAACACAGGACTACAATATCTCAATTGATTTCTACTGGGCTCCGATGCTAGTCGAATCTAATGGCGATAGCCCAACGAACCATCTCACTGCTTTTAGAATTGTTCGAATCAAATCCATTGAAAAACATGCAAGACATTGGGTTAATTCGGATATACTTATCTTTAATTCCTATCGTTGGTGGCGATCACACGTAGTGAACTTCTTGTAAGTTCAAAATATAACAAAAGAAAAGTGTTACATGTTTGTTTTAATATTTTGAGTTAAACGCAATTTTAGGCCCTGTGGTTTGGGCCATTTTGCCAGAAATTATGGCAACAGTGAAACCTTTATGGATCCACAAGCGAAAAATAAAATATTTGGACTAAACTGGCAAAATGATCCAAACCACAGGGACTAAAATTGCATTTAACTCTAATAACAAGTTAACTAATTAGTTTTTTTTTCTTTTTTGCTAGAAAGAGCGGTGGATCATTGTTGGATGACCTTAATAACGTGTATGAAGAAGTTAACATGGTTCGTGCCTACTGGGTCTCAAAACGTGGTCTAATTGGGCACATACCCATATAGATCCTTCGAAAACCAAATTGTTTTTCATGAGTGCTACAGCAGTTCATGTCATGTAAGAAACAACAATACCTTTTTTTTCTTGTAACTTTATAGCAAAAAATACTCATCACCCACAGTTAAAAATTCGATGATACTCCATCAGAAATATGACTGTTTCGACAAGAACATTAACGACGGTTTTTAATAATACATTTCCAAAACTTCTCCGACAAACTACAAACATTAAACAAGTAATTAGTTTATCGTTGAAATGCAATATAACATATGCATTATATAAAAGTTATTGCATGCATCTGGGTGAGGATGAGGAACATGAGATTTTCCGGTGCTGGAAGTCCCATGCTCATCGGTAATGAAATAATGGGGGTAGATAATCTTATCAGAAATCATATCCTTAGTTACCGACAAATTACTGACGGATATTCCGTTGGCAATGAGTTCCCACCAAAACCGTCGAAATATGGACTTTTGGCAAACCGTTTTAAAAAAAATTAACGGATTTTGTCCGTCGGTGATAATTGTTTTTTAGTAATGTTTGGCCCAAAAAACATTTGTTACAAACATCCCAATTACTTAACGACAAATTTGGATAACTGATGGACTACTAGAGTATCATCATGCCACCAGAGGAACCACCCGATATCTCCACTAGGCAATTCAGGAGAAAACCCAATAAATCTGATAAAACCCCCTTGTGGGTCTCAAACCCAGGATGTAATGGTCCCTAAGCTTTATCCCACCCCCAAGATGCCACTAGGCTATAATGCGATGGTCGCCCAATTACATTGTGACCATGTGAAATAGGAAGACCAATAATAATTTTAGGATAATGGTAGTAAAGTGCTTTGTGGTTTTGCAGGGCTAACAAATGGGGAGGAATGAGTACGATGAACTGCTATGGAGAGACGGAACCAGTAATGGATGACAGATTTTGGGAAAGTCAAACCGATCCGAAAATGCTGAGGATACTGGAATCGTCGTTGCACAATTTGAACGCCAAAGGAGTGAATGTGCAGATTATAAACATAACGCAACTAACACAATGCAGAAAAGATGGACACCCTGCTCTTTACAGGAAACATTGGCGTCCCTTAACCGACGAGCAAAAAAAGAACCCGCAACTTGCTTCAGATTGTTCACACTGGTGTCTTCCTGGAGTTCCTGATATTTGGAATGAACTTCTCTTGGCTTACATTTTCCGTTAACAATATCAAAGCTGCAAATTTTACAAGTGTCAACATAGGAAATGATCATGGCTACAATTGTCTGCATTTATATTACTTTAAACCGTTGTTTGTCTATTTATGTTTGTTAGGCCATCATACCGGAAACTGTTTATTTTGAGAAGAATTCACTTCGATGTAACGCCCTGCTTTTTTCATACTTTCCTTAATTAGAAAGTTGGTTTCGTATTTCTATTTTTGGAAATCTTGTATTCCTTGTAATCGTATATTCATACATGTTCGTACGTTTGAATTCATAATACAATTGATACTTTATTCGTGATCCTTGAAGTTGTGTGGTAAACTTGCAAATATGTGACATACATGAATTATACGCTTTCTACGCAAGATTTGGACTAATACGATACTTATCTCGATTCATACACTTAATCATACTTGTTTATACTTGTGCATATGCTAAAGTTACAAAATACACCCTTATGTTATGCATTTTATACCTAAAATACTTTAAAACCTAGCAATACAAACTACAAGCACCTAAAATGTTAGAAAACAAAACTCAAATCCGGAACATCTACCCGTCGCGTCGCGCGACGGTGATGGGTTGTGGTCGCGGCCCGCGAGCCCCCAAAATCCTCAAATTCTCGTTACCAGCTCGAGCATTGGTCGGATTTGTGCTAGTTTGATGTGTTTTTCTCATTAATTACCACCTAAATTAATCCTAAACCTCTCCTATATAACCCACTTCATTCCCACACTTTTTCCACTTTGTAAACACACTAATCCTCACTCAAAACACTCTAAGGCAGATTACAAAAGTGAGTTCAAGCTCACCTATCCTCCATTTTCTTCATTTCTTCTTGTTTCTTAACACTTGGAACACTTCTAGGAGTGTTTCTATAGGTTTTCCATGGAAAACCAAGATGGAACATCATCACATTTGAGGTTAAAAGTGTAAGAAACTTTCTGTTTTGAATAATATCTTTATAAAACTTTCTTAAACTTATGTTTTATTCAAACAAGCCTATGTCCTTATGCTCCTAATCAAGTCTATGATTAGTAAGCTTAAAAACAAGGTTGTTACATACAAAATCGGAGGTGTTTTGTCACTCCAAACTTGCTGTTTATAAGGGTTTTGACCCACAAGTGTTGTATCCTCCAAGCTTGTTCTTGTAACAAGACTTGTGATGGAAGTGTGTGATTATTTGGAAGCTTGGGCTATCCTACCTTCAATCCACCACCTGATGATTTGTTCCTTTGAGTATTATGTACATTGTTTTCTTTTCATTTTCCTTTCTAGTTCATTCATGACAATCCTTGTTGTCTTTATGACAACTTGTGCATTGGTGGATATACAAAAGAGGTTTTAAATGGAAGGTTATTCTCCTACCTCCTTGCATGACTTATGTGAGATCCTTGTAATACATGTTGGACTAAACATATACAATATACTATATAGAATAGAACATATATAAAATTAGACTAAAAAGGTAAAGCATAGAAAAGAGCAGCTAAGTCGGCCTAGGACCTGTGAGTTTCGAGGGAGTCGTTATGTAGGACCGGTTTTAACTCCGTAACGATTGCGAACCAACTCGTGTAACGTGCGGAATCCGTACACGAACGTGACCGAACACAAGACCGTACTATAAACGTGATTCTATTGATAATCTGAAAACGTACAAAGCACCACAAATCACCTTGAGCACTTTCTCTCTCTAGTTTCTCTCTCTAAGCACCAAGCTCTCCAACCTCCAAAATGGCAAAAGTCCCAAACTCTAACCCTAAGAGTTCTATTTATAGGCCAAGGGGCTTAATGAGATTTCTCATTAATTACATAAATGTCACCTTGCGTTTTCCTACATATTACAATATAAAGCCTATAATTAATCTGTTTCTGCTACGACTCGTATTGACGGGGGCGATAGACATAAATGCACCAACACGTTAAACCGTAAAAAATAGACGTAAAAACGTTGAACCACATGCACGCGTTGCAGCATGTTAACTCGCAAAATTTAGGACGAACATAAAAAAACAAATTTTTAAAAGATGTAAAGTACAAGGACCAAAGTTGATAGTGAAAAATTAAAGTGTTGAGGTTAAAAGTCGAAAATGTTTGTGACAAATATGTAAAAGATGAAAAGGGTTAAAAATATATAAGATAAAAATAAAAGGATTAAAAAAAGAAAAATGAGTAGTGTTTTTATGAGAGGAGAAGACTTTGTGAACTAATATAGAATAAATATAAATAAGAGAAACTACATAACCCATTAGTTTCTAACATCTATATATTAATTAAAACCCACAAAAATTAAACAACAATATAATAATCTATAAGTTATTGGTATGAAGCTACCAACTTAGTTTTATGGCAAGATCCAAAAAGAGCTTCAACATGACTAATCGCTTTCTTCTTCTCTTGTTCTTTTAACCTACTTGCAACTGTTTGAGGATCAAGTGCTTCAATATCCGATCCAACGGTTTCCGGAGGACTAACTTGTTTTAGCAACGTATCGACCTCTCGAATGAAATCGATTCTTTGAAGAAGATCGTCAGCTTCCATTGCGGGTCTAGCTAGAAGTCCATGGTGCTGATACAAATAAACGAGAACGGGTCAATTCTGGTTATGTATTATTGTAATCAAAGGGTCAAAATGACAAAGTTAACACGGGTGAGGTCGATCCAGACGATAGTTTCTGTGTCCCGGGCCCACAACTTAATCTAATGGATCCAAGGTATTGTTCGTGTTCGTTTACTGCCCTAATTGTAGCCAGAAATGGCAATGGCCCGGGTATTGTAATCCAAGTGCCGTATTCATCATGTACCTGTTTTATCTATCAGGTTCACGGGTATTGAAACCCATTTTTCGACCTTTTATGGCTAAAAATTACCTCGTTGGGATGCACATTACCCCGAATCCAATCTTAAACTCACGTACAAAAAGGGCTTGAAATATTAGATGCTCAACTACAATTCTAAGAATTTATAATTTTAATAAGTTCAAGGTTTTAACAGCTTTAGCATACTATAAGATTATAAAAAAAATATATTAATATACTCAGTTCTGATGCGGTTAATAGGTTTGGGTAATTGGGCGGTTATCACCTAATACTACACCCGTCCCAAACCCATAGAATTTTTAAAACTAACTTCATACCAAGTCCCATACAAGGACACCCGTCCCAAATGTTTCAGGTTCTTTCTCCAACCCTATTCTAATTTCTAACCTGACTGAAACACATTTTGACCTAGACAAATATTAGAGTAAAGTACACTTATGATCTGTGTGGTTTACCAAAATTTGAGTTTAATCCCTAGCTTTCCAAAAGTACACATATGGTCCCTGTGGTTTGAACTTTGTAACGCATTTAGTTCCTAACTTAGACATGCAAAACCTTTAGATTTGTTGGTTGGAGACTAAATGTGTTACAAAGTGCAAACCACATCCGAAATCTTGGTATACCACAGAGATCATTCCTGTACTTTGGGCCGTGCTTCTATGTAACTAGGATTAACATTAGTTGAAAAAAAACAATATAATCATAAAAAGCTAAAAAGAAAAGAATATAATCATAAAAGATTAAGTGAAAATTACAAAAGGTTTAGTAGCAGTAGTACTGATAAATCTTGAAGGATGGGAATTACAAATTAAAATTACAACTTCACACCAGATTCAAAGCAACCTTGCTCCCAATGCTTAACGTTTCATGCACTCAACATAACAACCCACTTGTGCTTTAAACTCATGCATTGGGCTGCTTAATTATTATTTGTTTAATGTACAAAAGTTTGTTAGCAATAAATGTAGTTAATCAACTTAATTATGTATATAGTCAATGTGTTTTCCTGTGTGTGGCTTTGAGAGAACAATGAGAAAGTTATGTGACATCAACATGTACACCATGATCCATTGTAGTTTTTTCATCTTCTTCCTTGGAGGATTAGCAACTATTAGCTTTTATAGAAACAACACTAGTCAAGGAGTTGCAGTTAGTAACAACTTTAATGTTACTCCAACAATAGCAAGCACCTGCGATTTGTTCTCCGGCAGATGGGTTCATGATAACAAGAGTCATTACCCTTTGTACGAAGAACACGAGTGCCCTTATCTCGACGAAAGTTACGCTTGCCAAACTTATGGCAGAAAGGATTTCAAGTATCTGCAATGGAGGTGGCAACCCCATGACTGTGACTTCCCTAGGTCTCTCTCTCTCTCTTAATACTTTCTATAAATATATAGACAGTCTTTATCTCTATCCTGTAGGAATAGAGAGATTGTTTCCAGTGAAACCCCGGCTCGAAGCAGTAGATACAACAAATATGTGCTTAATGCTTTAATACAACAAATAAATAAATAAATAGTTTTGTGATCAAATGCCTTATAATCTAGCGGTAACAAAGTGTGTAGTAAACATGAGCGGAGCTTTTAAGGGGCAAGGGGGTGCACCTGTCCCTGTGAATGTTTCTGTTAGTAGTGTAAATTTTACGATTTTTCGTCTGAAATTTTTAAAATTATATAGGTTCGTCTCGCCAATTATTTTGCCTAAAAAATCCCCCCACCAAGTTTATTGTCCAAAAAAATTATACATATTTTCGTATTGAGTTAAAAAAACGTGAAGAATGAGGCTATTAGTTATTTTTTATAATTGTTTTTAAATTTGAAGTGAGTTTAAATAAAGTGTTAAACTAGTTTTTACATAAATGAAACTTGATGATTCAAATTTGGTTTTTTAATGTGTAAAATGAAGATTATTTACTTTTATTTGGAGTTATTATTGTTTGACCTGACCCGTATTGAATGGCTGATCCGAACATATAACCCAAAACATAGCGATAGAAAAATTTATTTTTAGGTCCCGAGACTTTCCGCATCCGTAAATTTTTTGTTCAAGCTCCGCCATTGGCAGTAAAAGTGTACATCTATAAGTGAATGAGATGGAGTTATAGTCTCGTAGTGTAAGTTTAGAAGCAGGTGTAATTGGTGTGTGAGTTAGAATGTGAAAATGAGTTTTGTGAGGGTTTGGGATTTAACTAGTTATTATAAAAAAGGATAAACTAAATTAGTTAAAAAGTTGGTTGTTATTACTAATTTTCTATATGTAATTGATTTTCTCATGATTGTCCTGGTGTAGGTTTGATGGGAAAGCAATAGTAGAGAGATTAAGGGGTAAAAGGCTACTATTTGTGGGGGATTCACTAGTTAGAAATCAACGGAATTCGATGATTTGCATGCTCTATACATCTATCCCAGGGGTCAAGAGGACTGGTGGAGAACTTATTGGTTCCTTACACACTTTCCGGTTCACTGTAAGATATCTGTTATACGCATGGTTGTAGAACTCGTTAGGCGCTAGTCAGCCAATGAGGTGGAGACTAGTGATTAATTGGATCGGACTTTTTATGTATAATTTTAAGTTTTATACATATATACAAATATTTTTATACGTATTTTTTTAAAGTAGACAAGTTTTGACCGGAATCAGGCAGGTTTTGACCGGAATATGTGATTTTTTCCGATTTTTCTGATTTTCCTGATTTTTGGCCGGCCGACTAGCGATTAATAGACTGATTAACGAAAAATTAATCAGTAGATGGCCGACTAGCGACTACTCACCGATTAATCGTGATTTTTACGACACAAGTTATAAGCATCTTTCATTTTTTATCATTACATATAACATCACCATCCTCCAAATCATCTTGAAAACTATCATATACTCATATTTCATCTTTCAACCCCATTTTTTTCTATTTTTTCATACAAATATAATATTTATTAATTTTAAAAGATTACATGATACTATAACACTATTATTATTATAATAATAATTATTATTATTATTATTATTATTATTATTATTAATTTATTTTATTTTATTTTTTTGAAACAGTTGAGATTTTATAAGTAGTTTGTATCACAAATAACTATATTTATTAAAACAATACCCGGGCTAGGTGCAGACCTAGCATGTTACTAGGGGTAGCCTCCGCTACCACTTGACACTCTGGCGGTAGTGTAAATTTTTGGAAAAAATTGTCATTTTTTCGATTTCGTTACCCCTTTTATATGAAACGTTGTCCATATAAGGATTTTCTAGATCCGCCACTAAACCGGGCTATGTTTAACCTCTAAATTGAGCTTGTATCATAAATTACTATGTTTAAACATGCATGTAACGTACTAATTAAGGTTAATACAACACAGGACTACAATATCTCAATTGATTTCTACTGGGCTCCGATGCTAGTCGAATCTAATGGCGATAGCCCAACGGACCATCTCACCACTTTTAGAATTGTTCGAATCAAATCCATTGAAAAACATGCGAGACATTGGGTTAATTCGGATATACTTATCTTTAATTCCTATCGTTGGTGGCGATCACACGTAGTGAACTTCTTGTAAGTTCAAAATATAACAAAATAAAAGTGTTACATGTCTGTTTTAATATTTTGAGTTAAATGCCATTTTAGGCCCTGTGGTTTGGCTCATTTTGCCAGTTTAGTCCAAAGAGTTCATTTTTCTCCTGTGGGTCCAAAAAGGTTTCACCATTGTCATTTTAGTCCACTAGGTTAATTTCATCCATTATTTCTGTTAACCAGAAGGGCAATTCGATCATTTTAAATGTAATTCTCTTAAATAAAAAGGCAATTCGGCCATATACAATGACCGAATCGCCCTTCTCATTAACAGATATAATGGATGAAGTTAACCCAGTGGACTAAAATGCCCACATTGAAACCTTTATGGACCTACAAGCGAAAAATAAAACCTTTGGACTACTCTGACAAAATGGCTCAAACCACAGGGACTAAAATGACATTCAACTCTAATATTTTTTTTGCAAATCAACACGTTAACTAATTAGTTTTTTTTTTTTTTCTTTTTTGCTAGAAAGAGTGGTGGATCTTTGTTGGATGACCCTAATAATGTGTATGAAGAAGTTAACAGGGTCCGTGCCTATAAGCTGGGTCTCAAAACTTGGTCTAATTGGGCACATACCCATATAGATCCTTCGAAAACCAAGTTGTTTTTCATGAGTGCTACAGCAGTTCATGTCATGTAAGAAACAACAATACCTTTTTTTTCTTGCAACTTTATAGCAAAAAATACTCATCACCCACAGTTAGAAAATCGATGATACTCCGTCAGAAATATGACTGTTTCGACAAGAACATTAACGACGGTTTTTAATAATACATTTCCAAAACTTCTCCGACAAACTACAAACATTAAACAAGTAATTAGTTTATCGTTGAAATGCGATACAACATATGCATTATGTAAAAGTTTTTGCATGCATCTGGGTGAGGATGAGGAACATGCGATTTTCCAGTGCTGGAAGTCCCATGTTCATGGGTAATGAAATAATGGGGGTCGATAATCTTATTAGAAATCATATCCTTAGTTAGCGACGAGTTACTGACGGATATTCCGTTGGCAATGAGTTCCCACCAAAACCGTCGAAATCTGGACTTTTTGCAAACCGTTTAAAAAAAAAAAAATTAACGGATTTTGTCCGTCGGTGATAATTGTTTTTCAGTAATGTTCGGTCCAAAAAACAATTGTCACAAACATCCGAATTACATTGTTTTTTTAACGACAAATTTGGATCACTGATGGACCACTAGAGTATCATCATGCCACCAGCGGAACCACCCAATCATATCCATCTCCACTAGGCAATTCAGGAGAAAACCCAATAAATCTGGAAATACCCCCTTGTGGGTATCGAACCTAGGACCTAATGGTCACTAAGCCTTATCCCACCCCAAAGATGCTACTAGGCTTATACTTCCATGGGCGCCCAATTACACTATGACCATTTGAAATAGGAAGACCGACAATAACTTTAGGATAATGCCCCGCTTGCGGTGTGCACATATAATGTATATGTGGTGGCGTTGATAGCTGAAAGACACGGGGGTACATGCACCAGTCGGTCTTTGTCCCAATTGTTTTAGAGTGTTATGTGGCTTAGGTCCAAGGCTTGATACAAAACTACAATTGAGCCGGGGGTCTCACTGGAAGCAGTCTCTCTATCCCTATGGGTAGAGGTAAGGCTGTCTACATCTACCCTCCTCAGACCCTACCTTAGCCTTGCTATTGGTGGGATTTACTGAGTATGATGATGACAATAATTTTAGGATAATGGTAGTAAAGTGCTTGTTGGTTTTGCAGGGCTACGGAATGGGGAGGAATGAGTACGATGAACTGCTATGGAGAGACGGAACCAGTAATGGATGACAGATTTCGGGAAAGCCAAACCGATCCGAAAATGCTGAGTATACTGGAATCGTCGTTGAACAAGTTGAAAGCGAAAGGAGTGAATGTGCAGATTATAAACATAACGCAACTAACACAATGCAGAAAAGATGCACACCCTGCTCTTTACAGGAAACTTTGGCGTCCCTTAACCGACGAGCAAAAAAAGAACCCGCAACTTGCTTCAGATTGTTCACACTGGTGTCTTCCTGGAGTTCCTGATATTTGGAATGAGCTTCTCTTGGCTTACATTTTTCGGTAACAATATCAAAGCTGCAGATTTAACAAGTGTTAACATAGGAAATGATCATGGCTACAATTGTCATTTATTTCAGGATTGTATTTTTCATGCATTTATATTACTTTAAACTGTTGTTTGTCTTTTTATGTTTGATAGGCATCAAACCTAGAAACTGTTTATTTTGAGAAGAATTCACTTAGATTTCTATTAATTATGTTCAAGCTAATCCTTTTGCGTTAATCAAGAACGAGTATTAAACTCTTCTTGGGGAATTTTATAAACACGGATAACCAGAGAGCTGTGTAATCACTCTTAGATCAAATTATTCCGGTGGTTCTCCCAAATAATTCAGTCGGATACAACTTTGATTCGAGAAATTGAACAACAGTATGTGTGTTTTAGAATTCGTGAATGAACCAGTTCTACTCTAACCAAAAACTGATACGAATTTTAGGGTTAGAGATGAGTAACTGTATCAGCTGGACAACTCAAATGTCTCGGTTCAGTTACTTAACCGAGTCAATCAAGAGCGAAAGTTAAGGGCAAAATTAGTAGGAGGCTGAATGTTAGGGCAGTCAAAGTCAAAGTCAAAGTCAGAAAGCTTATTTTAGGGATAGTAACTCTTTTATTTTACATATAAGTATTCCATTTCCTGCTCTTATTTTTCATGTCTTGTTTGTTTTGAATAAGAGTCTTTTCGTATTGGAGACTAGCCCCTCTCGAATTGGGCCGAATATCTTATCATTTATCAATTCGATAAATCAGCCCTTTCTTTTCTAGTATCTATGATCTATCAAACTGCCTTTTGGCAGTTATCTTTTAGTTTTGAATAAAAAGTTTTTATTATGCCTTAATTTTCATTTCGAATGAACTAGCCAGGGGCTCTGCCCCTTGGACCCTGCTCCTAGGGGCGTTGCCCCCTTGGAACCATTAGTGCCATCCGACTTCGTCCCATTAGCCTCATTGGATGTGTCAATAAAGTCATCTCCAAAGTACTCGTGAACCGGCTTAAAAGTGTCATTGGGAAGCTAATATCCGAGGAACAATCAACGTTGATGTGTGCAAGCCAGCCACGTAATTAGGAGTATTTTGTTTATCAAATGCATGTGTCAAATAAAGGAGTGGGGGGATGCCCTCATACTCCACGTACAATCCATGTTTCCAGTTATTTCCATGTTTTAAGTTAGTGGCTGAGTGGCTTATTAGTTATTTTGTAAGGCTATATATTAGCCAGTAGGTTTCTTTTTCTAATGCAGAATTGAATTTCCAAAAACAGTTTCTCTATTCTCCTTCTATTTCTTCGATACATTCTGTATCTTCCTCTTTCCAACTTTGATACATATCAAACGTTTATTGCCGGAAGAAGCATCACTGATGGGCCACTAATTCTCAACGAATTATTGGCTTGGATGAAATACGGGAAAAGGACGAGTATGATTTTCAAGGTGGATATACAAAAGCCGTATGACTCACTGAATTTGGGATTCATTAACTCCATCATGGAGCAAATGAATTTTCCAACTAGGTGGCGTCGATGGATTATGGCAATACTTCGTTCGGCCCGACAATCTGTGTTGGTGAATGGGTCTCCGACTATGGAGTAATGGGTCCTTCCACCTTCAGAACATGGGTCCTTCATGTTATAGTCATGTTTAGTTTCATATAATTTTATATAAATAAGACAACTACATAACCCATTAGTTTTCTAACATCTATATATTAATTAAATTAAAATCCACAAAAATTAAACAACAATTTAATAATCTATAAGTAATTGCTATGAAGCTACCAACTTAGTTTTATGGCAAGATCCAAAAGAGCTTCAACTTGGCCTATCACTTTCTTCTTCTCTTGTTCTTTTAACCTATTTGCTACTGATTGAGGATCAAGGGCTTCGGTACTCCATTCTACGGTTTCTGGAGGCCTAACTTCTTTTAGCAACGTATCGACCTCTCGAATGAAATCAATTCTTAGAAGAAGATCGTCAGCTTCCATTGCGGGTCTAGCTAGAGGTCCATGGTGCTAATACAAATAAACGAGAATGGGTCAATTCGGGTTATATTTTGTAATCAAAGGGTCAAAATGATAAAAGTTTGTGACCCGGGCCCACAACTTAATCTAATGGATCCAATGTATATAAGTGTTTACTAAAGTGTGTTTACCAACCCCTAAAATGTTTTGTTAAAACGAACAAGGTCTTGTTCCTGTTCGTTCGGTTCGTTTACAACCCTATTTATAACCAGAAATGACAATGGGCCGGGTATGGTAATCCAAGTACCCTATCCATCATGTACCCTTCATTATCTATCAAATTCACGGGTATTGATACCCATTTTATGGCCTTATATGGTTAAAAATTACCTCGTTGGGATGCCCATTACCCGAAATCCGATCTTAAACTCGCATACAAATTGGGCTTGAAATAATAAAATTGCACTTTATAACGCATTTAGTCCCCGGCTTTTTCCAAAAGTACATGGATGGTCCATGTGGTTTGCACTTTGTAACGCGTTTAGTCCCTAACTTGGACATATGATAAAATCTTCAAATTTGTTGGCTGGGGACTAAATGCGTTACAAAGTGCAAACCGCATGGACCATCCATGTACTTTTGGAAAGCTAAAGACCAAATCTAAAATTTTGGTATACTACAGGGACCATCCGTGTACTTCACTCCAATTATAATCTGTTTTGAACCAAGCCTTTTTTGACCCGTCACTGACCCGTTCATCTTGCCACCTAAGCAAATCAATATGTGAAATTTTGGGGGTACCTTATCAAGATCAAACCCTGCAGGGACCAAGAGACTAAACGGATCTTCGCGTGGGAATGTTTCAATCATGCGTTTTTTACATGCTTTGAGCCACCCTTCTTCATCGAATCCATCATGCATTATTAAAAGTTCATTAAGTAGTCTCATGGCTGGACTAGCTTGCCTTTTCAAGATTTCTGTCTGAAAAAACACCAAATTTTAATTTAAAAAAAAAAAAACCAGGATGAATAGAGCATACCTCGATCCGCCTGTATAACAAATCTAGACTTCTTATGGCATCTTTTTCTTCCTGAGATTACAAGTTCCGTACACAATTAGAGCTCTCTTAAAGTCAAACAATGGCAATTTCGACCCGTTTACTTATGAACGCGAAAGGTCATGTTTTGTTACCAACGAGTCAAATGGGTAAAATAAATATAGTTAAAGAAAACAGGTCAAATTGGTTGAACGGGTCAAAAGGCACCCAAAGTGTTTTTTAACCATTATTTTTTCTGTAATCATAAGACAGTTTATTTTCATTTAATTCGTATCATTAATAAGGACAAACAGATCCCACGTTTTAAAATCAACAATAACTCAAAGAAAGAAAAAGATAAGTTTGAAAATAATACGGAAGATAAAGCATACATCACGGCGAGCAAGATCAAGACGCGTCCAGATGACCAAAAGAACGAGCTCGTTCAGTTCACCTCTCTCTGCAGCTTCCTCGATTTTCTGTACACAAGAAAACAAGATAGCTTTAAATTACACAAAAAATACATATCAAGATTATGGAAACGTATAGGGTGATGCAGACCGACTGTACATGATATGGATCCGGTAGATGTGACAAAATAATACGCCCCGCTTGCGGTATGCGCATATAATGTATATATGTGTGGGCGCTCGAGGGGCAAAAGTGAAAGTGCACTAATTTTAACGTTATTTTACTAATTTCGTGAAAATAATGTTAAAAGAGGGGGATGGTTAATCATGCATCATGTGGTGGCGTTGATAGCCGAAAGACAAGGGAGTACATGCACTAATTGGCCTTTGTCTTAATTGTCGAGTGTTATGTGCCTTATGTCCAAGGTTTGATGCAAAACTACCATCGAGCTGGGGGTCTCACTGGAAGCAGGCTCTCTATTCCTACGGGGTAGAGGTAAGGCTGTCTACATCTTACCCTCCTCATACCCTACCTTAGCTTTGCTATTGGTGGGATTTACTGAGTATGATGAGATGTGGCAAAATAATAATGGGTCAGGTTGATCCACAACCACTTTTGAATCTTTTTATAAGTGGTTAAGGCGTCATATATGATCGATTGGTCACAAGAACTATATTACTAAAATGACAGTCTAAAAATGTGAATATAGCAATATAGGAAGTTTTATGCATCAAAAGTATGTTTTGGGCAAATCTTTAGTTTAGCTAAATTTTTTATTGACCCGTTTGGGATAATGAATAACCCAAACAAACCTCTTCATAACTAAATGGGTCGAACTACCATCTTACAACTTTTTTACAACCCAAATTTCTTAATTAAATTTTCTTTTTTATCATTCGTTTAATTATAGTTTGACTTTTTGTAATCATATTACAGTATTCTTTATTTATCGAATTAAATAATGGGAAAAAAAGTTATTGGCGGGTCAGGTCGGGTCAACATAAGGCGTTTTGACCCAGATTTTTTTCAAAAAAGTGATATTAAAGATAGTTATTATTTCAATACTAAATAGATTTTACAGAGCCATCCAAGTTGTATGTTTTTCTTGAGATTACACATTTACCAATATTAAGAAAAGAGGTAAATTTAGTTGAAGAGTTAATTACTGTTTTCGTCCCTGTGGTTTGTCAAAAATCACTATTTCAATCCATTAGTTTAAAAATTGCGATTTCAGTCCCTGTGGTTTCACTTTTGTAACCATTTCAATCCATTATTCTGTTAGGTACAGGGACTGAAATGGTTACGAAAGTGAAACCACAGGGACTGAAATTCGCAATTTTTAAACTAATGGACTGAAATAGTGATTTTTGACAAACCACAGGGACGAAAACAGTAATTAACTCTTTAGTTGAATTCATGGCAAAGATTACCTCTTCGATTTCTTCAGCAGATTTTATAAAACTGGATACCAATTTCTTTGCTTTAAAAACCTCTTCTTGAGGGTAACCTTTTAACAACATGCCGGTTTCCCGATACTCATTAACTATTCTTTCCTCTTCTTCATCTTCTTCTTGGCGTAACCGCTCTATTTCTTTAGTCTTTTCTCGCTGACGGGCTTGCCATTCCTAAAAACAAAAAATTAGCGAAAAAGAAAAAAGCAATAACCAAACTTGCCAAAAAAGACCATTTGGAAATTTGAATAGGTTGGATAACGGGTCAAGTGAATGGGTTGGCTGGTTGGATAAGGGGGTCAAAACAGATGATTTTTATACGGGTTGAAATGGCCGAGTTTGCATTAGAAATACAAGTTGACCAACTTTTGACATATTTAACCCATTTGACTGGAGTCAATTTAAAAGATAATTTTTTACCCAATTAAAGATTAGGGGTGTAAACAAGCCCAGAGGCTTGAGAGCTACTCGTGATCGGCTCGGTTGTAAGCTCGAACGAGCCGAGCCTTAACGAGCCCGAGCCCAAGCTCGAGCCTGAAATACAAAGCTCGTTTAGGCTCGCGAGCATAAACGAGCCCATACAAAATTTTAGTTTTTTATATATAATATAATAATAATGATGACAACGATGATGAGCCGAGCTCGAGTCGAGCTTTGGCTCGTTTAAGCGAGCTCTAGCTGAACTTTTAGCTCGTTCTCAAAATAGTTCGAGCCGAATCGAGCCAAACTCGAGCTTTGGGTTTTACTCAGAAGCCGAGCTCGAGCTCAAAGAAGTAGGCTCGAACCGAGCCGAGCTCGAGCTTCATAAAAACATAACGAGCCAAGCTCGGGCTCGGCCCCGGCTCGTTTACACCCCTATTTCACGACCCATTTATGAGTAGATGGAGTGAAACTGCCACATAAACCCTAGGGCTGATAATTTCAGACACGGACCTGTTATGCCGGCCCTAATAAACGCTAATATTAAACCCACCGTGTTGTATACAACAACACACACACACACAAAAAAAAAAAAAAAATCAAGCTCAAAAGTTGAAGAATTTTAAGAAATTATCAGATATGAAGAATCTAGTAGACAATTTCAAGAATTTAACAGATATGCAAAGAATCTTGGGCAGCACCCATCAAAGATAAAGCTAAAAAATGAAAAATTTAAAGAAACAAGAAATGCCCTTTTGAAAAACAATTAAAAAAAAAACAAAGGAAGCAAATTTGACTTACTTCATCATGAAAGTGTTTAGGGAGGCCTGCTAATGCTTCTTCCTCTAGCTTCTTGCACCTGCAGACATCTGGAAACAAAACCCTATTAAACTAAGCAACAAAATTGTAAAGATATACAAAAGAATATGGTGAATACTACTGACTCACATGGGGATTGATAAGGAAAACAAAGATTTGAAGAAGTTGAGAGGGTGGTGATGGAATTGAAGGCCGGAGGAAGAAACCACGGCCGGAAGACCACCTTTGCCTGCATCTTGTTATCTTTACTCAGTTTACTCATTACGAATTTCATGATATATAACTTGTTTTAACTGTGCTCACACTGGTTTCAAAGTTTGATTTTGGCGTTTTCCGGGAAACCATGCCGTCTGTTGCCACTTGACAGACGTTATGTCACTATAAGGCCATCCGTAGTCATAAAGCCCCTTGTGGGACGTTATGTGACACGTGTCATACCACGTCACACAGGGGCTTTATGGGGCGTTATATCACTAGACCCGTAGTCATAAAACCCCTACCCATCAATACCTAATTATTAATTTTTGTTTTTATTAATTAATTATAAAAACACTAACTAATTTTTGATTGGTCCAAAGTTTGAAACCTTCCCCCATACCGCCCCTATATATCTCGCGCCCCACCCCATTTTTTCACTCATAACGCCCTCCGTTTTGGTGTTTGGGGGCGTTTTCCGGCGCCATACTAGGGCATAGCGCCCCACTACGTTCTGTCTAAGAGTTGAACACTCTCCGGAGTAACACATGGTGGAACAAAAACCCGGGTAGCTCTATCCATCATTGCCTAATCCACCAAAGTGACATAAATGAGTATTGAACTTGAGTCTCCGTTGTAAAACCCAACCCGTATGTGGCAAGCGGTGGACCTCATCTTAAAAATATTGTTAGAGCGTACCAATCCCATTAAAGCTTTGTGATATAATTTTACATTTTTTTTATTGTCACATCAGATATCAGATATTTTTACTCATTTTTCTTTATTACACCTTGTTTTCGTTTCATAAGTGTTCACATCCATTAAAATCCCCTAAAAAAAGAATGCATTTGATTGGTTGATAGACATGGGCCCACTTTTCTTCCACTCACGCGCTATTACCCAGCCCACGCCCCCACCATTTAACGCCAATTCACGCATCGAAGGGCAGCGTACCATGCCGGTAACGCCGATTAAAAACGCTACATTACTGGGCCGTTAACGAGTAATGGGTGGTCCAACTTATAAACCGCCTCATATTAGTTGACATATAAGATTTTAATCATTCTTAAAAAGATTTATTTTTTTCTACATTGCTGTCATATCTCAAACACTTCACTTTTTGTATATATACATTAGAATAAGTGGGGAGGGAGTGGTTATCACTTGCAAAAATTCCATCACTTACAACATCCAATCAAGTTCCGTCATGTCATCAACCATTATTCCATCACTCACAACCTTTTTAGTGGCAATTATCACCACTCACAACACCCAACAAT
Organism: Helianthus annuus; assembly: GCF_002127325.2. NCBI lineage: Eukaryota > Viridiplantae > Streptophyta > Magnoliopsida > Asterales > Asteraceae > Helianthus > Helianthus annuus. Next base: position 6,290,930 of record NC_035433.2, read on the forward strand.
AAACCCTCACACCTCATCACATCCAATTATCACATAATAGCCCATAACGCGTGAAATATATCACGCACTACCTTCCATCACTCACAACTTTTTTTAGTGGCAATTGTCATCACTCACAACACCCAACAATAAACCCTCACACCCCCTCACATCCAATTATCACATAATAGCCCATAACGCGTGAAATATATCACGCACTACCTTCCATCACGCGTTGAATATGATGGTGGCGTGGAATTTCACCCAACTTCCACGCGTTGAACTTTCCATCACGTATAAAAATCCTCACCACCCCCAGTCCCCTAATATTTGTGTGTGGAGCCAACTCTCACATTTGAGACAGGTATGATTGTCAGGTTGGCAAGTTGAGTTGTTCAACCCAAACACGACACATATTTTTTATGTCAAAACATCAACACTAACCCAGACATACTTAAAATCGCGCAACCTAAACATGACATATCAAAGAAGTTGATGAGTAGTGATCAAGTTGTAAACGTGTTAATTAGATTGATGAGTTGTATTAAATGAATTGAACAAAACACAAACGGGTTGGCAGATCGACCGTTTTAATTTAACAAGTTAAACATGTTAACCCGAACATAATCCGTTTATTAATTAGGTTAGATATAACACCATAAAACTTGATTATTTTAAACACAAACACGACCCGTTTATTTAACAGTTCAGATTTTACAACCAGTCTTACTTTTAGTTGAAATATAATCATTTTCACATTAGAAGGTGATTTTTACACCACCCAAACCTAAAGTTTTTGCAAAGTTACAAGCTTTGGGTGGTTTATAACAGGAAAGAAGAAGGTGATATTTCAAAGGAGTAATAATAAAAAGAGATCCAAAATTCAAATTACAAAATTCAGAGTTAACAAAAGCATGTAAAACACACTACATGTGTCTAACCGCCCCGGGCTTCTCTTCTAGTGGCATCATGGAGCAGCTCGATGTCTACTCCGTCTGGCGGTAACTGCACATACCTCACTACTGATCCTCTGATGAAACAGTTCCTCACCGAAAGCTGCCATATCACCAAAAACAGGCAAACATAAAACACCAAACGTAAACAAAGTAACAGCAACCGCTATTACTGCCCGGTTTCCTTTTCACTTGTATGATTCGTTTTACCCATTTGACCCGTTAGATATAAAGCATACCCTCAGTCAACTCATTCGAAAGTTGTTTCAATAACTCAAGTCCACATGATGACTGTTACACCTAATCGTCTTATATTGTATTAATATTAATCCTTTTAAACAACGGTGTTTTCAGTATGAGAACATTAAAAAAAAAAAAAAAAAAAAAAAAAAAAAACTATAGTCAAATTATATATTTCACCCCCTTTGTGTATGTATTTTCTAGCGCTCTGCAACCTAAGGGTGTCCATAAACCGTACACCATTACCGACCAAACCAAAGCAGATCCAGCTTGTTTGGAGTTCTAACGCTTCGGTCCAGAATCCAGTTTTGGCAGGTTAATAGTTCAGCCGATGGTTCGGAACTTTGACCGGACCGTTTAACCTTTATTATTTATCTTTAACAATTTGTTTTCAGTATACGCATTTACTATATGCATTATACTTATGAACCATCTTTATCATTTAAAAACTTCATACTATAGAGGGATTTTGAAATATAATAACATTTTAAACTGCATTTTGGCCGGTCCAGCCGACCCAACCAACCTAAGCGATTTGGCCCAGAACTTTCTTCAAAACCGGTAGCCTAACAGGATTTTGGCAACTCATGTTTTCCATAAACATATCGACATGACAATCTACAATTCATTTATAATGGATAAAGACACTGCAACCTTCTTCCTCAATTCCGAAACAAAATTTCAAATGCAGTTGTTTTCTTTTCTTAAGCACAAACATGTCATGAATCATGCACAACTTACATCTAGGGCTGTAAACAAACCGAATGAACACGAACAAGGCCTTGTTCGTGTCCGTTCGTTAAGGATATAATGTGTTGACGAACGGTTCATGAACACTTACAGAACGAGACTTTTTGTTCGTGTTCGGTCATTAAGGAAAGGAACGTCAGACACAAATAAAATCAGCGAAGACGGCGGTGGTTAGAGGGAGCAATGCTCTAAAGTCTAGACCTTGAAGCCCTAATCGTTGAACGAATGTTGATAGCATTTTTCGATGTGAAAAATCATAAGGAAAGTGGAATGGTGCATAAAAACGGTGGAGATAGGGTTTCCTATTTTATTTGTTTAGGTAATGAGATAAACAAGAATTAACGGACATAAAAAGTTTAGATAAAATAAATAAATACTAAAAAATCTCTAATGAACAGCATAAACAAACGAACATGAACGGATGTTCATGAACACATTACCGAACATTCACAAACGCAATTGAACGAACTAGACATCTGTTCGAGTTCGTTCATTTAACTAACCGAACGGAATTTCTCGTTCATGTATGCTCATTAATTAAACGAACGAACGTAAACGAACTTCCCGCCAAACGGTTCACGAACACATTACCGAACGTTCACGAACGCAATTGAACGAACTAGACATCTGTTCTAGTTCGTTCATTTAACTAACCGAACGGAATTTCTCGTTCATGTATGTTCATTAATTAAACGAACGTAAACGAACTTCCCGCCAAACGGTTCACAAACACATTACCGAACGTTCACGAACGCAATTGAACAAACGAGACATCCGTTCGTGCTCGTTCATTTAACTAACCGAACGGAATTTCTTGTTCATGTTTGTTCATTAGTTAAAGGACCGAACGTAAACGAACCTCCCGCCAAACAGTTCACGAACTGTTCGCAGAATGTTCAGTTCGTTTACAGCCCTAATTCTACATACAGACTATCAATTTTCATAATGTTCAAAACAATATCCTGCAAAACCTAATCCAATTACGAGTTTTCTAAATCACAATCCAATTCAACAAAACCTAATCACCTACAACTACAAGTCTCCAGATGACTAACATTCACATCAATTTCAACGACGTAAACCTCAAAAAAGCACGATCGAGAACAAAATCAAGAAGCTTACCATGTGAGGGAACTTGTCCTGATCAACGACTCTGGTGTTTTCGAGTTTGATATTGAGATATTGATCGACGGAATGAAGAGTGCCTCTAATCGCTAAATCATTCTTCAGTTCAACGGTGACTTCTCTTCCGACCAAATCCTTGAAGTAGGAGAAGAACAACTGCAATAATAATCATAAATTTGAAGTGAATTCATCGTGAAAGATTGAAGATTGAAGAGAAAAGAATGATTTACCATTTTCTAGGGTTTGTTTTGGGGGAAATGTAGTAAACCCTAATGAGTAATGAATGAATGACACCCTAGTTTCATCATCATAGTAATTTACTAGATCATCATAAAGTCTTCCATAAAGTCGCCCAAAATTTATTAGATCATCATCCACAATAAATAATTAACTCACCCGCCCGGCCCAAAGGCCTACTTCGGTAAAATCGGGTTCGACTTAGTTTTGAACGTCATTGCCATCACTGATTTCTTTCAAAGTGATGCTAGTGGGAGTTGAACTTGAGACCTGAATAAATGAGAGAAATCAAGTGACTAACCAATAGTCCAACTTATCGGGACACTAGGACAAGGACACTGAGGTGGTGTTTGTTTTTTGGCTAGAAGTACTTCTGGCCACTTATGTCTGCGCCGCGCAGACGCGCGCAGATATTTGAACTCTGCAGTTTGTTTGTTTTCCGGAAGATCTGCAGACCATAAACGTCTGCCTCACCTCTTCCCCACGCAGACATGGCCTTAAGTCTGCGGACCTCTTCTCCTGCCCACAGACCTGCATCACCTCCACTACCACAGATCTCCGCCACCACCTCCACCACCACATCTCCGCCACCACCTCCACCACATGCACCCCCACAAAACAAACACCACCCAAAACCCCCAAATCGAAACCACCACATCTCCGCCACCACCTCCACCATCTCCCCACCACGTCTCCGCCACCACCTCCACCTTCTTCCCTGCCAACGCCGCCGGTGCGGCTCCCAAAACCCCCAAATCGAAACTCAAATCGAACCCAGAGAGAGTGAGTGAGAGAGATACCGTAGAGAGAGAGAGATTGGAGACCGGTGTTGGTGGTTGAACGACGAAAACCCCCGAATCGAACCCAGATCGGAGATCGGTGGTGGTGGTTGAACCCATAAAACCCCCAAATCGAACCAAACAAGCTGGTGAGATGGCGGAGATCGGTGGTGGTGGTGGTAGAACCCAGATCGGAGATGATGGCGGTGGTGTGAAGGCGGAGGTGGTGCGGTGGTGGTGGTGCGGCGGTGGTGGTCTGCAGATTGTAGAGAGAGAGTAGAGAGAGATCAGTGTGTGACTGTGTGTTGTGTGTGTGTTTTAAACCTTAGAAGAGGTTTTATATATAAAAAAAACAAACAAACAAACCCTCTTCTCCTTACAGACTGCAGACATTTGGTCCACCTTTTCTCCTGCAGATGTGGTCCGCAGACTGCAGACCTTTTCCCGCAGAAAAAACAAACAGCACCTGAGTGATGTAAATGAGTGGTTAAAAGTTAAAAAAAATGGTGATGATGTGTCAATGGCTTTTAATGTTTCTAAGTTTTCTTATTGGGTGGGTTTTAGTGTTTTTTTTTTTTTTTTTTTTTTTTTGTTTAAATTAGTGTTTTTATGATGTGACAGCTTACTAGACACGTTTTTAGTCATTTTGGGTGTTCTTTATTGTGATGGTTTTACCGAATTCGAAAGAAAAATATTACAAGAATGTTATTATTTGCCAAATATTTATAGCCTATTATGCAAAATGAATTGATTAATAAAGTTTTTATTTGTATGGTAAGTTATTTATATAGTTATAAAATTGATCACTCTTGATTTTTTTTGTTTTTTTAATGGCAAATTTGGATCACTGACAAACCATTGAAGTATCATCGTGCAACCAGCGGAACCACCCGATCATATTCATCTCTACTAGGCATAATGCCTATACATTTCATGAGAAACCCCAATAAATATGGGAAAACCTCCTTATGGGAATCGAACCCACGACCTATTGGTCTCAAAGCCTTATCCCACCCCCATGATGCCACTAGGCTATAAAGCCATAGGTGATCACTCTTGATTTATAACGGGTTCAATAACGCCTATCATTAGCTGACATTGTCTACCAACACCACCACAACTAGTCAGCTACCGTCACATTTGTCGCCAGTAGTCATCACGTAAATAAATATAATAAGTGAACTCATTTTTGGTAACAACACTTTTATGACTCAAACCCATTTTAACCTATAAATTTGATCCACATGTTTTCCCATTCTAATAATACATAACAACCTAAAGCCTGGTTAAAAGCCAAAACATTTATCAATTATTGTATATTAACCATGATTCACATAACTTTTGGGATACAATGATTTTTTAAGTGCAAACTAACTTTGCATGATTTGAACTTCTCGTCTCTCTGAAGATAGAGGAAAGACATCTTACCACTACACCATGTATCTGTTAAAGAAAAGATAAAATCATATGATGGTGTTACCAAGTTTTAGTTTTGTTTCGATAAAGGTTAGTATATTTTTCTTCTAGTTGTAAAAACAACTCAAGTTTTAATATTGTTTCATTTTTAAAAAGGGTTATTATAACTATTTAATATGAATGAAACAGTTATAAAACTTATTATTATTTAAGGACTTATTTTTCAGTCACCTAAAATTGAAAAGGATAATTAATAAATAGTAAACATGTTTCAAATTCGTTCTAGAGTTAAATGTCATTTTAGTCTCTGTGGTTTGGATCATTTTGAGTTAACAGTAGAAAACAGTGACGAACAAAAGATGCGAAAACTGACGAAATAGTCCCTGCATAGACCACAATCCATAAGCAGTTCAAATCCAGCATAACTATAAAACTCAACCACCATAAAAACTCCAAAAACACAAACAAACGAGTCGAACCTTTCACAATGAACAGATACATGACCGACCACTAATTAACAGACACGAGTTTCTAAGTACGCTAGACCAATGTCTACAATTACAGTCTGGGTTTAACCCGTCTACCATGAACATCACTTCCATCGAGTATAATCGCATTTGGGTGACTGCAAACAGCTAGAGAATGCTCGTTGTTTCTAGCCACTTGTTCCAACAGCTCCGTCAACACATCAGGACAGCTTTCTTTTAAGTAGTCAAACCCGTCGGTCTGCATCACAGCTGATGAACAACATGTTTTAGATCACATTATTATTATTAAAACGCAACCATTAGCTACAGTAGCTAAGGGTTGTGTCTAGGGGTGCAAACGAGCCATCGAGCTCGAGCTCAAGCTCGGCTCGGGCTCGACTAGTTTATTATCCATTAATTAATATCCTAAATATAAATAATACATATAATAGACTCTTTTAGGCTCGCGAGTCGCGAGCTCGATAAGTGAAGCTCAGGCTCTTATTTTTAGGTTCAGGCTCGGCTCGTAAACAAGTTTAAATAAGCTCGGCTCGGCTCAGCTCGTTTACACCAAGGTTCGACGAGCCTAACAAGCTTCACATGCCAGGATCGAGCTCGGGCTCGATAAATAAACGAGCTTTATTTTAGACTCAAGCTCGGCTCGTTTCAAGCTTTTTCTCAAGCCGTTCTCGAGTAGCTCATGAGCTGCTTGGCTCGTTTGCACCCATAGTTGTGTCTTATAGACCCTCTACTTTATCTTTGCTAATATACAAGTTTGGTCCCTCTACTTTTATTCCTTTTCGGATTTTGCCTTTTAATATATATATATATATTTTTTTTTGCTTTTAGCGTTTCGTCTTTTAGCAATTTTTCCGAATACGTACGTTGACGTTTCGATGTTCTTTTACCCATGGTTTTACGTTATCTCTTTCGGTTGCTACACCCAGCGTCGGTACTTTACTAATAATCAAACTCCCGCCGCAACGCGTGGGTAAAAGTTCTAGTTTGTACTAAATATAAAAACATCGTACCTCTGAGATTCTCGGGCAATGCGACAAATTTTAGACAAACGGACTTTAACTGGAGGCAATGGTGTTGTTCGGCCAATGCTAATGTTGTTGCAACTGTATTAATGGCGACACCTTCACAAAGATTAGATTCACATAACATACAAAGCCTCTCTAAACCGTATCGATCGGCAGCTGCAAGCAGATGCTGATACATCAAAGTTGAAGCCCATTTTGTATTCAGGCCCGTTAGCTCTTCCATGTCGGGCAGTTTTTCCCAGTATATAAAATGCAGCAGCGCCTGAAAAACCCGACGTTTGTAAGACAGTTACAGGGAACCAAACATTCTATATACACTTAAAAGGCTATGTCGGCTGACCACTCCGACATAGCCATTTGTCCTCTTATGAGTGCTCAAAATAATTTTTCGCTTTTAACCCTTAACTTTTCTAATTTACCTGTTTAGTCCTTCTATTATAACTATCATAATATACATGTTTAGTCCCTCTACTTAATAAACTTTATTCCTCATTAGTTAACTTTTCTAATATACATGTTTAGTCCCTCTACCTAACTTACGTGTTTAGTCCTTCTATTATAACTATCATAATATACATGTTTAGTCCCTCTACTTAATAAACTTTATTCCTCATTAGTTAACTTTGCTAATATACATGTTTAGTCCCTCTAGCTTTCCTAATATACATATTTAGTCCCTCAACTTAATAAATTTGATTCCCCATTAGTTTACTTTGCTTATATACATGTTTACGTTTTCTAAATACTTTTGTAATTTTTCCAGTCAATGTAAGACACGTGTCGACATACTTTTGTTTCGGATCAAAAATCGGGTCGCCCCGCCGCGAAGCGCGGGTGCAACACCCTAGTTACTAAGTTAAAACAAAACAAAGAGTAAAATGCCATTTTCGTCCCTAAGGTTGACCATTTTTGCGACTTTCGTCCAAAATTTTGTTTTTCCGCATCTGGATCCAAAAGGTTTGAAACCTTGCCATTTTCATCCGGGTCGTTAACTCCATCCATTTTTTCCGTTAAATCAAGGGTATTTTCGTCTTTTTGTTAACTATAAGAACAATTAAGTTAACAAAAAAGATTTTCGTCTTTTCCGCATCTGGATCCAAAAAAAATTGCCCTTTAAGTTAACAAAAAAGACGGAAATACCCATGACTTAACGAAGAAAAATGGATGGAGTTAACGAGCCGGATGAAAATGGCAAGCTTTCAAACCTTTTGGATCCAGTTGGGGAAAAACAAACCTTTGAATGAAAGTCGCAAAACTGGCCAAACCACAGGGACGGAAATGGCATTTTACTCCGAAATATGCAAAGCTAGTTGCAGCAAACTATTTCAATATATTAAACCGAACCTTAAAAACCGGGGCTTCAATGTCTTCAACTTTGATACACTTGACGTTTTGATCTTTCATTGGGCCAAAAAGTTGGGCCCTGAAAACAGGTGAGCGGGCTGCGAGAACCAATTTATGGGCAGCAAAGGTTTCTCCGTTTACTTCAAAAGAGACATCGGTCCATTTTCCATGTTCCAGAAGCTGCCCGAAATGCTGCCCGATATCTGAAGGTGGCACGTGAATCGAGTAGGACTTAGGACCCTCGGTGTGGGACTTGACCACACCGACGCAGCAATGAACTTGAAGGCAATCGTCTTTTAGGTAGTCTGATGTTTCTAAAGCGGATCTTTTGAAAAACCGCTTGTATCCCCTGCAGTATTTCACAATCAAACGAGTCGATTTGGGTCGATTATATTACTATTTGGGCACAGAGATCAAACTAAACAAAAACTTAATAATGTTTGAAAGTCACCAACAATATGACAACATAGTATCTAGATGTGTTCAATAATATTACAAAGAGTAAATTACAAAAATCGTCCTTTATGTATGTCACTTATTGCAAACCGTGTCCTTTGTCTTCAGTAATTACAGAACACGTACTCGATGTTTGCAAACCCTTGCAAGTTATGTCCTTTAGCCCTAACTCAGTTAATTTTTGTGGTTAAATCTGACCAAATGGACCCTACATGAGGGTATTTTTGTGGTTAAATCTGACCAAATGGACCTCACATGAGAGTAAAATGACCAAAATACCCTCATGTGGGGTCCATTTGGTTAGATTTAACCACGAAAAATTAACTGAGTTAGGGCTAAAGGACATAACTTGCAAGGGTTTGCAAACATCGAGTACGTTTTCTGTAATTATTGAAGATAAAGGACACAGTTTGCAATAAGTAACATACATAAAGGACGATTTTTGTAATTTACTCTATTACAAAAACTATATTAGTAGAACAATAATCTAACTTTTTGAAGATAAAAACTATTTATAGCTTGAGTCACACGTCAATGGGTTCGTCTTTTTTTACAGGTAAAAAAATGTCAAATCGACGAAAACATTTCTGTCCATTTTTAAGTTTTAATAAATAACTAAATGTGTTAACTTAAATATAATTATAATTACAATTACAAAAACTATAATAGTGAAACAATGATCTAACTTTTTGAAGATTAAAAACAATTTAGGAGGTTGTATGCATTAAAAATATACTTTAGGTGACTTTTACATTAGACTTGGTTGCCGGTTTCCTTTTTGTTTTCACCAACTTGACCCGTTAAAGATAATACACAACCCAAATCGACCAATCTATAACTAAACAAGAAAAACATTTTGCCACCTATAGATGCCATAAAAACTCAAAATAAAAAAATAAAAAAAATAAAAAAAGCATCATAGAATTATGTAAACATGATACAACAACCAGTTTACATAACTCATTTTTATGTAACAGATTATGCAACCACTCATTATTCAACTTCCCCACTAAACAAACAAGACAGCTAAATCACAGAGAACCAAGTTATACAGAAAAATCAAACAAATAAACAAACTCAATCCAAACCAGTTGATAAACCACTATTCATATAACGCATCATAATCACAAAAGATCAATCATTAGCAAACAATGAAGCGTGTAGCTTACCACATACTACACCCATTGTTTTAAAAAACGGTTGAGACGTGCGCCTCGAGGCGAAACGGCCAATAAACGATTCTGAGGTGCGCCTCAGGGGGTTTATACTGTATGTGCGCCTCAGAGCGGCTGAGGCGCTAAAAAGGCTGCGCCTCAGGTGCGCCTCAGGGGTTTTTGATATTTGTTTTTGAGTTTTTGTGTCAATTTCAAGCAATTTATGTCTTTTTTATGTGTGTTTTTGATTATTTTGATGAATTTAGGTAGTATTACTATTTTTATAAGATATATAAAATTTATATTTATTTTCTAACTCCGCCTCGGGCTTACACCTCGGTTCGCCTCGAGGCTTACGCCTCGTGAGGCGAAGGGAAAACGCCTCGAAACTCGTTTCCGTTTTTTTAAACCTTGACTACACCTGTTTTAATCGTGAACGTCGCAACTTAATAAGACAGAAAAAAAGTAATTTCAAAGTAAGATTATCTAGGGATATATACATTGTGCTTACCACAATTATTCCTTAATAATCATATGACTAGTTTACTGAAACACCCCCTAACAAGAAACTAAAAAAACAAACTGAACATTCAACAAAACAACCTAATCAAACCAACACAAATACATAAATCTCAACATGCTGAGATAACATAAATACATCAATCTAATCAAACCAACACAAACATCAATCTAACCACATACCACCCCTGTATTTAAAAGTATACGGTCCACTCTCATTACTCAAGAATTATCAAACCTACATTATTCAGTTAAGCAATGCTTCCATACAAAACTCTATGATTGCATTGGCAATAAATCCAATCTCCGATATTTCAAAACTCGTTCTTAAGAAAAAAAAATAATAACCTATTATCCATAGTTGTCGATAGCGGCGACCGCTATAGAGCGCTATGTAGCAAAGCGACCAAGTGTCGCTATTTGGGCCATAGCGACCAATAGCGTGAATAGCGACAGTTAGTTTTTTTTTTTTTTTTTTTTTTGTTGATGTAAATAGCAATTAGATATAGCTATAAAATAGCTGGATTTATAGGTTTTTGTTAAATATACATGTAAAATAGCATACATACCAAGGTATTTTGATATAATATACATATAAAAGTTTTCAAAATTCTTTTTCTAGTGTATCACTATATATAAAATAGTGGTCGCTATTTGTCGCTATTCGCTATGTAGCATATAGGTCCCTTGTCGCTATTCGCTATTAACAACTATGCTATTATCATCGATGTGTACCAAGAAGGGCGTTTGGCTAAGTGTTTCAAATGGGACTATGTGAGTCCTGCAACCTAAAAAAACAAATAATAGGGAAATTTATATCCATCCAAACAATATTTCTTACCTAGATTCCTTACTTAATTATCCAAATCAGACCCTAATATAATTAGTTTACTAAAAGTCATTCTTGATTCATTCACAAACACCCCCTAACAAACATAGTTGTCAATAGCGATCGTAGCGATCACTATAGCACGCTATGTAGCATATAGGTCTAGTGTCGCTATTAGCGTTGTACTGATGGATAGCGAGAATAGCGACGCTTTATTTTTTTATTTTTTAATATAACTAGCAAAGAAATATAGCTATAAAATGGCTGGATTTTAGGTTTTTGTTAAATATACATGTAAAATAGCATATATATACCGGGGTATTTTGTTAAATATATATATAATATACATATACAAAGCCCACTATTTATCGCTATTTGCTATGTAGCATATAGGTACCTTATCGCTATTAGTTGCTATTCGCCGTTAACAACATTGCTAACAAACAAACTAAGACCAAGCGATATGGGGGGCGGCTTAGGCCCGGCGAGGCCACACCGCCCCCCTCGCCCTGTCCCGTGAAAACCGGCTCCAAGACGACGATTGTGACGGGCCTCTCTCCTCTCTCCTAACACACACACATCTATACATACATACATATATATATATAAAGGGGTTCATCCCCCACCCCCTAGGTCCATCCCCTCCAAGCCGAGCCTACGTGGCGCTGACGTGGCGGCCCATCCCCTTGGGGATGAGGCTCTCCATACCCTCTAGTCTAACTAAACATTATTCACCTAAACAAACAAATTCAACCCCAACAACTTAACAAAACATAACAAACCAATACACACGGCATCAAACAAATCTTACCACATGCTACCGCGGTACTTAAGCGTATAGGGCCCGCTCTCCAACGCTCTCCCGAAATGACTATGAACCTTATGCCTCTCATTCCCACTCTGATCAACCAAAGTCAACTCAAACAAAGCCCGAACATCCGACCCTTCACTCGCCAACGCGATAAACAACGACACGTAACTCCCATTGTCCTCCACACTCTTCCCATCCGGGTAAAAATACACCGCCCATGAATACCCACCCACCGTAAACGTATCAGACGCTACATATTTCCCGATCCCTATCCCCTTCGATAACGAGTACCCCGATATCTTGAAATTGTGTTCTCCCTTCACTGTTTCTGTAACTGACATTGATGTCGTCAGCACCGGTGGTGATGACGTTGTGGAGGATGATGATGATGGTGCAGATGGGCGTGATGGGTCTGTGTACGGTCTACCCATCACCGATTTGGTTGAAAATTTGGGGGATTTTGTGATGGGTTTTGGTGGGATTGTGAAATTGGGTGGATGAATTGAGGGTTTTTTTGGTGGAATTTGTTAGGGTTTGGGTGATTATTGATTGATGTTGAATGAAAGTTTCAACGAGGCTTTTTGAGAAAAGGGGTTTTTTCTGTAACGGATGAAAATATTAATAATCTACGATGGGGTTGGTGTTTAGGTTGAACGAATCTTTGCATTTCATTGTTATTATTATTATTTTTTTATTTTCTTTTAACTGCGACTTTCTTTTATTAGACTGTGTGTTGTGGTACCCGTTAGCGTCAGGGTGAGCCACTAGGAGGCCAGGTGGCTGCGAGCACTGCAACGAGGTGTCGCGAGGGGTAATGCGTGAGCACTGGGGTGAGCGGCTGTTTTGAGAGTGTTTGGGGGGTGTGGTAGCTTGGGCGAGCAGAGGTTAACCATAACAGGCTCAAATGGTTTATTAACCGAACTAAATAAAAAAACCGATGGGTTGGTTAATATTTTTCTAAAAACCGAAATTAGTGGGTCGATTATGGTTATCAATATTTAAATACCCACTATAACCGAAACGAACCGACATGTAGTATAATCTTTGTCAGATTTAGGACTTTTCACCATTTTTTTAATATTTGATGCTTTTGGTTGAACGTTTTTTAGTATTTAGGGGTTATTTTATATTGTTTTGGTTGAATATTTATTTGCATATCTCTTTGTTTGAATATATGGTAATAAACGATATTAATATTATGGATTATATGTATTTTTAAAACTATGTAATATAGTAATGTATAGAAATACATACTAACAATTTATTCCATGTTAAACAAAAAAATGAGCTATTTTTAGCTAGGTCTAAATTCATAGTTAATCACCCATAACCGACCCATTAAAACCTTCAAAGCCGATTAACCAACCTAGCCATAACTGATCGGTCATGGTTATGATTATCCATTAACCGACATCACGGTTATTGTTATGGTTTTGAACCAAAACCGACCCAATTAGAACTACTAACTTGTATATGTAATATGTATGACATGTATAAGTGAATGGATTATTGTATGGAGAGGGAATGGTTGTATATAGGAAAACTAGGGAGAATAAAACCATTCTTAAAAGGCTGTTCATCCTTTCTAACATACTTTGGTGTCTTGAATCCATAAAGAGCCAGATTGTGTAGGACTTGAAGAGCTAGGAATATGACATAAATTTATGTTTTTTTTTTTTTTTTTTTTTTTTGAGATAAATTTAGAAACTAAACCCATTTGCACTTAACTATTTAAAAATTCAGAAAAAACTACAAATGTAATTTCTCACATGATCTTCTATCATAGAGTCCATTCAAACTTCTAGAAATAAACTTAGACACTTGACCCAGTGTTTAACCCATACTGACCCATTAGATACAATACCTATAAGTTCAAGCTTTATCACTTCCATTTATAGTTTTATACTTTTAAAACTCCAATTACAATTGAAATCACTCCAATCTATTTGTTAGCTCCTTAAACCAACAAATTCACCAACTTGACACTTTGAATCTTTTTTAACATACAAGCACCATTTCTACAAATCAATCAAATATTTAGATTTCTACTGCATTTTTACATGGGTGTTGCTAAACGTACCTCTCTCTCACAAACTTAACTGAAGGACCCACTATTAAAATAAATACTTTCCTCACACATTAAGGGGCGTATTCAAAAGGGTATAAGCGTACATTTAAACACACCCTTTCGTATCATGTCCGAAATTCTCACCCCCCATCTATGATCTACACTACACTTACCATAAGTACACATACACTACCATCAACCCAAAACACTAGAGTAGTGACTCAAAACTCTCCATGAGGACTAATCTGCAAAATAAACATATAAAGAGGACCATTTATGTCAATCACTCATAAAAATTAAACAAAAATATCTACTGCCCATTCATAGCTGACAAAGAACAACTTGGCATCATTTCTGACCACAATCAGATTCCAGCTGGACCCTCCAAAGCCACAAGAATTAAATTCAACAAATTTCCCTATCTTAAATTTAATAATTTATTTGGATGGCAAAAATCCCAAAATCTTTTTTTCTTTACCAATCAAAACTTTATGGAAAATATTTATCCTTAGTATTAATACAATAAATGTAAAGATTTTGTAACACTCACAGACCACTACACAAAAAACAAGATTTTGGTTTAATTTAATCACCTATGGTGAAGCTATATCTTATGTCTTCTAATGGGTATCTTCCTACTCTATGCTTTCTTCCAGAACAAAGATTTAACAAGGTGAATTTCAGTTTTCATGTTATTATTATTATTATTATTATTTTTTTCATAATCTTGTAGGGGTTTTCTTTAAATTTTGGTTGGGTATGTTGCTTTAATATGATTGTTTTGATTAAATTGTGAATTGGGTTTATACTTGATGAATCTTGAATTGTGTGGGTTAGGCTTGTAAACAAACCAAACTTCATGAACTGTTCATGAACTTGTTCGGCGGGAAGTACATGAACACACCTTATGTTCGTTCATTTATGTTCGTGAACATTCGTTTATGTTCGTTTAGATTCTAATAAATACATAAATAGTTATATTTATATAAATAAATAAATATTAGGTTTTCTAACTAGTTATATAAATATAACTAATTAGTATATCTATGAACCCTTATTTAGATGTGTTTTCGGATGAAATATAATATATTAGACTTGTTTCTTCAATCATGTTAATTTATGTTTATTCAAATATATTCAGTTAATTTTTTTTTATGTTCGTTTATGTTCGTGAACTATTCGCTTAGGCTTTAAATGAACGAACATAAACGAACACGAACATGCCCGAGTTCTTAATGAACGAACACGAACAAAAAAATGTGTTCGATTATATGTTCGTGTTCGTGTTCGGTTAAAGTTAAATGAATGAACACGAACATGCCTATGTTCGTGTTCGTTCGGTTCGTTTACAGGCCTAGTGTGGGTGGGTTATTAGGAATAAGGGTTTGATTGGATTTTAAGTTTTGTGATATATGCTTTTTTGTGTTTAGGGGTCGGGTTGGCGGGTTGAATTGTTAAACCAGGACACGACCCGTTTTTTTATGTGTAAAAAATCACTAGTTCGCGCACACTTAAAATTGTGTAACCTGAAGAGGGCCCATTTAACTTGTTTATTTAAACGTGTCGAATGAGTTGTCGGGTTGGTAGGTAATAATCAAGTTGTAAACTTGTTAATCGGTTTGGTGAGTTGTAAAATAAATGGGTTAAACGGGTTAGTGGGTCGACCAGTTTAGTTAAACAGGTTGGCGGGTTGGATGTTGCCACCCCTTTATTTTATTTGTTTGTGTCAAACACGTCATCCCAAACACAACACATTTAATTAAGCATGTCAGTATGACAACCCAAAATCTGATTATTTTCGTGTCACGTTGAGATTGCCACCCGGCCCACCCCTATTTGTGTCTATATGTTTATCATCTAAGCTCCGAGCTCATAATTGTAACGAACTTGATGAAACCAAACCTGTTGTAGGTTTTTTTGTGTGAAGAGATTTGAACAAGGGATAATTTTATTAGATCACAATATGTTTGGTAAATAAACTGTATGCCAAAAATTTGACTTTAGATAGGTTTGGTCAAATCACAACTGACCAAAAATCCTACGGTTCAAATGATCGTTAAAGTTTTAACGCTTGTCGTTAATTCGTTATTGCAGGACTCTCAACGGCTTTTGCCTAGTTATGAACTACGCGATGATGTCATACGATCAAGCCCCCTCGTTATGGGCCAGCAACAGAATGTCGGGCCAAGTAAGCCAATAAGCGGGTTATTCGACAACAATCGTTTTGAGCTCATTGACCCGACTGTTACAAAGCCTGCACTCATCAACATCCAAGGTTCACTATCTGATTCTAATTATGCGATATCCCATAATCATTTTTAGGACTGGCATATCATGTCAACGCGACCTGTTAAGACACAAACCCAAAACACGTAAACACGAGCACAAGACGAAATCTTATCGTGTCAGATTATTCAAACATGAACACGAACCTGATAATAAACAGGTTACACGAAATGACATGTTAAGAGACAAAAAAATTTCCAGCGTATCACACGACCTGTTAAGACACGAACATAACCTGTTATTAAATACATAAAGTTTACATCCAAGTATTTTTTTTATTTAAAATCCGGAACCCCACATATTTTTATTTAAAATAATAAACCGGTTTTAACGGGTTAACAGGTATTTAACATGTTAAGACACGAAACCTGTTAACTTCGTGTAGGTTCGTGTCGTGTTATCATGTTCATGTAGAAATTGCCAGCCCTTCATTATTAAGACTTTTAGCGAGCTGTAACAATAACTTTTGATATTTTCATTTCTGTTTTTCGACAGATTGTTGCGCAAACTCGACACTTTTCAGCTTCAAGTTTCCAACGTCTGAATTAACCGAAGTAGAAAAAGACCGACTTGATCTGTTTCCGTTTTCTGACTTAACGGGCCTGCAATCGTTAACAACTGAATACAAGCCGAATGTTCCTGTTACGGGTCAAATGAATTGTCAACTTGTTTATCAAGATCCAGAGTTTGACTCACCTTTGATCGATTTCGTTGGTGATTTGGTTCGACATTCTAAAATTATGATCCATGAGGATGGACACGTGTCGTTTATTGGAACTAGAACTGAAATGAAGGACATACTTTCGGTTCTTGCTGAGTTTTATACGTCGAAGAATTCGACTAAATGGCGGAAGTCCTTGGTACCGCAGTTCAATAGGTACGTGTGCATGTAGGCCTGTAAATGACCAACTTTTGACCTGTTCGACTTGGTTTCCTTTTCAGCCAAGTTTAAAACTATTAAAACACAACCAGAATTGATCGATTTTGGGAAACGTGTCATGATTGCCACCTCTGCGTTCTCGTAAATACTCACTAATTTGAAACTATGTTGTCGAAAACAGGCTGGATTACGATGCAACAAGCTATTATGGTTCTGCATTAGAGCTCGAAACCGTGATCGTTGCTCCTCCAAAGAGGTACATTAAACGAAGAGTTAATTATTGTTTTCGTCCCTATGGTTTGTCAAAAATCACTATTTCAGTCCATTAGTTTAAAAATTACGATTTCAGTCCCTGTGGTTTTATTTTCGTAACCATTTCAGCCCCTGTGGTTTCCATTTCGTAACCATTTCAGTCCCTGTGGTTTCAATTTCGTAACCATTTCAATCCATTTATTCTGTTAGTTCAGGGATTGAAATGGTTACGAGGTGGACTGAAATGGTTACGAGAGTGAAACTACAGGAACTGAAATCGCAACTTTTTTACTAATGGACTGAAATAGTGATTTTTGACAAACCACAGGGACGAAAACAGTAATTAACTCTTAAACTAAAGTATATTATTATGTAACATTATGATTTTTAAGAATCTTGATTCCTGTACATTAAGCTAAAGTATATTATTATGTAACATATGCAACACAGCCCGGAGAAAATCAAACTGAAGCCATCACCAAAGAAGAAAGGAACGCGTAACAAGACACCGATCCAACACAGAAGTAACTACCTTCAAGCCTGTGAGTGCCTTCTCTCGATTATCGTCGACAAAAACCGAAACGGGAAATCCGCAATCTCCACGTTAAAGAAATCCGGTCCGGAGCTACCAAATCTCCTAACTCAGTTCTCAGCCAGCATTGCAGGAACGGGAATCGCGGTTCTTTTTTCGGTTATGTGTAAGGTAGCTAGTGGAAGAGTACCGTTTTGTTATTCGAAAGTTATCAACACGGGCCTCGGGCTTGGGCTCGTGTGGCTTTCGTGGGCCGTGAACGGAATGAGGGATACGATTGTGACGATTAGTAAGAACTCGTACAAGAAAAAGGGGTTGAAAGATGAAGAAATGATGAAGAAGTTGGATAGAAGTGTGAAGGAAATATACTTTAGAGCTGCAACATTGATGGTAGTGATGGTGTTGAGGCTTGCTTGAAGAAGGTTATCACTTAACAGAGTTAATGTGGAAGTGTATTATGGTGTAAATGATGGGGGTAAAATAGGGATTTTGATGCTTAGACTACTTTGGGTCGTTCGATATGGAGTTGATCTTTGTTTCGATCAGTTTTGTCAAATTGGCGATGTTGATTCTTGTTTTGCCGATTATAGTGAAGTAGAAGTGACCATAGCGTAGGTCCGTTCGGTTATATTTATATAAACCCGAAACCCAATCAATAACGTGTAAGTTTTTAAGTGTTTATACGCGTTGTTTATTACATCTATTATGATAAAATCATAAAAAGTGTAAAATCATTGCACATAAAAAAGTACCATATGTTGTTACAAAGAATAAAACCTCAGAATGCAAATTCTTAATTACACGAAACAGTCTTCGGGTCGGGTTTGTTACCTCACTACGTATCGAGAGATAAATGTGTTTTTGATTATTATTCTACTAAAACTTAACATGAGAATTGCAAAACACTTGAATATAATCTTCAACAAACAAATGTTGCAAAATTAAGTCTCCTTCTTACCTCCTCCAACTCGACAAAATAAAAGAAAACGCGACTTTTCCTTTTATCCGTTTATCAGCTTATCACCTTCGAAACTACTCCCGCACCCACCGTTCGTCCCCCCTCTCTCAGCGCAAATCTTTGTCCTGTAAATCAAACATAAACCCGTATAAATACAAAACCAACATCACTATAGTCGTATCTAGGCCTGTAAATGAACCAAACGAACACGAACACATGCATGCTCGTGTTTGTTCATTTAACTTTAACCAAACATAATCACGAAAATGGGCATGTTCATGTTCATTCGTTTAAAACCTAAACGAACAGTTCACCAACGTAAATGAACAAACTCAAACAAACATAATTTAACAAACAATAAACAACATAAATTAGTATAATTGAACATAATTTACTAAATATAAATGAACATAATGCAATTTGTTATATAAATTACGATAAGTTCCATTGGAAAACCTATTTTTTATTACTAGAATGCCCAATTATCAATTAGTTATATTTATATAAGTTCATAGAAAGTCCCTTTTATGTTTAAATTTGAAACGAACATAAACAAATGTAAATAAACGAACATAAATGAACGAACAAAGCGTGTGTTCATGTTCGTTCATTTAATTAAATGAACAAAAAGTTGTGTTCATGTTTGTTCATTTATTAAATAAACGAACTTCCTGAGGTTCACGAACAGTTCATAAACGTTCGGTTCGTTTACAGGCCTAGGCTATCGGTCTTCCTTGTGCAGTGTGCATATGAGATGAAAATTTAGATTTTCTTTTTTTACTGCAGACGCACCTGGTTCAAGAACAACGGGTGTAATAAGTTCAAAAGCGGCAGTCACATTGTCTCCGGGCATAACCATTTTTACGTCTTCGGGTAACTCCACCTTTCCCGTTACATCAGCAGTCCTCAAATAAAACTGTGGTCGGTAATTCGAGAAAAAGGCTGTATGACGCCCACCTTCATCTTTCGTAAGAACGTATATTTCCGCCTCGAACTTCGTGTACGTTTTTACACTACCGGGCTTTGCAATCACCTGTGGAACAACCACGTTATTACTGTAGTAACATATTTTGTTAAAATGATATAATTACCTGTCCTCGTTGAATGTCGGTCCTACTTATGCCACGTAAAAGAAGGCCTACGTTATCGCCAGCCTGGCGAAAAAAAATAAAAAAATACAGTCAACAAGTCAACAACGCAATGAAGCTTGGTAATAAGGAATTGTAAAAGATGAAAAACGTACTTCTCCATGATCTAAACTCTTCTTGAACATCTCGACACCGGTAACAGTGGTTTTTTTGGAACCCTGAAAGTAAAATTAATATTACGCAAGCAGTAAGCGCTATCACAGAACGATTATTCAGACAAACAGATCGAACGAATGTGACGCGTTACGTTACCTGCATCAGCCCCATGATCTCGACTTCTTCACCAACTTTAATCATCCCTTGTTCAACACGCCCGGTGGCAACAGTGCCACGTCCCTTAAAAATGATGTAAGCGTGACATAAGGTTTCTTTTGTAAAAACAAAACTAAATCAGTATTCTGAGCTTTTCTAAGTGCCTGTAAACGAACCAAACATTCATGAACTGTTCGTGAACTTGTTCAGCCGGAAGTTTGTTTAGGTAATAAACGAATGAACATGAACACAAGTTTTTGTTCATTTGATTAAACGAACGAACATGAACACACGTTTTGTTCGTTCATTTGTGTTCATTTATGTCTGTTTATTTACATTTGTATGTTCGTTCGTTTATTTGCGTTTCAATTTATAAAAAAGTAGCTATATTTATATAAACTTAAACATAAAAGGAACTTTCTAACAACTTATATAAATATAACTAATTGTTAATTGGTTTTCTAGTAATAAAAATGGGCTTTCCAATGAAATTTATCGTAACTAATCACTATTTAATATAAAAAAACTTTATTTCGTTTATGTTTCGTCAATTATGTTCATTTATGTTTGTCCAATTATGTTCAATTGGATTGTTTATGGTTTCTAAACTATGTTCGTTTAAGTTTGTTTGTGTTCAATTACGTTCGTGAACAGTTTGTTTAGGTTTTAAACAAACGAACATGAACAAAAAAATGTGTTCGATTATAAGTTCGTGTTCGTTAGGTTCATTTAGAGGCCTAGTTTTCTATGAATAGATTCGGTGTCAGAGTAAATACCGCAATTGAAAAAACATCTTCGATGGGCATTAAGAACGACTTCTCCTTTTGACGTTCAGGGGTAGGAATGTAATTATCAACCGCTTCCATCAATTTCAAAATGGCGTTCTTTCCGATTTCGTCATTCGTGCCTTGTAGAGCCGACAAAGCCGAACCTCGTACAATGGGAATTTCATCTCCCGGAAACTTGTAGAAGCTAAGAAGCTCTGTCATAAACACAAGCTTATTTAAAAGTTTAAACACATCAAAATCATCATAAACTACGAAAGTGAGCGGTGAACGCAAAATCTGTTAAGTTTTACCTCGAAGCTCTAGTTCAACAAGTTCTAGTAACTCGGGATCATCAACTGCATCAACTTTGTTCAAAAAGCACACAAGCGATGGCACACCCACCTGCATGGACGATGATTATAGTTTCGTTATAACCACAACTGGCGTAAACCGCACGATACGATTATAAAAAGCAACAAACCTGACGTGCAAGAAGGATGTGTTCTTTTGTTTGTGGCATCGGTCCATCAGGTGCGGAAACAACAAGGATTCCTCCGTCCATTTGAGCGGCTCCAGTAATCATGTTCTACAAATAATAAATATATCAATAAACATGTCGTGTTTGGGTTGTACTAAATTTATAAAAGTCGACTCACACCTGTTTAAAATTAGAATAATAAGACGAAAATATATCATATACAAGTTCAACCCGTCAACACATTTGACAAATTAACATGTAACGTAACTTTATTGTAACAAGCCAGCCGTTTACAATATATTATATGGTCTAAATTAAATATACTACAACTATTATAAATAACCACTTAAGTGTTCGCCAAAGTGATTCGGTACTAACATGTCAATGGACCACCTATTATCAGGAAATAAGTGAAACAAGCTAGAGTAGTAGAGTGAAAATAAATATCTATAATTCTATATTAATTTGCCCATGGTTTTAAAAAACGGTTGAGGCGTGCGCCTCGAGGCGCGCCTCGAGGCGAAACGGCCAAAAAACGATTCTGAGGCGCGCCCCAGGGGGTTTCTACTGTTTGTGCGCCTCAGAGGGGCTGAGGCGCTAAAAAGGCTGCGCCTCAGGGGTTTTAGATATTTGTTTTTGATGTTTGTGCGTTTTTGTGTCAATTTCAAGCAATTTATGTCTTTTTTATGTGTGTTTTTTTATTATTTTGATGAATTTGATGATGAATTTAGTTAGTATTACTATTTTTATAAGATATATATATAATATTTATATTTATTTTTTAGTTCTGCCTCGGGCTTACGCCTCGGTTCGCCTCAAGGCTTACGCCTCGTGAGGCGAAGTGAAAACGCCTCGAAACTCGTTTCCGTTTTTTTAAACCTTGAATTTGCACTTACCAAGTTGCACTTAAAAACACATTCCACACAGCATGAAATACACGTTCTTATAAGCTAACGACACGCCACACAATAAAAGATACGTTGATAATAAACTATAAAGTTCCTGATACTTATTAGTTCTAGTTGAATAACGTCATATAATCTTATAATAACAACTAGTAAATTGTATATTTTATTTATCCTTCTTGTGCATAACTTACAACATGTTCCCAATGAATTCAAGAAGTAAAATCGATGTCTTACTTTAACGTAATCAGCATGTCCTGGGCAATCTACATGAGCATAATGCCTTTTAGCAGTCTCATATTCCACATGAGCCTGTATAACCAAACAAAAACCGATTATGTAGCTGAAACACCCACGGCTAGGACTACATGAAAGAGAAGAATATAGCAATATAAAACCGTTGCTATTGTGATTCCTCTCTTTTTCTCTTCAGGAGCCTTGTCGATTTCATCAAAGGCAATAGCTTTCGCCTTCCCTTCATCCGCCAACACCTGAAGAGAACACATAAAGTTAGCTGACTAATTTTAATTTCTCAAATATTAAGTGCCGGAATGTAAAAAAATGAAAAATCCAACCTTTGTAATTGCAGCTGTCAGTGTTGTCTTCCCATGATCAACATGTCCAATTGTTCCAACGTTAACATGAGGTTTCCTGATAGATATAAATCACAACACAAAAGTTATACAAACACAAAGTTTATTTAAATTCCAGTTTTCGGCACATCAAGCTTGTTATTTGTTAAAGATAATATGGCAACACTTAGGGGCTGTTTGGCAACTTCTGAATGGTTAAGTGCTGAACCAGTAAGAGGAGAGGTCTGAACCATTAAGTGTTGAACCACTAAGAGGTATGAACCATTAAGAGCCTGTATAATGCTTAACCATTCAGAGGCAAATGTCTGACCAATTCAGATTAGAGGTCTTAACCATTTAGACTCTGTATAATGCTTAACCATTCAGAGGCAAATGATTGAATCATTCAGACATCTGCTCGTGAAACAAACAGTCTGAACCATTGAGTGCTGAACCAGTAAGAGGTCTGAACCATTAAGAGTCTCGTTAAGAGGTAAACAAACAGCTAGCAAAACCAGTGGCAGATTTCTCAAACTTCATAACATTCTATATATGCCACTTTCTGGATATAAAGTAATTTCAGCTTGATACAGACGCATAACTGCATAAGTTTCTCTTTAACTACATAACATGAGTTATGGTGAATCCTAAATTCAGCAAATGCAATTGTCAGTTAGTAGTACAGTCCAAAAGTTCAATCTGATTGTCATATTTCCTAAATACAACAACAATTAACCGGTTTGACATCAAATATCAAGTGAAATCAACTGACAAACGGTTTTTAGTTTGATTTAAATGAAACGAACGAAAAAGAACCCATCATTTTAACAATTAACGCACTTACGCAATAGTAATACATATCAAATTGCAACCTACCTGCTTTTATTCGCATACAAATACTCTATTTACATAGATAACTGTATATATACATATAAAAAAATTACGATCCAAAAGTTCAATCCGATTACATATTTCCTAAAATAATCAACATTAACCTATAAGCTCAAGAGCTATGCAATTAATGCGGTAAAATATCAGATATCGGTCAAGGACCGATATTTGAGATATAGGTTATCTCGGTGAGATATTGGTGGGATATCAGTGATTTTAATACAATGCATAATTTATACATATATATATAGCAATTTAACACTAATAATTCAGTGATATATCGGTTATATTGGTTACATCGGTCAAATATCTTTTCATTTGAATAAGAGTCATTCGTTAATCATTCAAATGATTTGTTATTGTTTGTTCGTTTCATTTGAATACGAGTCATTTGTTTGTTTCATTTGATGTGAAACCGGTTACTCTTGAGCTTATAGATTATTGTTGTTAAGTGTATAGATAAATTAGTGTAGTTATCTATGCTATTGGTACCGATATTCTGACCGATATTTTACTAGAGGACCGATATATCACAGATATTAACTGCATAGCTCAAGAGTAAGCAGTTTCATATCAAATGAAACAAACGAATGACTCGTATCCAAACGAAACGAACGAATAATGCGACATCATTTGAATGATTAACATATGACTCATAACACATCATTTGGATGATTAACGAATAACTCATGAATGAAAACTAGATTCAAATGAAACGAACAAATAATGACATATCACCTAATCATCTGAACAAATATGGATCAAATTGCAACCTATCTATAACTACATATGAAAAAACTTACGTTCGTGTGAAAGTGGCCATGGATCTCCACCAAGGATTAGGAACCAGTGAGGTATCATTTCCAGAAATCGATTCAACCGTGGGGAATCCAGAAGCGGATACAACGGATCCTCGACAAGCAGAGCGTAAATTTGAAGAGAGGTGAAATAAGCGCCTCGAATTAGGGTTTCTGAAAGCAACAGACGCCATTGATAGACGTAAACGAGTGTTGCAGAGGTGTAGAAGAAGAAAGGGGGTTTTGGTGGGTTTTACGGATCGATCACTAGTGACTGTGGGAGAGTTGAGGGTTTTGTTTTGGAATTGGGCCGAGATGTCTTTTGGGCCTTTGGGGTTTATCTAAAGCCCATACAAATTTAAACTAACTAGTGGTATGAAAACCCGCGTGCCGGTAGATTCCCCATGCTACACGATAGGAATTTGATTGGTATCGCTTCATCTCGTTATGTTACAGTACCAGCGCTCGTTATAGCAACCGAAAAAGGAAAAACAAAAAATAAAATCGTGATATAACCAAAAGAATATCAACATGTGATCTACATCGATTCAAAACAATTGTTTGGTAGGAATCGGTCTGATTCGTAAGGGTATCATCACGATACTAACATGCACTCATATAGCATATATAAAAAAAACAAAATGTACACTCTATTTTGAATACAACTCTACTCTCAACAAAAGTTACAACTAAACGCATGAAAAAATTAAACAAAGTTACGAATTTAGTTTTTTTTTTAATTTTATAGCATACATAAAAAATAGCAAAAATAAAAAAATGCCACGTGGTAACCTCTTAACGGGCCAACCGTCACGTGTGTCACTTCTTAATGGGTCTATCACTATTTATTAGGTTTGTTTTTTAATATATAAATAAATAAACACTACTCATTAGGTTTGTTTTTTAATATATAGATAAATGAGACAATGAGAGAACTCCCTAAAGAATAGGGCTGAGCAATTCACGGTTCTGAACCGGAGAACCAAAACCGAATTGTATTCTTATATATTCAAAGTATTTGTAAAATTTGTTATACCATAATAATTGTTAGATCTAAAAAGATTGAATTTATTATTGTACGTATATAAAGGTAGCGTTCGTTTCTTGAAAGTATGTCTTAACAACACACAAAAAATTTGTTAATTAGATCTGAACATTCAAATGGGAAAAGATTACTGATTAGTTTATCACCTTATTAAAGGTGTAAAAAGACGTCTTAAGAACACACAAAAGGCAATAATCGTAGCGAGGATAACATCAAAAGGCAAGATCTGACTAAGTTTTACGTCGCTAATATACCGGAGAGGTGTTCCGGGGATGACATCAAGCGGTTTCTTGGGGTACACGGGGAGATTGACGGAGTTTATGTCGCACGGAAGAGAAACAAGATGGGACAAAGATTCGCGTTTGTGACATTTGCTAAGGTGATAGACAAGTTTGATCTGGAAAATAGGCTGAGGAAGATAAAGATTGGGGACAACAAAATTTTCGTTAGTATTGCCAAGTTTGTGGATGGGGAATACACAGGTCTCGTCAACAAAAACGAAAAACAAATTGATAACAGAAAGGAAATACCGGTTGAACATGTGAGGAAAGAACATGAAGTCAAGGAGACAGTGAACCAGGAACGCACAGAACATGGTGTCGGGTCGTCGTATCGAGATACTCTTGCGAAGAATATTCCGGACAAAGACGTAGATACGATTATATTAGCACCTAATATTGATGCATTTGTTCAATGGCATGGTAAAGGAGTTGTTGGCAGGGTGTTGGACTTTCAAAAGCTTGTGACATTGAGGAAGTGGCTAAGGGAGAAGGGATACAAAGACGTCATGATTAAGTATATTGGAGGTATTTCAGTTATGCTTGTTTTTTTATTGTGCGGAAGCGGCTGAGCATTTTGCTAGTAATAATGGGATTTGGAAGGACTGGTTCTTGAGAATTGATGTATGGAAAGGTCAAATGCTTGCTTATGAAAGGATCGCATGGATTAAAAATTTTGGTGTACCATTAAATCTTGCTATTAATCCCGTGTTCAATGTTATTGGTGGGAGGATTGGTGCAGTTGTTCAACCGGCACAATTAACTGAGGAAGATGATGATCTTTCGTATGTATGCGTTGGCATTCTAACCGGGGAAGGTAGTAGGATCATTCGTTCAATGTCGCTTAAATGGCAAGACAAGACAATTCGGGTGTGGGTTGAAGAGGAACAAAGGGAATGGTTACCGGATTGTTTGGAGGAGGAGATTGTAGATGAGTCACTTTCAATGAACAACCGCATCAATGTTAACATGGTCGATGAACAGGTAGACAATGGCAAAGGAGATCCCAGTGAAGATGCGAAGGTTGACGACATGGCTGATTCCGGTAACGTAAATTTGGTAAACAGTAGTAATATGGAAAATCGTAATGGTATCAATTATGGCACTAATAATCAGCCGTCTTTGGATGGCAAGGATTCGAATTTGCATATTAAAAGGGACAATTTCTTTTGTTATTCTTTTGGGCACATTTCTAATGGTGACAAGGTGGGCCTTAAGAAATACAAAAAGGTGGATAGGAGAATAAGGGCCCAATCTGTTTCACCACAAGACAAATGTAGGCCTAAGAAACGACCAAGAAGTGATGACCCATTTGGGTTAAATCCTTTATTGGGTATTAATGATGATTCAAGTGGGCCAAGTGAGGAGGAGACTGTTTTGTTGGCTGAGGAAAATAGAGATGTAGAAGAATATTTAACACCAGACCTGAACCAGAAGCTTCATACTGAGTCTGCTAATACTGATGCGAACGATGAACAACAATTTCGGCATTCTGAAGAGGTTGCAAAGACGATTGAACTGGGTCAGAGACTTGGTGTCGAGAACATTGGGGAATTCAAGAAACAGGTAATGGGTGCGATTCATCATGAAGGCTTTCAATCGGTTCCTTTATGAATTTTTTAACTTTAAACGTCCGTGGGTTGGGGGTCCAAGCGAAGAAGGCTTGGTTTCGGGATATACGTAGGGAGCAACAGATAGGGTATGTTTTAATGCAAGAGACTTTGTGTCATAGTTTGGTTGAAAGGGATCTTGAGGGTTTTTGGGGTAATGGAGGGTTTGAATTTGGTTTTGTGGAAGTCACAGGACGATCTGGTGGTCTGGTGACAATATGGGATACAAACGTTTTTGATTTGCTGGTCAAGGAGAGGAATCGGAATTATTTGTTATGTTCTGGTTCGATTAAAGGAAGTGGAGAATTGATTAATGTGTTGAATGTGTACGCGCCACAAAACGAGGTTGATAAACGGCAATTATGGATGAATATTGTTGATATTATCACAGCTAGAAATGGTTTATGGGTAGTGGGAGGGGATTTTAACTCAGTTCGGTATGAGGATGAAAGGCGAAATTCCAACTTTAATGCGGCAGCGGCTAGAGAGTTCAACACTTTCATTGAAGATGCGGGGTTACATGAATTTATGCTCAGGGGGCGCAAGTTTACTTTTTCAGTAGGTAATAAATTAAGCCGAATTGATAGATTATTCGTTTGTTGGGATTTTTTTTGTAGATGGGCGTCTGCTGAATACAGAGTTTTGCCAAAAGGTCGTCCCGATCATTGTCCGGTCATCCTCAAGACGTTTTCAGGTAACTTCGGGCCAAAACCATTTCGGTTTTTCAACTCTTGGTTACAAAGGGACGATTTCGAGGGGGTGGTGTTGAAGGCAAATAATGAATTTCGTGGACATGGTTGTCCTGATGTGGTGTTATTACAAAAGCTCAAATGGTTTCGAAAATACATCACAGAGTGGAAGGAAATTATTAAACAAAAAGAATTTGAGGAAGAATTGATTTTAAAGAATGAGGTTGAAGATCTTGATATAATTCGCGAACAAAGGGATTTGAATGAAGAGGAAGAATGGGTTTGGGAGGAGAGTCGGAGACGAATTAGAGAAATAGAAGAGTTCAAATATAAAGATCTGCAACAGAAATCTAGATGTAAATGGGCAACAGATGGGGATGATAACACGCGGTATTTTCATGGTCTCATTAACAAAAGAAAGGCGTCAAACAGTATTCCAGGGTTGATGGTTAATGGGAATTGGGAGACGAAGGCGTCTAAAATTAAAAAAGAAGTTTTTCAATTTTTCAAGAAGAAGTTCGTTGAGGAAATGAAAGTTAGACCTAAACTGGTAGGTCATGACTTGAAACGATTGTCTGACGATGAAGCGGCCTTGGTGGTTGCACCTTTTTCAGAGACGGAAGTCAAGGAGGCGGTATTTGGTTGTGGTAATGATAAGGCTCCGGGACCGGACGGATTTAATTTTATGTTCATAAAGAGGTTTTGGAACATTCTTTCGGCAGATTTTATGAATATTATGAATGAGTTTTTTGAAACCGGGTCCATAAGTCGAGGTGTTGGCTCTTCATTTATAACTTTAATTCCTAAAAATTCGACCCCTTCGGGATTAGGAGATTATAGGCCAATAACTCTCATTGGGGTGATTAGCAAGGTGATTTCTAAGATCTTAGCGAATAGGCTCCGAAAGGTTATGGGGAATATCACTTCAGAAACGCAATCTGCTTTCTTGAGTGGTAGATTTATTTTAGACGGGCCGATGATGATTAATGAGATATTGGCTTGGGCGAGGCATATGGGCAAGGAGATGTTTATTTTTAAAATTGATTTTGAAAAAGCATATGATAATGTGCATTGGGGGTTTTTATTAGATATGCTTCGCCAGTTGGGGTTCCCGAGTCGATGGTGTTTATGGGTGGAGGGTATCTTGAGGTCGGCGAGGTCGTCAGTGCTTGTTAATGGAGCTCCTACATTTGAGTTTGACTGCAAGAAAGGAATTCGACAAGGTGATCCGTTATCGCCTTTCTTGTTTGTCATTGTCATGGAGGCGTTCTCTAGCTTGTTCAGGAAAGCTAAAGACATTGGGGTTTTTGATGGTATTCGGCTTCCTAATGGTGGCCCCGAGGTAAATCATTTTTTATGTGCAGATGATGCCATGATCCTAGGAGAATGGTCGATTTATAATTTCAACAATCTGAAGAGAATGTTGCGATTATTTCATATATGCTCGGGACTTCGAATTAATATTCATAAATCCATCTTATATGGTATGGGGGTGGGGTTGGATGTTACTCAAACGCTGGCTGCGGGTATGGGTTGCAAAGCGGGTAATATCCCTTTTGTATATTTAGGCATAAAAGTTGGCGCCAATATGAACCGAGTTCTTAGTTGGCAACCGGTTAAGGAGGTTTTCCAGGCGCGGTTATCCAGATGGAAATCACAAGTTCTCTCAATTGGTGGAAGACTAACTCTAATTCGTTCGGTTTTAGAAAGTCTTCCCACTTATTATTTTTCCCTCTATAAAGCACCGAAAAAAATTATCAATGATTTAGAGGCGATGATGAAGAAGTTCTTGTGGGCGGGAGGGGGTAGTGACGGGGTTAAAAAGTTACATTGGGTTGGATGGAATAAGGTCACGGTGGCGAAAGGTAAAGGCGGTCTGGGTGTTAATAGGCTAGAAAATTCGAATCAAGCTCTTGTGTTAAAATGGTTGTGGAGGTATAGGAGCGAGAGCAATGCTTTGTGGAAAAAGGTTGTAGATGCGGTCCACTCATCTGCTCGCAATTGGGATCTTTATCCAGTTCAAACTAGGTACAAAGGGGGTTGGTATAATATTGTGAAATGGGGAAAGCAATCGAAGGTGGCTGATGTCGGCTTTAATAGCCTTATTAGAGCTGATATTGGAAATGGTGATTTGATTCGATTTTGGATGGATCCTTGGTTATGCGGGCAACCATTAAAGGTGCGTTTTCCTAATCTTTACAGACTTGAAACTGACAAACATTGTAAGGTGTCGGATCGGGTATTGAAGGCGGGAGGTGCCAGGAGTTTTGGGTGGAAATGGCGGCGCGATCCGACATCTTTAGAAGAAACTTTGGAATTGACGGATTGTATTAATATGCTTACGACTGTGAAGCTTTCTGAAAAGAAAGATTCATGGTCGTGGCATGGTACCGGTTCAGAGTTCACAGTGGCAAATGTAAAAGATTGGATTACTTCGACAGACATATCAGTTACGGAGGCTCAATTTGACTGGTGTAAGTGGTTACCTTTGAAATGCAATGTTTTTATGTGGAGAGCGATGCTTGAAAGACTACCGACCAAAGCAGCTTTGATCAAGAGGAACATCCAAGTGGAGAATAATTTGTGCATCTTTTGTGAAGATAACGAGGAGACTGCAGAGCACATTTTTACAGGTTGCGTGTTTTCAACTTTATTGTGGCAGTTTATAGCAAAATGGTGCAGGTTTCCGGTTCTATATATTTGCGACTTGAAGGATCTCACGGGTCTTTATAATAACATGAGACTCAATGCGGCGACAAAGAATATGGTTCAAGGTTTGATGATTATAGGGTGTTGGAGAATATGGAAGGCTCGAAATGATCGCATATTTAATAACAAGAGTACAAAAATTGCGGAGATCATTTCGGATGTGAAGGCGTACGGCTTTTTATGGTACAAACATAGGAATAGGAATATAACATGTACTTGGGAAAAATGGTGTAAATGTGATATGATGTAAGGTTTTGGGCCGTTTGGTCTCCGCCTTGGGGATCAAACGTGTCGTTTCTTTTTATTGAAGTTTAATTTTCAAAAAAAAAGAACACACAATAGAAGAGAAAAGAAGAGAACAATCAAGTGTCACGTTTGACACACGTTCCTTAAAACAATATTAGTTTCAGTTTTTACAGTTGGGTTTTGCTCAGATCGTGTTTGACACAATTCACGTAACAATAACCCAACTGATCATTCTATATTGGTTGTGCCACCGGTCCATGAATGCCGAACTAACCAACCTCTTAGGTCCACAAAGATATCGGACCGGTAGACATGAACACCCTAGCCTAGCTTTTTGTCCTATAAAAATGTAACGAATAAAACACACAAAAAAGATGCTTGGATACAAAAAGTCCAAATCTAACTTCAAAAACCAAGAGGTGCTTTTGTTGGTTTTCTTCTTCTTTTTCTTGAGATGCACGTAAATAATTACAACCAAGCCTTTTTAATTTTCATAATTAGGCCAAAAGATACCTTCAACAACAAGAAACCCATTCATCAAGATTCCTAGAACTTCTATTGCATCTTTAGACTTTGCCCAATTCACGAATCTAATTCCACCTGCAACATAATAAAGAAATAGTTTTATATACTTCTAACGCGGAAAATATACCACAAGATAGTCGAATACAAGCTAGACGCGATAGATAAACGAGTTACAAGTGTGATCAGAATCGTTAATGATTGCCTTTATGAAAAATGTCCTAACCTTTTTTGACATTTTTGATCTCTTTTTGCTTTGCTTGTAACAAAAGAATTTTATAACACATGTCATGTGTCATTGGCCTATTAAATGGCCATGCAGCCTCTAAACATTTCAACAAACCATCAAATGTCGAAAAACCAAAACCAAAAGACCCGAAACCCGTCTTGTGAAAAGATACG
Source organism: Helianthus annuus (assembly GCF_002127325.2). Classification (NCBI taxonomy): domain Eukaryota; kingdom Viridiplantae; phylum Streptophyta; class Magnoliopsida; order Asterales; family Asteraceae; genus Helianthus; species Helianthus annuus. The sequence continues at coordinate 6,323,322 of NC_035433.2, forward strand.
CAAAGCTACATTTGGTAGGTTTCGTCGCGTTGATCCTTCGGTATCATCTAAAGCTCGGGTTTCCTACACTCAACCCGTGTCTAGAGAGATCCCAATCGAGTATGTTCCTCCCTCGGATGTAAAGTTTGTTAAAAACGTTCGTTTTTCTTCCAATGACGACAATCTTAGTGGTGGGAAATCGTTGGTTGATCAGAAGACTTTTGGTGAAGCGAAGTTTGATAGTTTTATTGATCGTATGAAGATGAAAATGAGCGCTCCTTCTGATGTTGGTGTTGCGAAAACGGTCAGTAGACGTGATACTTTCAATGAAAGGGTGTCGAGTTTTATTGATCGGACAAAACTTAAGTTCCGAGCTACTTCTAGTATGGGTGCCGATGAGAAATATGGGTCATTTAAGTGAGACTATGATGCTGGTTTCTAAACCAAAGTTGTTTATTTAATTTGTTTGATATGATATGATATATTATTAATTGTACGTGTGTTTAAAGTATATACAATGATGAGACATTGTTTGATATAATATGATATGATATGATATATTATTATTGTATTTGTGTTTAAAGTATATACAATGATGAGACATACTTCTTAAACTTGACTGATAAAATCACAGTTTATGATTTAACTGTTGGGTATAGATTTCTATGATTAAACTGTTGGAATATTACATAATATCCTAAGTGTAAATACCGAACTAATATGTACCCGCAAGTAAACGTGTCCAACCGAAGAGTTATTGACTGTCACTATAATTTTTTCGTTAGGTCCTAAATTTTTAGGAGTCGACTGTCTGTCGTTATATGTTAATATGTAAATACCGAACTAATATGTACCCGCAAGTAAACGTGTCCAACCGAAGAGTTATTGACTGTCACTATAATTTTTTCGTTAGGTCCTAAATTTTTAGGAGTCGATTGTCTGTCGTTATATTATGTTAATATGTTTTATGTGATTCGGGTAGGTAGGGTCGTGTCACATATAATAGTTAATTTAGCATTTAATTAACTACGAAAGTAAAATTTAGAGAAAAAGTAATAAAAAGTTGAATCTTCTGCTTCGTTGAAATTCAAAGAGAATAAACAATTGACTTTCACCGATGGAGAGATCTGTTGAAAATCGGATTTTCGATGGATATTACCAAAGGATCACTGACATGATATTCATGAATAATAGCGACTTTTGCTACAACAATTTCACCGACAAACGACCTCTAGTGAAATCTTATTCTCAAATTAGCGACAAATTTCCCAACGGCATAGAGTTCCCAGAAAACATCACACCCTCTTTTAGCATAATGAGAAAACATCACACCCTTTTTAGAGGTGTTATTACGACATATGACTGAAACCGAACTAACAAAAAGAAATACATGTTGTTTGTTTTTTAATTGGTAAAATGTCTGCAGTCCGCGGACCACATCTGCAGACATTTGTAGAAGAAAAGGTGGACCAAACCCTCTGCAGTCTGCAAGAAGAAGACTGTTTGTTTTTAACGTATGTAGACTTCTAAAATAAGACTGGTGGTGGCGTACGAACGGTAGTGATGGGTGGTGGACGTGGATGGTGGGTGGTGGACGTGGATGGTGGGTGGTGGACGAGGAAGGTGGGTGGTGGTGGGTGGTGATGCTTAACCCTCTACAGACCTTAGAAGATCTTAGAAGTGGCTGGGCCAAGTCTGCACCAAGAAGAGCTCGCACAAATGTTTTTAAATGAAACGTCTTCGGAAAAACAAACACTAAGATGACAATGTCTGCGCGTGGTCTGCATGGCGCAGACAATGTCTGTGCGTGGTCTGCATGGCGCAGACAGAAGCAGATCTTTTTGAAAAAAACAAACACCACCAAAGTGTTGCAATTTAGGTTAACCCGATAACATGATCCTTCCTACCCAAAGTTTTTGTCTGATTGGATACATAACCAATAGAAGCCCATTAGTGGCGGACCCAAAAATTTTATGGGGGTGTGGAATATTTTTATTTTTTAAAGATTTTATGGCCCATACGAACAATATGAATCAAACTTCAAAAACCAGTACATGCTTTTGTTGGTTTTCTTTAGTTGCACGTAAATGATTACCACCAATCTTTTATAATTATCATAATTAGGCCAAAATACACCTCAACAACAAGAGACTCATTCATCAAGCTTCCTAGAACTTCTATTGCATCTTTAGACTTGCCCAATTCACGAACCTGATTCCACCTACAACTTGAAAAAGAAATAGTTTTATATACTTCTAACTCGAGCCGGATACTACCGGCAGTCAAATACAAGCCAAACGCGATAGAAAACAAGTTACAAGTATTATCAGAATCGTTAAAGGACGCCTTTATGAAAAACTTCTAAACCATTTTTGACATTTTGGTCTTTTTTGCTTGCAACCTAAGGATTTCATTGTGCATGGCATGTGCCATTGGCCTATTAAATGTCCTTGCACCCTCTAAACATTCAAAAAACCATCGAATGTCGAAAAACCAAAAGAGCCGAATTGATAGATACATCCGAATTGATTCTAGTGACACTCTACAGGACACTATAAGTCCCTGTATGTATGTATGTATGTATGTATGTATGTATGTATGTATGTATGTATGTATGTATGTATGTATGTATGTATGTATGTATGTATGTATGTATGTATGTATGTATGTATGTATGTATGTATGTATGTATGTATGTATGTATGTATGTATGTATGTATGTATGTATGTATGTATGTATGTATGTATGTATGTATGTATGTATGTATGTATGTATGTATGTATGTATGTATGTATGTATGTATGTATGTATGTATGTATGTATGTATGTATGTATGTATGTATGTATGTATGTATGTATGTATGTATGTATGTATGTATGTATGTATGTATGTATGTATGTATGTATGTATGTATGTATGTATGTATGTATGTATGTATGTATGTATGTATGTATGTATGTATGTATGTATGTATGTATGTATGTATGTATGTATGTATGTATGTATGTATGTATGTATGTATGTATGTATGTATGTATGTATGTATGTATGTATGTATGTATGTATGTATGTATGTATGTATGCTTACCTGGCACCTGAATTGATAGATACATCTCTTAAAAAAATAAAAAAAAATATAGATGATCAACTCTTACTCGTTAACTTACAATCAATTACACTTAGTTAAATCGGATACGTTACTAAGTGTAAGTCCTAATTCAATTTGACAAGTGAAAGAAGATGTTCAATTGAATAGTAAAAGAATGACCAAATGAAAAAAAAAATTTCTTTTAAGTGAAAGTCAATCCAAATGCACCAATATTCATTCATTTTTTTTGTGAAATCCTTTTACCCATATATATTTCATTTCAATCATCAGGGCAAATTACATAAGGATAACAGATAGACAAGCAACAAACTGCGCCGCCATCCCTTTCTGAATAGAAAACCCTAATCTACTAAAAACAAAGCCTCGCCCCTGAGGGGTCGAAAAGTTGTTGTAGACCACACGCTGAACTCTAGACAAGAACCGAACTGCCTCCGGCGCCAAGGAGCCGAACGTGTTAAACGCCAAGGGGACAAAGGCATGCTGGTTATCCTCACAAGCTTTCGTGTGCTTTTCCACCTTCTTTGACTCTGCTTTCAGTACCGCTTGCCCCGCCACAAACTCATTTTCCTGGAACCCGACTAGGGGGATACACCTGTGAGATCGACACAAGCATGTTTCCCGCCCTCCCAACCAAAAACTAGCATGTCATTCATTTATGTTTTCATTTTCTATTATTTTTAAAACACACTAGCCTTTTTTGTTTGTTCAGAAAACCATTCTTTAATGTTCATCTATACTTTAACATAAATGATTAACAACAAGAAAACTATTCTTTAATTCCTAGAACTCCTGTGCACCTATAGACTTTGCCCAACTCAAGAATCTGATTCCACCTGCAACTTCATAAAGAAATGGTTTTATATAATTTTAACGCGCGACACTACACCACACCACACCGGAGTCCAGATAGTGTAACACAAGCCATACGCGATAAGTAAACATGTTACAAGTGTGATCAGAATCGTTAAAGGGACGCCTTTATGATAATTTTTCAAACCATTTTTTGACACTTTGATCTCTTTTTGCTTGCAGCCAAAGGATATTATGTTATATCTATTTATTTAATGTGCCATTCGCCTATTAAATCGTCACACATCCTCTAAACACCACCAAAAACCATCAAATGGCGAAAAACCAAAACTCGTCAAAGAGGAGTACTTATGAAAAGATACGTAAAGCTACATTTGGAAGGTTTCGTCGTGTTGATCCTTCAAAATCATCTAAAGCTCCGGTTTCCTACACTCAACCCATGTCTAAAGAGATCCCAATCGAGCATGTTCCTCCCTCAAGCGTGAAGTCTATTAAAAACGTTCGTTTTTCTTCAAAGAACGACGATTTTAGTGGTGGCAAAGAGTTGGTTGATCAGAAGACTTTTGGTGAAGCAAATTTTGATAGTTTTATTGATCGTATGAAAATGAAAATGAGTGCTCCTTCAGATGTTGGCGTTGTGAAAACGGTCAGTAGGAGGCATGATACTTTCAACGAAAGGGTGTCGAATTTTATCGATCAGACAAAGCTTAAGTTCCGAGCTACATCTAGTATGGGTGCTAAGAAATATGGGTCATTTAAGTGAGATTAATATTGATGAAATGTCAAAACCATCATAAAAATAAGCTGAAAATGCAGAAACTAAAATTGTTTGTGTTATTTGTTTGATATGGTATGTTATCATTTTATGTGTGTTTGATTTATATAATGATGACTCATTTACTTGACTGATTTTGGTTATAAAATGTCAAACTAAACTTGGTTACTTTGGCCAGGAATTATTTTCTAGGGGTGCGAACAAAGGGTTCAACTAAATTTTCAAGAGGTGCAGTCGGGATTTTTACCTCGAAAATACAATAATTTTTTTTTTCAAGGGGGGCACCCGCCCACCCAAGCCAAAGCTTGGGTCCGCGCTTGGCTAGCATTTGGCATATATATGGACTGAGTTAAGTGGACCATGCACTTGCTTATTTTGGGTTTAGAAAATAAACTTTAACTAAAATGTAAATGTTGGTAGATATGAAATTATGATTTATGAATGGTATTTCTAATTGGTTTACAAGATTGACAATTGACCTTTAGCAATAATTTTTTTACGTATGGACGAAGTGGCGTATTTAGCCTAAAACTTCAGGGATATCCCAAAAAAAATTTAGGATCAGTATTATCTTTTGTATAACCCTTTGTATAACGGAGACGGGGTTGAGGGGTAGCCTATGCTACCCCTGCTAACACTCTATATCCGCTCCTGGATGGATGTTTCTTTAGTGAATATGGACGGGTAGTTGAAAAATAATAGATTTTGTAGAATTTGTTGAATTGTTGGTAATCTTTCGGTGATCAATGATGGATACATTAGATCCCCACACAATTACATATTTGTCAGTGAAGTTGTTGTCGATAATCTGTCGTAGATATTAATTGTCGGTGATCTATCATTCTATCGTTGAAACTCACATATGTTCTCACGTCGTAGTATTTTCCGAGCTCCCTCGGTAAATGTTGTTGTGTTGGTGAATTCTAGCTTTATATCATCACCATGTTTCCCGACAAACTATCACTAGGTGATGGTGCTCCCTTGGAGGATGATCCGCCACGTAGGCGCCACATCATAGTCCTCTCAAGGATGGTCCATCCCACAAAACTAGAGGGTATGGGAGGATGGTCCATCTCTATGCACTATGTACAAGTAGTAATGCCTAATGTACAAATCAAACACAAACACAAACACAAACAAAGGGGGCCCACCAACTTAGGAGCGTCGCCAACGTCCAGCACAAGACGGTGAGGACGGGACCGGGGGGGGGGGGGGCATGATGTGCCGGCGTCGTCGGAGCTCGACGGGGGTGGGGACGAACCCCATACCCTCTAGCCTAACGGCACCCGTCTTCTTTATGGTATTTGCGACGGATATTTTCATGGGTGAAAGCTCTCTCATAAGGTGTAAAACGTTATTTAGGAAAATTAAAACTATTATTATTATTATTATTATTATTATTATTATTATTATTATTATTATTATTTAGTTTTACAAAGCAATTTAGTTTTTTTTAACGGCAGAAGATTCTACGATAAATAGAACAGGACAACGTTGTTGTAAAACCCGAAACAAGTGATTCGGAAAATGGACTAAACTATTATTTCCAAAACACGTGAAAACATTAAAAATTCATTTTTCAAGAAGATAAAAAGTTTAGGTTTTAGTTAATGAAAATATCTTTAGAAGCTAGTTTAAAACTTTTAACGTAGAACTCCAACATGTTAGGTTTAACGAATTAATTTATGTTAAGTTTGTTCAAGATCGAATGATAAGGAATAAGAATGTCTACAGCATAAAAAAAACTAAGGAATCTACACTATTGATATATCATACAGAATAGACATTTTTTTTAACGGTCAACGAATCCTTCAAATGGACTATTGGCGAAATTCACCATATCGGGATACACTCACATCCAAACCGAGGAAAACCCTCACCTAGGGCCGAAGCTCGTGAACACTCACCCGAAGGCACGACAGTGCAGTGTGGTAAAACCCGCTCAGTTCAAGGATCGAACTAGCGATCTCCACCTATACGCCTAGTCTCCCATTATCACCATGTGCAGCAGAAAATAATGGAGAGGACAGAAATCAAACTTGGGTCCCTTAGAACACCAAGACTCTCCCTTACCACTCCACCACCACCTCATTGACATGCAGAATAGACACTGAGGACAAATCAACACACTAATCATTTTTTTTAATTTTGTTCTTTAATTAAACAATGAAATCCGTAAGAATGATCAACGGTGGATTGTAAAACTTCGATCTACTCATCTCTAGCACTGGTCTACTTGTACAATGTTGGTGTGCCACATTACAGTATTACACAAGTGACTCGCTACTAGAAAGGGGATCGATCTCAAGACTTTATACAGTCGTACCACTTCAATGGACTTGTTATAGTAACCAAGGTACTAACTAACCATAAACTACTTTGTTACTTTTAGTTAAAAAAACACATGTATTACATTGTACTGAATCTTGCTAATTGAGTAAAATGGTAATGATGAAAACCGGTTAAACCAAAGAAGATGATGATGAACCTGGCCGAACCATGCTAACTAATCTATAAATTTGAGAAACTTTTAATAAAAAGCATGATCATGCACTTCACTAATCTGCTTAGAGCATCCACAACGCTTGATTTGTTCAAAATCCAGACTTGCCACATCATGATACCATACATTTTTCTCCAACACTAAACTATTCCAAACCTTCACCTCATTATACACCTCATCATCTATTTTTCTTTTTATTTAAACTATATCTAACTTATGTAATCCATTTATAAATTATATAGATAATAATTGTATTTCTTTTATATCAATATATTTTTCATTAATTTATTTTTATATATTATTTTTTAAATAAAAATTCTATAATAAAAATAAATAAATGATAAAATAATATTTAATTTTTCCAACGGGTATTTTGTCAAATGATTAGTATTCCAACGGCTATTTTCTAAATGGTTAGTGTTCCAACAACGATCTTTTTTTTTCAAACAGTTACTGTTCCAATGGCTCATTTGCAACGACTAGTTTCAAACTGTTATTATTCAATCCATATTAACACAAAATTTCGTTTTACATCCCACATTTACACTTCTCACTTCATAATTCCTTGTAAATACCAAACCAATTCGAAGATATAGGTGGTGGTGATTATAATCCAAGTGGTGCACCCAGACCTTCGAACCTCAGGGGATCGTCTCGTCGACGTTCTAACCCTGCTCGGTCAAACCCTCCACCGGCTACAGTCTACCCTTCACATGCAACAGTCTACCCTTCACTTGTAATAATCTACCATTCACCGGCAACAATCTACTCTTCACATGCAGCAGTCTACCCTTCACTTGCAGTAATCTACCATCCATCGGCAGCAGTCTACCCTCTACCAATGACAGTCTACCCTTCATCTACAACAATCTATCCTCCTCGTGTTGGTTCAGTTCTGTTTGTTCATGAAGGAAAACAACATAAATCATACCTGTCACAGCAGATAGTGCAGAGGAGAATCCTGTAAGGGAGTTCGACATGCCTGTCATCTTGATCTGGTTCCTCCTTAGGATGCTGACTGATGATGGGGACTTAGAAACCGAAAGGGTATCGGTTATGGAGAGGAGATTTCGTGATGATGTTATGGCTAATGGGGTGTGTGAATTGTGTAACTGAGTAACCCTTAAACCTCCACATAACTCTCCTTATATAAGCACCCAGGAGGAAACCTAATTAGTTACTAAGGGTAATATGGTCCATCAACAATTACCAACTAATTAAATAATAGGTTCTAATATATTTTGATCTCTATAATGCAAATGATTATGATGGCTATAGATTAAATATTAATACGTAATATATTTAATCTTACATTCTCCCACTTAGCCGAGTAATCATTTACTATGAGTATTAGATAAGCCTGATCAGGAGTTAACACTCATTTTAGCCTTAAACAAGTACTATAGCAGAGAAATACAGCCGTTGAATCATTATGCGACTCAGGACCCCCATTAATCATACTATAGCCTTAATTTAAAACCTAATCATCATGATCAAAATACGCGTAAGCCCTTTGTTTGATTTGTAACCTTTTATTTGTCTATATGCCATTATACCGGTTGAACATATTCTAATAGACATACAAAATCAAACTTGAGGAAATTTCATTAATCATAAAACATAAGCTAGTACAATATGCTCAAATAAGGTCTTTACATAATCCCATATTCCGAACATGTTCTTCGTAAACCTTAGGAGGGAGACCTTTAGTCATCGGATCCGCAAGCATATCTTTAGTACTAATATACTCGATACAAAGATTATTTTCCTCAACACGTTCACGTACAAATAGATATTTCGTATCGAGATATAAACCAGCTCCAGTCGAACTGTTACTGTTCGAGAAACTAACGGCAGCTGAATTATCACAGTAAAGCTTCAATGGTCTAGAAATGGAGTTAACGATTTTGAGTCCAGTGACCAGATTTCTAATCAACATTCCATGACAGGTTGCGTTATAGACAGCAATGTACTCTGCCATCATTGTGGAAGTTGTAGTCAACTGTTGTTTATGACTCTTCCAAGAGATAGGGCCGCCTGCTAACATAAAGATATAGCCCGAAGTGGATTTCTTGTCATCTTTGCATTTGGCAAAGTCAGAATCAGAATAGCCCACCACTTCTAAATGATCACTTCTTCTATAAGTCAGCTTATAGTCTTTCGTCCCTTGCAGATATCGAAGTACCTTCTTAGCTGCTTTCCAGTGATCTAAGCCAGGATTAGTCTGATAACGGCCTAGCATTCCAGCAATATAAGCGATATCTGGACGAGTACAGACTTGAGCATACATCAAGCTCCCGACTACTGACGCGTAAGGTATCTGGCTCATTTGCTCCTTCTCAACCTCTGTTGTCGGACACTGAAACGAACCGAAAACATCTCCCTTAACTACTGGAGCGATGGAGGGTTTGCACTGTTGCATGTTATACCGTGTAAGGACACGATCTATGTAGGCCCTTTGGGACAATCCTAAGATCCCTTTGTTTCTATCTCGGTGAATTTCGATGCCAATGACGTAAGAAGCATCTCCGAGATCCTTCATGTCGAAGTTATGCGAGAGTAAACGCTTCGACTCATGCAACATGTCTAAACTATTACTTGCCAATAGAATATCATCTACGTAAAGGACAAGTATAGTAAAGTTACTCCCACTCATCTTGAGGTAGGTGCATTGATCCACTTGATTCTTCATAAAACCTTGCCTCTTCATGACTTCATCAAACTTGAGGTACCACTGACGTGATGCTTGTTTCAACCCGTAAATGGATTTCTTCAGCTTACAGACTAGATGCTCCTGACCTTCAGGCTCAAAACCTTCAGGTTGCTTCATGTAAACATCTTCGTCCAAATCTCCGTTAAGGAAAGCGGTTTTAACGTCCATCTGATGCAGCTCTAAATCGAAATGAGCTACTAGGGCCATGACGATCCTTAATGAATCTTTACGAGAGACAGGGGAAAACGTCTCTTGATAATCAATTCCCTCTTTCTGAGTGTAGCCCTTTGCAACCAATCTTGCTTTGTAGCGTTCAACGTTACCATTCGGATCCAGTTTTGTTTTGAACACCCATTTGCATCCTACGGGTTTGACTCCGTTGGGTAATTCTACCAAATCCCAAACGTCATTTTTCTTCATGGAATCAAGCTCATCAATCATTGCTTTATTCCATTCAGAAGACTGATCACTGTTAATGGCTTCATTGTAAGAGATAGGATCATTTAGCTTTCCGGGATCCATTTCAGTCAGGTAGGTAACATAATCATCCCAGTTAGGAGGCCTTCTTTGCCTGGATGACCTCCTGAGTGGATTATCGGGTTCAGCGTTGTCTTGGTTTTGAGCGTTTGATGTGCCTTCGTCATGAGGTATAATGGGTTCTGATTGTAGAGGTAAATTTGCAGTTGGTGCAGTAGCTTCAGGAACAATAGTTGCATTGGGTACAAGAGGAGTAATCGGAGTAATGGTAAGCGACGAGTCTCTCCCCCCCGCGTCTTGTACTTCTTGCAATTCTTCATGAGGGTTGGTACTGCTCCCACTGACCTTGAAATCCTCCAGGAACGCAGCACGCTTGGTTTCAACAATACGGGTGACATGGGAAGGACAATAGAAACGATAACCCTTAGAGTTCTCAGGATACCCGATAAAGAAACAGGTAACTGTCTTAGGGTCAAGTTTCCTTAGGAAAGGATTGTAAAGTTTTGCTTCAGCAATGCAGCCCCATACTTTCATATATTTAAGACTCGGTTTCCTTCCTGTCCAAAGTTCATAAGGAGTTTTAGGAACACTCTTAGAAGGAACTCTATTGAGTATATGAACAGCTGCTTTTAACGCTTCAGTCCAGAGGAATAATGGTAAGTTAGTGTTGGCTAACATACTGCGCACCATGTTCATAAGGGTATGGTTTCTTCTTTCAGCGACACCGTTCTGCTGAGGTGTACCAGGCATGGTGTATTGGTTCACAATCCCCTGGCCCTTACAAAACTCATAAAATGGACCAGGAGCTTGACCCACATCAGTATGTCTTCCATAATACTCACCGCCTCTATCTGATCTCACAACTTTAATCTGACGATCTAATTGCTTTTCAACTTCAGCCTTATAATCTTTAAAAGTTGTTAGAGATTCAGATTTCTCCTTAATAAGATACAAGTACATGTAACGAGAATAATCATCAATAAAAGTGATAAATGAAGTATGTCCTGTTATGCCAGCGATTTGGTAGGGACCACTAATGTCAGTGTGAATGAGTTCTAATAAATTAGAACTCCTAGTGGCACCTTTCTTATTCGCTAATGTCATTTTACCTTTAAGACATTTGACACATGTTCCAAAGTCAGAGAAATCGAGAGGAGGTAAGACTTCATCCTTTACGAGACGATTTAATCGCTCTTTTGAAATGTGGCCTAAACGCTGATGCCACAACATGGATGAAGTCTCTAAGTCTCGTTTCTCTTCCATCTTTGTGAGTGATTCATTAATGTTATATGACAACAAAGATTTGGAAAAGCCATCATCTAGTTCTAATCTATAGAGACCTCCATCCAGAACACCAGTACCATAAAGAACAGAATCATAATGGATAGAGAGTTTGCGATGACCATGGGAAACAATAAAACCGTCCATGTCTAACTTTGGTCCTGATACAAGGTTCCGAGTTACCTCAGGAACATATAAGGTATCATAAAGTTTAATACATAAACCAGTTTTCATAACTAATTGTAATGTTCCAATGGCCTTCACTTCTAATTCTCGATCATCCCCAACCTTAAGCGTTCTTTGGTTTCTTTCTAGCTTCCGGATTGAAAGGAATCCCTGAGTAGAATTGGTAACATGAACCATAGAACCAGAATCAAACCACCAAGAATTAGCAGGAACACTTAAATTATAGGACTCAAGTATCATAAAATAATCGTTACCTTTCTTAGCCAGCCACTCCTTAAAGTCAGGGCATTCCTTCTGCATGTGTCCCGTCTTTTTACAGAACTTGCAGCGGATACTGCCTAAGGAGTTCTTAGAGCTGGAAGGTGCACTTGTATTAGGGTTAGGATTAGACTTATGGACTTTAGAAGCATCCTTCCTCTGATAATTGTGCTTCCTTTTCTTAGGATTGGAGGTAGTGAAATTTGCAACATCAGTAGTGCGATCCATCCTCATGCGCTCTTCCTCCTGTACGCACATGGCGACCAGCTCACTCATCGTCCATTTTTCCTTCTGAGTGTTGTAATTGATCTTAAATGCTTCAAAGGATGAAGGAAGCGAAGTAATGATGAAATGAACAAGGAAACCATCACTGATTTCCATTTCCAGCCCCTTCAGCTTATTGGCCATGTCATTCATCATCATGATGTGCTCGCGAATGCCGCTCCTCCCATCATACTTAGTTGTCACCAGCTTGAGAATAAGAGTACTAGCGTGCGCCTTAGACGTCCCTTTGAACTGCGCCTCCACATGTTCCAAGTAGGTCTTAGCATCTTCAGAATCAGGAATAGCTCCCCTGATTGCATTGCTTATGGATTGCTTCATAAACATGAGAGACATGCGGTTACACCTAGTCCACTTTTCATGAGTTAACTGCTCAGCAGCAGTACTTTGAGTGGTAAGGTCCGCTGGCTTTTTCTCTCTTAGAGCATAATCAAAATCAAGCAATCCGAGAGTAGGCATGAGAACATCCTTCCATGCAGCAAAGTTATCACCAGTCAAAGGTGGAATCCCGCAGTTGGGTGCTGATAGTGGAAATAAGATGAGTAAGTTATGATACTAAGGAAGAAAAACTAATGTGATCTATGGGCACGTTAAACTAAGGCAGGCAAAATAATGACCATTTTACATAATGAAGCTGTGATAATGTCTATTACTAACATCAAAATAATAGACTTAACTAAAAATTCTACTTAAACGAAAACAAAACAGCTTTGGCCAGAAGTGTAGTCATTTAAGCATATGTGCAAAGTGGTTGTAACAAATCAGCTTTGGCCAGAAATTGAAACAATCACTTTAGTTATGCACTTGCTAAGTATGCCATCTATGAAAGAATTAAATCAGCTTTTGCCAGATATTAAAACATTCATGCTTATGATGCACATTTAGCATAGCTTTCGTAATACTTGAATGATAAGTAGATGTACCAAGTCAGCTTTGGCCAGAAATGATATATCAAAAGCTCATTCAAGTTAAGCTATTCTGGTTTTGCAAAACATTATCTGATTCTGATTAATTAACTAAGTAAATTACAAAACCATTTATTTAATAGCAAACTACCCGTTAGCGCGGATCGCAACTACGAAATAATGAGATTGCGAGTCGCAACCACGATCTCGACTAATGACGTTATGGTTGCGAGTCGCAACTACGGTCTCGACTAATCACGTTATGGTTGCGAGTCGCAACTACGGTCTCGACTAATCACGTTATGGTTGCGAGTCGCAACTACGGTCTCGACTAATCACGTTATGGTTGCGAGTCGCAACTACGGTCTCGACTAATCACGTTATGGTTGCGAGTCGCAACTACGGTCTCGACTAATCACGTTATGGTTGCGAGTCGCAACTACGGTCTCGACTAATCACGTTATGGTTGCGAGTCGCAACTACGGTCTCGACTAATCACGTTATGGTTGCGAGTAGCAACCTCATGGTCTCGAGTGATGACGTAATGGTTGCGAGTAGCAACCTCATGGTTGCGAGTGATGACGTAATGGTTGCGAGTGATGACGTTATGGTTGCGAGTAGCAACCTCATGGTTGCGAGTGATGACGTTATGGTTGCGAGTAGCAACCTCATGGTTGCGAGTAGCAACCTCGCTAACAGCTGTTAATTGTGATATCATAACCGAAAATTCGAAATCTAAGGGATTAAGAGATATTCTTTCCTGTTTTAAGCTGATCTAATTTTGTCAACAGATTTCGAAATTGCAATCTCTTTATCTTTTAACAGTTTTCTAAAAACTTTAGAGGACAAAATAGATCAAAACCAGGAAAAAACACTTAATAATCCGAAACATATTCCAAATCATAACAGAATACTTCGAATTTTCTCAAGAACATGATGAACCCTAAAACATAAAACATAAATTCTGGAACCCGAAACCTGAATTTTAATAGTTTTTTCTAAACAGATTTCGGCTAAACATAAACAAGTTAATTCCGAATGAACATATCATTAATCTTTTTCCGAAAATCATGATTTCGAGTCGATCTTCATGACTGAAACCGGCTGTGACGGTTTTGAAAAATTATAAAGAAAATAATCCGTTTTCCAAGTTTCAATCCCAGAATTATGGATACGAAAACAGAACTGACTAATCAACATACGCTCTGATACCACATGTTGGTTCAGTTCTGTTTGTTCATGAAGGAAAACAATATAAATCATACCTGTCACAGCAGATAGTGCAGAGGAGAATCCTGTAAGGGAGTTCGACATGCCTGTCATCTTGATCTGGTTCCTCCTTAGGATGCTGACTGATGATGGGGACTTAGAAACCGAAAGGGTATCGGTTATGGAGAGGAGATTTCGTGATGATGTTATGGCTAATGGGGTGTGTGAATTGTGTAACTGAGTAACCCTTAAACCTCCACATAACTCTCCTTATATAAGCACCCAGGAGGAAACCTAATTAGTTACTAAGGGTAATATGGTCCATCAACAATTACCAACTAATTAAATAATAGGTTCTAATATATTTTGATCTCTATAATGCAAATGATTATGATGGCTATAGATTAAATATTAATACGTAATATATTTAATCTTACACCTCGACATTCAAACCCACCACCTCTAGAAGAATTTGATGATCCAAATCCTCTAACAAATGAGGAGTTGAACTTGGTGTATTACTACACCATGGCTCAACTGTAATTTGATCATCTACGACTTGGGGAGGGTCAAACAAACTTCAACACAAACCCTTCACCCACAAACCTCTGTCCACAACAAGTCGTACCCAGCTGAGCTGAAGGGTATGAAACCGACCCGGGTTAGGAATACATATCTAGGTTGGACGATGATCCATACCCTCCATCTCCTTACTTCGGACACGGTAATCGAGACGCAAGGTCAAACACTCGTGATAGCGATCATAGTGTGTCATCTCTAGAGTCTAACCTAAATGATTGGGTCAAACACTTGTGGCTAAAGGGTTTACACAAATGGGTGGAATAGACTATACATAATTAGTTCTTCTAAGTTGAAGGTGTTAGACTGTCAACTTTGATAATTAGTTTTTTAAGTTTGTTATTAGTGGTTAACATTTGAGATTTAGGTATAAATAAGCTCAGTGTTCTTTAAATTAGGGATAGTTCTTTTATTTATAATTTCTTTTCAGTTAAGTCTTGTAATCGTTTGATAGTTGATGCAATAATAAGATCCATCGTCGGTTGATAACTTGTGATTGATAAATGGGCAAGTACAGAATTGCGGTCAAAACGAGTGAAGTTAATCCAAACACTATTTGTCTAGATAAAACTTTACATGTTAATATGTTATGAATGGACACGCAGTTGAATCAACTTCACTCGTTTTGAATATATACATGTAAAGTTTTATCTAGACAACTAGTGTCCATTCACTCGTTTATAGTCTATGTTGTAAAAATTTGAGCTAATATTTAGTATTTTGAGCTAATATTCAAATATTTATTAGCTGATCCAACTGCGTGTCCATTCATAACATATAAAATACTAAACTTTATATGTTAATATATACAATTTATTAGCTCAAAATACTAAATATTTGAATATTATTTATATTTGGTGGCATTGGATTTGTTGACTATTTATAGTCTATGTTGTAAAATTTTAACATTGTGGTTGTGTGCACGACTATTTTATGTATGTCTTTGTTTTATTTTGCTATGAAATTTTCTTTTATTTATATATTGTTAGGTTTAAATTAGTCGTTGACTTGATGTTCGAAAGTCGGAACATAAACATAAATATAAATTAGGGAAAAAAATTACGTAGGTACAATTTGGTTGAAATTGGTTTCTAACCGAAACCAAACCGAGTTGAATTTGGTTTGGTTTGCATATTCCTAATTTGGTTTCGTTTGCTTTGGTTTTTAGTTTGGGGTGCAAAATTTTGAAAACCGAATAAACCATAAACCAAACCAAACCAAAATTTTGCAAAATTTTTGAAAACCGAATAAACCATATCTGAGCGACCCAGTCTTGGCTCAAACTTGACTCATTTATAAACCGAGTTGATTTTTAGAAAGCTTTTTTTCCGAATGAGATTGAAACTATAAGCTACGAGCTATTTGAATATCACTATTGTAAGGTAACTAAATATAGTATTGGCCAATGAGGTAGTGGTGGAGTGGTTGTGGAAAGACTTGGTGTTCCTTGTGACCCAGATTCGACTCTCACTCTTCTCATTATTTTCTGCGCCATCCAGGTGAAGGACGAATATAGGTGGTGTCGGTTCGTCTTGGACGGGAGGCGAGGTTTTACCGATTATTCCTTAGTTGGTGCCTTCGGGCGGGTGGAGGTCAGGTTTCCGCGCATCTGGAAGAGCCAAGGGGCTGGTGGCGGTCGAGTAGCCGACCTTGACCACAACGTCCGGTTTCACGGTAGTTGACACCAAGTTGTATGTTTATATTCTTTATATTCTTTTGGGGAAAAAGTTGTATGTTTATATTTTTTTATGCTATAGAACTCGTATATAATTGTTATAAAACAATACATCACTTTTGCACATTAATACTAAGTTACTAACAATTGAAGATATCAATCTCTATTGATTCATTGTTTTACAAAATTAATAAGTAGTGGGTTAGTGTGCATTGCTTTTAACATACTACTCAAATAGGAAAAGATAAAATAGAAAGTTTAGTTTGCGTATGAATAATAGGTAGTAATAAGAGAAGGACATGTGACAAAGTTGAAAAAAATATAAGGATGGACATTTTATTCAAAAATCATCATCTTAAAAAAAAAACTCAATATCTGCAATTCATTTCTCTTTCCCGTATACTTAAATCCATCATTTTCAAAACCATAAACTACCACGTCACCACCTTCACCACCACCTACGATCGCCACCATCTTGCCGGAAACTAGATCTGAAACCACCACCACCTTCAACCATATGTTGGGTTTTTTTAGATGTGAAACCACCATTCCACCATCCACCGTCACCGCTCCACCGCCCAATGCCGCCGCAACAAGTTTCCCCATGGTATGGCGGAGTTCTTTCTCTGTCCACAGTCGCTAATCGGAGTTCTTTTGTAAGTTGTGTTATTTTTTTTATTTTTATTGCGTTTTAGGTTATCAAACCTCAATTGCGTTTTTCACCTCATTATGTTTTAGTTAGAGTTCTTTTCATTTTTGTTCTTCTGAATATTAAAGCAGAGGCAGGACCATGCTAAAATAGAAGCATTATCATGTTGGAACAAAGTTATGACCACGTTAAAACCCATTGCGTTTTAGAACCTGCAGTGCAAATAAACATGGTCATGCCAAGACAGATGCATGATCATGTTGGAACTAAGGCTTACCCATGTTAAAACTACAATGATTTTTAGAACCTATGTTAAAACTCCATTGCTTTTTAGAACATACATTGCAAATTATTGATTTTGGGTTTCATTGACAATTGGAGTGTAAAGAACATGATCATGCTAAAATAGAAGAATGGTCATATTGGAACAAAAGCATGACCATGTTAAAACATAAACATGGCCATGTAAAAACTCCATTTCTTTTTAGAACCTGTTGTGCAAAATATTGATTTTGGGTGTCATTGCGTTTTACAAAGAAAGAACATGATCATGCTAAAATAGAAGCATGGTCATGTTGGAACAAAAGCATGACCATATTAAAACATAAACATAGCCATGTTAAACTCCATTGCTTTTTAGAACCTCCTGTGCAAAATATTGATTTTGGGTGTCATTGCGTTTTACAAGCAAAGAACAGATCATGCTAAAATAGAAGCATGGTCATGTTGGAACAAAAGCATGACCAAGTTAAACATGGCTATGTTAAACTCTATTGCTTTTTAGAACCTCCTATGCAAAACATTGATTTTGGGGGTCATTGCGTTTTACAGGCAAAGAACATGATCATGCTTAAATAGAAGCATGGTCATGTTGGAACAAAAGCATGACCATGTTAAAACATAAACATGGCCATGTTAAAACTCCATTGCATTTTAGATCCTCCTGTGCAAAATATTGATTTTGGGTGTCATTGCGTTTTACATGCAAAGAACATGATCATGCTAAAATAGAAGCATGGTCATGTTGGAATAAAAGCATGACCATGTTAAAACGTAAACATGGTCATGTTAAAACTCCGTTGCTTTTTAAAACCTCATGTGCAAAATATTGATTTAAAGCCCTTCAATCTCTTATGATTAAAATAATGAGAAATAATTACAAATGGGGGAGGGAGAGAGAAAGAGAGAGAGTTAAGAGATGAGAAAATTAAGGGATTTAATTTAAAAATACTTGGCTACTGTCAATCTTACCCTTTTAATCTAAAAAATATCAAAGGCCAAGATTAGTTCACTCAGTTCACTCTTGTGTATAGGATTAGGTTCAAGAGTGAACACTAGTGTATTTGATAACTGAGCGAACAATCCCGACCATACATGCATGTAAATCAATAGTCAGGATTTGATGATGAAATACACTAGTGTATTTTATGATTTGATAATGAAATCCTAGCCATACACGTATGTAAATCAATGGCCAGGATTTGTTCACTCAGTTCGCAAATAACTAGTGTTCAATCTAGAACCCCATATATATATATTGGCACTGGATCAGGAGAAAACGCCCCAAAGTATGAGAACGGTGAGAAAGCATCCTAGCCCAACACGTGGCGCGGGATATGATCAGGGCATCATGAGGGTTTTTTTTTTGTCTTTTCAATTTTCTTTTATTTTCCCAATTTCGCGTAACATGCTGCTTCATTTTTGGCGTCTAAGATTATTTTGGCGTTAATTTTATTAATTAACTAATTGGCGTTGAATTAATTTTTTTTTTGTGTCACATAGATAATTTTTTTGGCGTTACAGCGTTTCTCTTGTCATTTTTTTTGGCATTTTGTGGCGTTGTGTAATAATTCACTACGAGTCATTAATATTTTCATAAGATTACAATAAGACCAAATGTTTTTTATGTCATTTAGTCAATTTTTTTGGCATTTAATACATTGACAAGGTACTTTTTACCAGCATCCGTTCTCACAGTTTTCATACTATTAGCGTTTTATATAATAATGTAGTTTATTAGTGGAGAATTATCTTCTATAACAAAAACTAATGCCGGTAATAGTGTTTTCATATGGTTGGTTGAGTTGGGCGGCCACTGCCACCCAATTTCTTTTTTTTCTTTTTTTTTTTTGCTAAATTGCTAAATTACGATTTTTTTCCCGTTTATATTTATAGTCATGCATGGCACTTCCCTATTGGCCTAACAAATTTACGATTTTATCCCGTTTTAAAATTACGATTTTACCATTAGTTCAATATTAGGGTTTTCCCCTCATTTAAAAATAAATTTACGCTTTTGCTCCCAGCTAAAAATTTTCAATTTTTCCCTCAGTTCAACATTATGATTTTGCCCTATTTAAATTCACAGTTTGGCCATTAGGTTTTTCCCTTATAATAACGATTTTGTCATCTGTTCAAAATTATGTTTATACCCCCATTTAAATATAAATTTACGCCAGCTAAAAAATTCAATTTTGCCCTCGATTCAAAATTACGATTTTGCCCCGTTTAAATTTACAGTTTTGCCATTAGTTTTTTTCCTCACACAGCCAAGTTACGATTTTTCCCTCAGCCCCATTGGTCCATTTAATTTACGATTTTATCCCTGAAACAAAATTATGATTTCCCCCTCAGTTCAAAGTTACGTTTTCCCGATCGTTTTAATTTTTCTAGCAAAACTATAAAAGTTTTTTTGTTTTAATTGGTTCACTCGATTTAATTTTTTTTTTCGTCTAAAGGAGCTGCCTAATACGCGCTCATATTAGTCCTGAAAAATTACAGTTTTGCCTTTAGCCCAAAATTACAGTCTTATCATCGTTTTTGTTTTTTCCTAGCAAAATTATAGCATTGTTTTTTAATTGATTGAGAACTATTCGGGCATCGCCCCGCAACGCGGGCGGGGCATCAACTAGTTAGATAACAAACAACAGATAATTTGATAACAAAACAATACAAAATGAAAAAGAAAAAAAAATAAAAATGGTAATCTAATTTCTCATCCAAATCTTCACTGTCTTCAGCCTCTTCTTCTTGAATTTGTTTTGGCGTTTTGAACCTTTGAATACCCTAGCTAGATGCCAACTTTCCTACATAAACCCCATCTTTTTTAGACGAAGCTTGTTAGTGGCATCCTATTTTTTGGTATTCCCCTTGATCTGGTATCGCCCGTACGCGGGTTCGATCCCCAGGCCCCCCCTAAGGTCCAGTCGCACTGGAATTACCCAATATTGGAACCGGAGTGGTCTCGAACCCGTGACCTCAATGCTTATCAAAAAACAATACCATCGGCCCAAAATTAATAAGCCCAGAAGACTGTTGCACGGTCCAAAATTTTGACAGGCCTGAATGTGACCACTGTTGTCGAGGAAGCTGGCCAGCCTAGTCCGCATTGTCTTCCACAACCTGCATTGGGCCTTCAAACAATTCGCTATACACCACATACCAGGCCCAGTACACATTTAATGTTTGGTGAAACAATATAATAATTTTTTTTTGAGCGGCAAATTTTGGATCACTAACAGAATACTGGAGTATTATCCTGACACCAAAGGAACCAGCCGATCATATCCATCTCCACTGGGCATAATGCTTATACACCAATTCAGGAGAAAACCCAATAAATATGGGAATCCCCTCTTTGAGAATCGAACCCAGGACCATTGGTTCTAAAGCCTTATCCCACCCCTAAAATGTCACTAGGCTATAAAGTCACGGGCATAGTAAATATTATTTAAGCACAAGCTCAATTAGTGAGTGCTTGTTTCGACCTAATTTCCCATCTTTAAATCACTTATCATGCATCTATATTTCATAGCATAATTATGATGTAAACAATCCTAAAACCCAACTAATTTGCCATCTTTTATTTATTTATTTAAATCAAAATTTCCAATTTTGGCTATTGTATATTTTGTCCTTATGTAATAAGTGAAAAAAGCCTAAAAAAATTGAAGGAAAAGCTGGTACTTGTCTACATCTCCCTCTGTAAATTGTAAGACAGCCCAAGATTGCAAGGAAAAGAGACCATTGAATTTGAGTGCATACGTGCATTATGAAACATGTTCACATGCACATGAAACTTGTGTTGGCTCCAAATTAGGCCTTGTGGCCAGGGGCGGTTCTTAGAAGGCCAGGGCCGCCCTGGCAAGTTTTTCGGCCGTAGTGCTAATTTTCCGCATTTCGATCGAAATTTTTTATATATTGTTCAAAACATAAGTAACAGTTGTCACATCTCAATTCCATCTTGTGTTGATTTGTGTTGCATGTTACTGCTGGAATTGCTGGACTTGCATAAAGCTGCTACTGGGCTGCTATAAAAGACTTATGGGCAGTGGGCTTGGAGACTTATGGGCTGCTGGCTATTGCTTATAAAAGATTGGTGAAGACCGGGTTGTTATAACAACCCGGGTTACCCACATGTGATCTAATATAAAAGCCCTCATCCGTATTAGTTTTTTTTTATCTGAGATATTTTGTTCACTTTGTTCTCCGTGTATCTCTCTAGTAGCGATTAGGGTTTCGATTGAGAATCTCTTCGATTCTCAGTTCTTGTAAGTCTTTAGATCGTTTTGTTGAGAAGATCATTGTGATGATGATCTTTAAAGAGTGATTGAGAGTAGTGTTGTATCTCAGTTCGTCTTTCGTATTTCTTCATATTAATCATCTGAGTTTGAGTATTTTCGAGTTAGTCTCTGTTGATACCATAAATTTCACATATATGCTATGTTCGGCCCGGGCATTTTTTAGTGCCCGTGTCTTTCGGCCCTGGGACGTTCAACGGGCAAGATCCGCCACTGCTTGTGGTACTTGTCTACATCTCCCTCTATAAATCTTGAATTGAATGTATGTTTTTATGTAATGGTTGTATCTTGCCATGCATTATATTATCATCATTTGAGTTCTTGTTAGTTATAAAGGTTGTAAGAGGATTAAGGTTTTCAAGATCAAGACCTAAATACAAATCTAGAGCTGTTTTATTTCTGTTTGTATTATACTAAACCAGATAAATTCCAAACTGCAACTCACGCACACGAAAGAGTTTGCTTATGAGTTAAGAATCCATTTTCTCTAATACCAAAATGGGCTTGGGTCTTTTACTTTAAATACATAAACCTAAAATGACATCCTTCCAAGTAGTGGTGGACCTAGGATTTTTTTTCATTGGGGTCCATTTTTTTGTGTTAGAATTTTTCACAACCAAACATTAAAATTTTCGTGTCGGTCATCGTAGTCGGGTCGGGTCGGGGCTAGGAAATAACGTAAAAGCATTTAGTGGACATGAAACCACTACATTATTAAGAACCATTTTTAAGAATCAAGTTATCAAATCGTGGTGATTAATAAGTTGATTGAAACCAATAGCTACCTAAACAACACAACTACTTCACATAACTTCAAATTTTTGTTTAAGCGTTTTGTTTTTTGAACGCCACTATATGTTGGAAGTCTTATTTGGTAATCAAATGTGAAATAAAATCATTCGAATATATTAAATTTATCATTTTAAAGAAGCAAATTAGATGGTCAATGGGTGGTTGTGCTATTTTAGAGTAAATTACAAATTTTGTCCTTTATGTATGTCCAAAATTGCAGGCGCTGTCCTTTGTCTTTAAAATTGATGAGTTTTGTCCTTAATGTTTGCAAATCTTGCACGTTATGTCCTTTAGGCCAAACCCAGTTAATTTTTTTGGTTAAAACTGGTCATGTGCAAGGCATGTGAGGGTACATTTGTCTTTTCACCATAATAGGGACTATTGTGCAAAATATTTAATATGTAGGGGCTGTGAAAAAAACAAAACAAATATGTAGAATCCCATCTCTCCTCTCTCTCCCTCTCTCTTCCAGCGCTTCTCTCTCCTCTCTCCCGTTCTTCTCTCACTCTCTCTTCTAGTTCTCACAGAGAATCATCCATCGGTCACCGGAGATCAATGTTTGGATGATTATTTGAGGATCACACATCGGTCACCGGAGAAATCAGAAGCGGAACAAGAAGCGGTCTCTGGTCCAGATCAGAACATCGTCATCAAGCATCAAGCATCACAGATCGGAACATCGTCATCAAACATCAAGCATCACACATCGGTCACCGGAGATCAAGCATCAAGCATCACACATCGTCACCGGAGATTTAACCGGTCTCTGATCCAGATCGGAACCAGAATTGGCGATATTCGAGATTTGGGGGTTTTTGATATTTTTGGTTTTGGGGATTTTGGGGGGTTTTTAATCTGGTATATAGGTTTGTTGATTTTGGGTGGTTTGCAGGTAATGGGAATGGTGGTTGTTGCTGGTTATGGGGGATGGTGGTGGAGGTGGAGGTGGTTTTAGGGGCGGTTGCAGGTGGTGGTGGCCGGAGTGGTGGGTTGTGGTGTGTGGACCGGTGGTGGAGGTGGTTTTAGGGGCGATTGCAGGTGGTGGTGGCCGGAGTGGTGGTGGCTTGTGGATGGTGACCGATGATACATGACAGTATCTTGATTACTCATATGAGTGTCTGGGTTAGCCGATTTATCAGGGGTTTGACTTTCACCCAAAACCATCATTCCCATGAAGGAGTGGGGAGACTGGATAAGAATCCTTGCAGCGGCTCCTCCTGGTGTGATGGCAAATGGTGGGGGGAGGTGGAGGTGACTAGTGAGGGTGGGTGTTTTAGAGAGGTGACTTGTGAGTTTTTTTATTTTCTAAAACCTTTATTAAATAAGGGAAAAGACAAGTGGGAGGTGAAATGACATTTCTACCCTCATGTGCCCTGCACATGCCTTCATTTAACCAAAAAATCTAACTGGGTTTGGCCTAAAGGACATAACGTGCAAGATTTGCAAACATTAAGGACAAAACTCATCAATTTTAAAGACAAAGGACAGCGCCTGCAATTTTGGACATACATAAAGGACAAAACTTGTAATTTACTCGCTATTTTAAAACACTAGTTTAATTTTGATGGAAAAAATAAACTAAAAAACAAGAGATGTAAGACTTGAACTTGAGACCTATTTGATGAAGCACAAGAGGTCCTTGAAAAATTTAATATACTGGTTCTACTATTTTTTTAAAAAACACTGGGGTCCGTGAACCCCGACCCGCACCATATTGGTCCGCCCCTGCTTCTAAGTTTAGAATATGAAGAAATTACTTCATTGTCGATTTAAAACCGTACAACTGGTCACCACACATCAATGATACCAAAATGGGCTTGGGTCTTTTACTTTAAATACATAAACCCGTCAGTCTTTGTCTGATTGGCTGGACCAAAACGGCACGCTTTGACCACAGCTCGACACTGCAGTGTGTGCATATAGAACAAAAAAACACTTTTTGGGGTGACTATTGGTGTGTAGATAGTTTGAGCCTAAAGAAATGACTTCATTCTTGATTTAAAACCGTACTGCTCGTCACCACACATCAATAATAGTCAATAGTCAATAGTCAATTAATTGTTCATATATTAATTTCTAGCATGTGGATGGATGAATAGTGCTTAAATTGTATTTTTGGGTATTCTGTTTTGTTATTTTTTTTTCATAAGGGGAGGAGGGGTGGTGTGTTATTTTTCCGTGATAGTCTCCTATCACTCGTTATTGCTTCTTGCACACCGCCGCCACCACTTTGGTAACGAGTGATAGGAATAACTCGTTGTTTATATAACGCGTTGAATAATTATTGAGGAATGTGTATGACTTGTACATTGTGTATTAATACTTGTACATTGGAATCCCATCACTAGTGATGACCACCCCCACTACATTTCTATCACTAGTGATAGAATTCTATCACTAGTGACCACCCCCTCTCCCCTAAGCATAGTAAGTTTTAGGGTTTTGAATTTTGTAACAAACTTTTGGTTTTTATAATTTTAGTCACCAGAGTTCAGCGAGTTTTTTATTGGAATCGGTATCATTATTTGCTTTCATGGTTTCTGATTAGCCACACCGATAAACCCGGGGGGGGGGGGGTACGGTTACGGTATTACGCCTTGCTCCACAATGCGGAGGCTTAACGCTAGCTGCATCAATTTTGTAAGAATACTAGTGTTAATTTCCGTGTATTACACAGGGCAACATAAATACAACAGTGTATGAAAAAAAAGAAATCCTAAATAACACCTCTAGTGTTAGCTACCCATGTATTACACGTGTTGAGCAAATACAATGTTATATATCGAGTAATACAAAAGTTATGTCCTTAAAAACTCGTCTATTAAACGGGTTGAATAAACCAGTTTATTACACGTGTTGTATAAAATACAACGTAATGTGTTACTACATATTTTCGTCAAGATGTGTCTAAAAACATAAAAAAATAAAAAAAAATAAACTTTGAGATGACAATTATAAACTTTGTTAAGTTAATTTTTTAATATTTTTTTTTACTGAGTACTAATTTTTTATGTTATTTATAAATGTTAACTCAATTAAAATATCTTGTTCTTTTAAATATTCTTTCAGGCTTTTAACATCGGTAAGTTCAATTAAATTGCAATTATAAAAAAAATTAAAAGGTAAACGTTAGTTAATGTATAATAACTATCCATGATTAAATAAAAAGTATCCATAACTAAATATTTAAATAAAGGGTAAATTACTTTTTGAGTCCCTGTGTTTTATAGGTTTTAACTAGTTGAGTTCAAAAGCAAAAAGTTTAACGACTTGAGTCCCCATAAACATTTTCTTTAACCATTTGAGTCCAAATTTCTAACACTGTTAGAATTTTTTGGTTAAGTATTATCAAATGATCAAAATACCCTTATATTTAAAAAATAAAAAAACTCCCTCTCTTTCTCTCTCTTCACCCTTCATATCTGGTCTTTCTTCCTCACTCTCTTCCACTTCTTTTTTTCTTCTTTCCTTTTCTTCTTCCTAGAGAGAGGGCATGTTTGGCTAAGTTTTTTGAAACAACTTATCGACTTATTGGTTTTTTGGAAAAGTCAGTATGGAGTGACTTATTGACTTATTAGTTTTTTCCCCTCACATACACCCTCATTGCCAAACATCATTTTGAAGCTCATGACTTTTCAAAAAGCCAATAAGTCAATAAGTTGTTTCAAAAAGCTTAGCCAAACATGCCCAGAAAAACAGTTAAGTGAGATGTTCCGATGGTTCCGGCGATGCTTCCGATCTGTTCCGACAGATGGTTCCGGCGACGACGGTTAGGGCAGATGATTCCGGCGACGGCGATGCCTCTGATCTGTTCAGACAGATGGTTCTGGTTCCGATATTCAAGGATGCTGAAGAGGATGATGGAAAGTTCTTGAAAAAATTCAGAGAGAGGGTTGATAAGTAAGACTCCATCATCTATATGTTTTGTTTTTTTATGGGGTGTTTATCATGATTATTCAAACTTTTTACTTATTTTGTTCCTTTTGGTACCCTAATTAACCCGTTTTAAAGGTGTTTAAGATTGCCTTTATATGCTGTTATTTAATTACTTGTTCTCCCAGTTTGGAGGAATTTTTTTTTCAAAGGATTTGTCCCTTTGAAATGAATCCAGAAGAGATGGATATGATGTGTGTTGAATCCAGAATTTTGTGATATTTGTTGGATTGTGCAACTGTGTAAAAGGAATTTGGTGAGTTTTGAGAGATATATATGAGAGAGAGAGAGAGAGAAAAAAATTTAATAATAATTTATTTTTTATATTTTAATTATAAGGGTATTTTGGTCATTTAGCAATACTTAACCAAAAAAATTCTAACAGTGTTAGAAATTTAGACTCAAATGGTTAAAGAAAATGCTTATGGGGACTCAGGTCGTTAAACCTTTTGCTTTTGGACTCAACTAGTTAAAACCCATAAAACATAGGGACTCAAAAAGTAATTTACCCTTAAATGACCAAAATACCCTTATATTTTCGTTTGTTTGTCATTCTTACCCCTCTAACCTAATATTTAGGTTATATAGGGGTGTTAGGGCATGTGTAACTTGGATTTTGTTCCGGAAGTGTTATGAATATTGTCTTGCTCGACCGCACGATTACGTATTTCGTTGAAATTGTACAATGGTTGAAAAATTGCAAATGTTAAAGATTCACTACAATCGAAGCTCTGATACCAATCTGTCACACCCGCTCGTAGGCGGAAGCGCAAGGTGTGCTCGTGCAAGTCACAAGTTTTTCATAAATGACACCATAAAATTATATTATTTAACCAAATAATAACAAGCCATAAATAGCCAACATCAAAATTAAAATTTCATATAAAACACACACATACAATAAAAAAGATTGAAGCTTTGAATTACCCCAAATTTCTATACCTAGGTCAAAATCTCATACATTTTCTCGTGCAAATTAACTATTTGGACAATTATTAAACCCTAGGGACATATCAATACTCAAATCAATAGAATTCGAAGCAAAAAAAAAAAAAAGTATAGAACGACATAAATTAAACTGGTTGATCATTGGAGTGAAAGGTATTACCTGGCAACATGTTAACCAAAATTACAACTAATTTGAAGACATGTTCAACAAATTCGCAATGTACCCTCAGTTTAGATATAGATGAAAATTTGGAACAAATCAATTGGTTCTCTCTCTTAGTCTTTCTCTCTTTTGCTTATACACCACTTCAGAAAGTGTTTTCAACTTTCTAGACAAACGTAGCTAAAGGGTTCGGAAGTGTGTGGCATCTGAAGCTGACACAACTAGAAAAAAAATGTACAACCTCAAATGCAATGCAATGTAATGCAATGCTATGGTTACAATAAGACAAAGCTAATAAAATCATCAATGCTAATGGTACAACAGCAACATGTCTAGGTATGTTCAGTGGCGAAGCTTGACCAAAAGTTTCGAGTGGGTGTAAAGTGGTAGGACCCAAATTTTTTTTTCCTATCGTTATGTTTCGGGTCGGGTTGGTTCGGCTATTCGATTCATGTCGGGTCAAATAATAATAGTTCCAAATAAAACTAAAAAAATTCATTCATTCAAAGGACATGTTCTTGCACATAGAAAAACTAAATATTGTATAACAAACAAAAGACCTATATATATAATATATATAATGATATGAGAAAAATGGAATCTGGATGAAGAATTACAACTCAGCCCGACGACCTTTAAGATTTTTGAATTCATCAATTATGTCTTCCGAATCAAACTTATCAGCAATTTCTTTTTCTATATAAATCAGCAAGCTATTTGTGAGATATTAAGTTTATTGTGTGGTGGGTAATCTAGAGTTAAACAAATAAAATAAGAGTTAAAATATATTTACCAAACCACCCACCATTTAGGAAAAATAATCGGGGGGGGGGGGGGGACCTATATAATTTTAAAATTTTCGGACGAAAAATCGGACCATATACACTCTAACCAAAACATTGGGGGTGGGCGGGTGCACCCCCGGGCACCCATAATACTTCGCCCCTGGGTATGTTGCAAATTATAGTATATATAAATATAAACTAGGCTATCACCCGGGAACATCCCGGGCTAAGAAAATTTACTTTTCAATAATAAAAAGTACATAAATAATGTGATATTGATAGATATTAATAATTAAGAAAAAGTTTAAAGTTAAAAAAAAAGGGACTATTAATGAGCACTTGGTAAATGTAAAAGATAAAAGTTAAAAAAACTCCTTGATGCAAGTTAAGGGGAGGAGGGGTGATTCACTAGTGATAGATTCTATCACTTTCACTATCCAATAAAATCATGCCATGTCATCAACCAAATTTCTATCACTAGTGATAGAAATGTAAGGGGGGTGGTATCACTAGTGATGGAATTCTATCACTCCCAAATTTTTTTAATTTTCATTTTAAATTTATTTTAGTGGGCTGACACACTTCAGTAATTGGACCGATACACTATCTTGGACCGATATGCTAGCCGACAACAATTTTGATATTAAAATGTGATTGGACCAAAACAAATAATGGGCTGACAACAATTTTGATATTAAAATGTGATTGGACCAAAACAAATAATGGGCTGACACAAGATGCTCAAAACAATCACCGGGAGAAATGACTTCCTTGATGCTCATGTATCTACTTTAGGTTTTGATAAATCTAAAGTTACTTGTTTTTGATGCAGGGAGAAAGGCCATTTCAAATGGGAATGCAAGAACAGAGAAGCTAGCGGTGCTCAGAATCCGTTTGGTAAAGACGATTACTACAAGAAAGCCATTTATCAGCAAGTTGGTCAATCTCAAGACTCACAGACGGCTCATGGTAGGAAGATTGAAGACTCCAAGAGAGCATGTTTGGTAGATTTCAGCTGGAGTAACTACATATCATCTGATGGCAAAGCAGCATGCATAGTCGATCAAGATGATGAGAACTACCTGAAGGTTTTAGTTGGGATATGTTTGTTGATGAAAAAGGAGAGTATAAAGCCTTCATTGCCAAGATTGTCAGAGAGCCAGACTTGTTTGCTACATGGATGAAGTCTATCGGAGTGAATGTGATGAGTGAGGATGAAAAGTCTGTTACGTCTAATGAAAATTCTGAAAGTAGTGATGAACTTTTAGAAAATATTGAGGAAATTTCAGTGAGTACAGATGAGAGTGTTGAACATGTTATTAGTTCTAAAGAGGAAGTAGTATTTGATCAAACACCGTCTGATTCTGGTGTATCAGATGCTGATTCTGAAAAATCTGTACAATTTGATCAATCACCAGTTGACAGTAGCAGTGATGATGAGGAGGAGAAACATATAAATGTTACTAAATCTCATCTTTCTCCTGAAAGTTTTCATTTCTATTTTGCAGATCGCATGGAGAAACTGAAGGAGAAAAGAGCTGCTAAAGAACAACAAAAGAAATCTGAAGGTGATGTTCAAAATGTTGAAAGTGTTGCTGAGAAGATTACTGAAGTTGAGAAAGTAATTAAAGCTGAGCAGGTGAAAGAAGAAGAAAAGGTGATTGAAGTTGTGAAAACAATCGAGGTTGAGAAGATTGTTGAAGTTGTCAAGCCTTGCAAGAAGTGTTTAGAAGCTTGCAAGGAATGTGCAGCGAAAGACGATATAATTGCTGAGTACGAGAAGAAGAAGGAGCAGTTACTGTTCAATCTCAACTACGTGAAAGAATCGTACGATGTCTTGAACAAAACAGTAACTGGTCTCCAAAAGACAAACTCAGAAAGAGAACAAGCACTGACGATGATGAATGCAGTCATGATGTCAAAGCAGAAAGCTATAAATTTCTACATCGAAGAAAGTGCTAAATGGAAGCAAGAGTTGGAGACAGAGAAAATAGAGAATGAGAGAATTAGACGTTTGTTACAAAGTTATTCTAGTTTTGATTATCTCATTGATCGTATTTACCCAACTGTTGCAGGAATGGAAGCTTTTCAAGATGAGAAGCCAAAGAAGAAGAAAGATTGTGGTAAGAAACCGACTGTTAGCTATAACAAGTGTCCGCCTCCAATTTGGGAAGGGTATTCTCCTAGAAAACCAAACGAGGAGCAACTTGAGAAAGCAGTCAATATAAAGCTAAAAACCGACACAACTGACGTTTTACAAGATAACATTGATGTCACGTTTACCTCGTCCGATACCGATCATGAGTCTGAGTTAATTAAAAAGGTGGTCGATCAGGTGTTGGATACTGATGAGGAGTCCGAGTCAAAATCTGAGTCTGGAGGGTCAAATTCGTCAGTTAACAGTCAAAATTCGTCGGTTAAACGGTCGTACAATATAGATTTTTTGTTTTCGAAAGCAAATTTGGATGATGAAACATTTGAAGTTGCATACACTTTAAATGATTCGGAAAAATTATACTATGACAAAGAATTTGCAATAAGAAGTGTTCGTTTTGATATGATCAAAAAGGTTTTTTCAAAATAACAGAAATCAATATTTCTGAAATAAAAGATTTAAATCTTACTGAAAAACCTAAAAAGTACACTTCAAGAGTTCAACAACGTCTAAACAAGAAAAAGGGTTACAATTCTGGTTCTGGTTTTCAAAAGAAACCTAACCAAAATCGTAGCTACAAAAAGAAAGGATTAGGCTTTGTTCCACCAAAAAAACTATAAAAATGATAAAAATTCTAAAACAAAAACAGAATTTGTGTCAGGTGGAAGCTCAGAAGATGAACAGAAGAAACCATTCTGGAAACAGTCAAATCAAGAGTTTCTTGCTGAAAGAAAGAAGAATGGAACTGAAGTGTTTTATCAAAGAGAGACTCGAACCTGTTACAAGTGCAATGAAGCAGGTCATATTGCATGGAACTGTTCGACAAATGCAAAAACAAAACAGGGAGTTTCTCAAAAATTAAAAGAAAAAGTTGTTGATGTTGAACCACCAACCAATAGACTTAAAATTTTTGAAAATTCAAAATATGAGGTTGGTGAGTGTTCGAAGAAAAATTTTTACAAAAAGAAAGAAAAAGACAACCAAGTGTGGGTTGTTAAAAAGAATGATGAAAATGTCGGCGATGAATCTGGTTCCACAAAGCCAGAAGAGCCACAGGTTGAGGAGAAAATTTCAGTGAATGATGAAGAGTTTCCATCACTGAAGTTTGAGGAAGTTAAAAAGAAAGTTGGAAAAACTGAGATTTCAAATCAGTTTTACAATGAGAAAAAAGATTTTGATGTCGAGAAAACATTCAACGGGAATGTTAAAAAGATTTTTGGGAAAATGTTAAGTGGGAAAGCGAAGGGGGTTAAAGACTTTTACGCAACTAAAAAGGCAACATACAACCCCACTGCGCAAGAGTTGAAATCCATCAAGTCTGAAAAGACTTGGATGGAAGTTTGTTTTCCATAAAGTCTTAGGACTATGCCGGAGATCCCAAGTTTATATCGTGGATCAGGAATCGACATCATTCTAGTGTTTAAAAAGTTTGTTTGAAAGATTTTGAATAGTGTTTGAATGTTTACAGGTGAAAGGACTACGCCGGAGCTTCCAGGTTGGTAATTGAGAAGCAGGAATCGGCATCTTTCTGTCTAATTCGACAAGTGGTAAAGAGGTTTCTGTAGATGTCTCATTCCTATATGAAAACCTACAAGTGGTATTATTTGGTTTACTTACAAATGGTATTTGTTGGTTATACTCTGAAGAGATTATGTTTACAAGTGATACAGAGGTTTCTACACTGCAAATGGTAAATCAGGGACATTAAGTTGTACTTGATTTACTATTCATATGAGATTGATAAACAAGATGATGAACCATATCCCCATGCTTCATAAGTGGTAAACTTAAAAGTGGTAAACACAAACTCATTTTCCGGAAACAAACTTAAGTGTTTTGAGATCTAAATGAGAAAATGGTTTGTTGAAAGCGGGAGTTCAGATTGTTTATGCCTAGTGAATGGCGATTTGATGTGATTCGATGTCAGTTGTCAATTTTCTGTACAGTTTGTTTTACTTTTCATGTTTCTAGTGGGTCAAGAGTCTAGAAGTTTTCAAATTTTCTTTGAAATGTGTTTGCATTTTAGGGGGAGTAGGGAAATTTCAGAAAATACAAAAACATTAGAAAATTTAAAAAAGACAAAAACATGATAAAATTCAAAAATGAGTTTTGTTGTGAAAAGAGGAAATGATAGTACATCAGTAGGCTGTCACAACATGCTAAAGAAATGTAAAGATAAAATGTGATAAACAATCTCACTGAGGATGTGCCAGTAGGTTTTTACACATTTAGTAAATTGTGACGAGATATAAACTAAATTTCAAACTTTCTTGTTCTGTGGGTTAACACAAACTTGGATATATAGGTAACCCCTGAAATCTTGTTTGAAAGGTCTCTTATTCTGAGATACTAGGTCTTTATGCTCAGTGATATCTGGGGTATTATCCTGGGACTTCTGCTGTATGGAAGTACTGACCTAGTTCCCGGATAATGCTTTCCGCAAAAGCTTGAAACATAGCTTCGCCCTCAGCATGCTGATGAAACAATAAAATTGATACTCGCTGCTGTTGAAATTAAAAGATCCTCTAAAGGGGACACACCAAAAGTCGAAGCCGTCATCTCTCTGCGTATACAGAAGTATCGACCTGAGCTCTCACGGCCCTCGCATCTAACCCCTATACAGATATCAGCTGTGGTACACTCACCTGTAAGACTGAATACTGGGATCTGGATACGGGAGTATATTCAAGTAGTGAGACACACGAATAAGTCAGTATCTAAGACATTAACATCGTATCTCGGATCAATTGAACTTTGTGTGAAAATTTCAGTGGACCGATATACGGACAATCTAGGTGAATTGTTTTGAACTGAAAATGAAATGAAGCTTAACGGTGTTAGTGACATGTCTCATAAACTGATATGATCCTCTTACACGAACTCACAAAAATATATTTGTAAATATTTCTTTTTACATTCTCGTATTTTTACAAATGGTGTCAATTTCTTTCAGAAAATCCAAAAAGATTTTGTGTGTGTTTTAGCATAAACTTTTGAAAAAGTCAAAAAGATTTTCGACAACTGATGTTGGAAAGCTGATCTTCAAAATTCCAAAGTGCTAGACATGATGATCTTGTTGTGAGGGGGAGTGGAGTGTGTCTACATTGTCAAAATAATTTTGTTTTGTTTAATCAACAAGTGGTTCATCTTAGAGAAAGTAATCTGAGGAAAAGTTGTAGTTGGTGCACTTGTATATGAGAGGGAGTTAGTATTGGTGCACACAAAGTGTTAAATTTAGAAATTTTATTTCTGGGTTAAGATTGTGCAGGAATAGCCAGGTTTTGATCTTGGATCTGAAGATAGAGTGTCAGGTTTCGATTCCTGAAGACCTCTGATTGAAGAAAGCCAAGTTTCAATCCTGGAAATCAATCTTGAACTTGTGAAGGCCAGACAACGATCCTGAAGATGTTACTGAAGAACAAAGGAATGCCAGTAAATCGAGAGGGGGAGTCTGAAGATAGAGAGAAAGAAAAGCCCAGAGACTGATCAAGACTGGAGATGTGAAGACACATCATTGTTGTGACTCGATAGTCGACTCCATCAACATCTGAGGGGGAGTCTGTTGGTGCACTACATCTGTTGATTTCATCTTGGATCAAGTCTTTCATTGTATTGTATAGATTAGGGCGTGTTTTACGAGAAAACTGGAGAGTATAGGTGTTTTAGAGAGTAGGTCCGCTTATACGTACATGTCGTATGTGGGAACCTACTAGGTTCGCTTATTCGTACATGTCGTATGTGGGAACCTACTAGGTTCGCTTATTCGTACATGCCGTATGTGGGAACCTATCAGGTTCGCTTATTCGAACATGTCCGTATATGGGAACCTACTAGCACTATATATACCTTTGAGCGAATCTCATTTGTAACTTTGCCAATTCCATACCGAAGTGCTGCCGGTGTGAAGAACGAGTTGTAAACATTGTCAAATCAATAAATCAGTAGATTAAAGTGAGGAATAAGCTATTTCTACCTACGTTTCTTGTTATTCCGCACCTGAAACATAGGAGAACGCCTCTGAACGACTCGTTCGGGTCAAAACACGATCCTACAAGTGGTATCAGAGCTTGGGAGGAGGTTTTCTACAGAAAATAGCTGGAATTCATCATCATTTCTCACTTCTACACCTTCTTTCTTCATCAGTACGAGATTTAACGGTCGAAATCCGCTCAAAATTTCACAGGTTGTAGGTAATTGCTCATAGATAAACCCTTGAAAGTTTGAGTTTGAAATTCAGATGAAAAATGGGTGAAATCATCTTCGGAATTAGGTCCGCTTTTTCGAACATGTAGTAGGTTCGCTCCAAACTACAATAGGTCCGCTCCAAACTGCAATAGATCCGCTCCAAATTGGAGGTGATACAGGTGTGAAACATGGATACCGAGTTCTACAACGCATTTGCAACACCGTCTACTCCAGCCGCGATTGCTCAGGCCATGAATTTAGAGAACGAGACGGGAACCACCCAAAAGCCCCCGAAATTGATGAGTATCGAAGAATATTACGGGTGGAAAGATCGATTCGAGAACTGGGTTCAGGCAAACCATCTTAGATCATGGGAGTGTATATTGAAGAAGTATGTGTTGCCTCGAACAGAATTGCAAGTTATCAAACAGTTATCCGAATTCACGGATCAGGAACGGGTGATGTACAAAGCCGAGAAGATGATGATCAGTTTGTTGCAGCAAGCGATCAAAGAAGATATATTCATTCTGCTACAGCACGACAAAACTGCAAAGTCGATATGGGATGCTCTTAAAGTTAAATTTGAGGGAAGCGAGAATATGATAAAGAGCAAGAAGGCGCTGCTTAAGAAAGAGTTTGATCTGTTCAGCAGCTTACCGGGAGAGGATACAAAGAAGCTGACTGAGAGATACTGTCACTTAGTGCGATCATTGTCGATGTTGGGTGTTGAAAAAGATCGTGAAGAGTGGGTGGATAAGTTGGCTGATGCACTACCGCAAAAAGAGTGGGGAACTTATCTGATGATTTTGAAGAATACGGGTGTTTATGATGGTTTAACAATCTCACAGTTCATCGAGAAGATCGAAAGTCAGGATCTGGAACAACAAAAGATTGCTAGGATAAACAGTCCCAGTGGTCAACAGGATGTAAAGATGTACTATAAAGGAAGTGTTCCGGTTCTCGAGTCATAGAGAAGTCCGAAAATCCAAACTGCATTCAGTGCTGGTGATTCAACAGAAAAAGCAGATCAAAGTTCTGGCAAAAGCAGCAGTGGACTCTCATCCTTTCCGAGTGTCAATCCTAAAGAATCAAATACAAGTTTTCAGTCACAAAGCACAAAAACGGGAAATGGATATGTAATTCAGTGTAACATCGCGCTAAATCTTCCAGAAGGCCAAAGCTTCTCAGAAGACACTGCTAAAGACCACATGGCTCTACTTGGTTCTGTATTGTTATCTTATGAGGGACTAGTAGCTGGTCGGATCGGAAATCCTATGCTCACCAAAGAGGATTACGATCAAATAGACGCCGAAGAGATGGAATTAATGGATATCAAATGGTGTCTTGCAAGTGTTCTTCGACGTGCTGAAAAGTTCAAAACAATCACCGGGAGAAATGACTTTCTTGATGCTCATGTATCTACTTTAGGTTTTGATAAATCTAAAGTTACTTGTTTTCGATGCAGGGAGAAAGGCCATTTCAAACGGGAATGCAAGAATAGAGAAGCTAGCGGTGCACAGAATCCGTTTGGTAAAGACGATTACTACAAGAAAGCCATTTATCAGCAAGTTGGTCAATCTCAAGACTCACAGACGGCTCATGGTAGGAAGATTGAAGACTCCAAGAGAGCATGTTTGGTAGATTTCAGCTGGAGTAACTACATATCATCTGATGGCAAAGCAGCATGCATAGTCGATCAAGATGATGAGAAACTACCTGAAGGTTTTAGTTGGGATATGTTTGTTGATGAAAAAGGAGAGTATAAAGCCTTCATTGCCAAGATTGTCAGAGAGCCAGACTTGTTTGCTACATGGATGAAGTCTATCGGAGTGAATGTGATGAGTGAGGATGAAAAGTCTGTTACGTCTAATGAAAATTCTGAAAGTAGTGATGAACTTTTAGAAAATATTGAGGAAATTTCAGTGAGTACAGATGAGAGTGTTGAACATGTTATTGGTTCAAGAGGAAGTAGTATTTGATCAAACACCGTCTGATTCTGGTGTATCAGATGCTGATTCTGAAAAATCTGTACAATTTGATCAATCACCAGTTGACAGTAGCAGTGATGATGAGGAGGAGAAACATATAAATGTTTCTAAATCTCATCTTTCTCCTGAAAGTTTTCATTTCTATTTTGCAGATCGCATGGAGAAACTGAAGGAGAAAAGAGCTGCTAAAGAACAACAAAAGAAATCTGAAGGTGATGTTCAAAATGTTGAAAGTGTTGCTGAGAAGATTACTGAAGTTGAGAAAGTAATTAAAGCTGAGCAGGTGAAAGAAGAAGAAAAGGTGATTGAAGTTGTGAAAACAATCGAGGTTGAGAAGATTGTTGAAGTTGTCAAGCCTTGCGAGAAGTGTTTAGAAGCTTGCAAGGAATGTGCAGCGAAAGACGATATAATTGCTGAGTACGAGAAGAAGAAGGAGCAGTTACTGTTCAATCTCAACTACGTGAATGAATCGTACGATGTCTTGAACAAAACAGTAACTGGTCTCCAAAAGACAAACTCAGAAAGAGAACAAGCACTGACGATGATGAATGCAGTCATGATGTCAAAGCAGAAAGCTATAAATTTCTACATCGAAGAAAGTGCTAAATGGAAGCAAGAGTTGGAGACAGAGAAAATAGAGAATGAGAGAATTAGACGTTTGTTACAAAGTTATTCTAGTTTTGATTATCTCATTGATCGTATTTACCTAACTGTTGCAGGAATGGAAGCTTTTCAAGATGAGAAGCCAAAGAAGAAGAAAGATTGTGGTAAGAAACCGACTGTTAGCTATAACAAGTGTCCGCCTCCAATTTGGGAAGGGTATTCTCCTAGAAAACCAAACGAGGAGCAATTTGAGAAAGCAGTCAATAGAAAGCTAAAAA
Source organism: Helianthus annuus (assembly GCF_002127325.2). Classification (NCBI taxonomy): domain Eukaryota; kingdom Viridiplantae; phylum Streptophyta; class Magnoliopsida; order Asterales; family Asteraceae; genus Helianthus; species Helianthus annuus. Next base: position 6,361,124 of record NC_035433.2, read on the forward strand.
CCGACACAACTGACGTTTTACCAGATAACATTGATGTCACGTTTACCTCGTCCGATACCGATCATGAGTCTGAGTTAATTAAAAAGGCGGTCGATTAGGTGTTGGATACTGATGAGGAGTCCGAGTCAAAATCTGAGTCTGGAGGGTCAAATTCGTCAGTTAACAGTCAAAATTCGTCGGTTAAACGGTCGTACAATATAGATTTTTTGTTTTCGAAAGCAAATTTGGATGATGAAACATTTGAAGTTGCATACACTTTAAATGATTCGGACAAATTATACTATGACAAAGAATTTCCAATAAGAAGTGTTCGTTTTGATATGATCAAAAAGGTTTTCAAAATAACAGAAATCAATATTTCTGAAATAAAAGATTTAAATCTTACTGAAAAACCTAAAAAGCACACTTCAAGAGTTCAACAACGTCTAAACAAGAAAAAGGGTTACAATTCTGGTTCTGGTTTTCAAAAGAAACCTAACCAAAATCATAGCTACAAAAAGAAAGGATTAGGCTTTGTTCCACCAAAAAACTATAAAAATGATAAAAATTCTAAAACAAAAACAGAATTTGTGTCAGGTGGAAGCTCAGAAGATGAACAGAAGAAACCATTCTGGAGACAGTCAAATCAAGAGTTTCTTGCTGAAAGAAAGAAGAATGGAACTGAAGTGTTTTATCAAAGAGAGACTCGAACCTGTTACAAGTGCAATGAAGCTGGTCATATTGCATGGAACTGTTCGACAAATGCAAAAACAAAAAGGGAGTTTCTCAAAAATTAAAAGAAAAAGTTGTTGATGTTGAACCACCAACCAATAGACTTAAAATTTTTGAAAATTCAAAATATGAGGTTGGTGAGTGTTCGAAGAAAAATTTTTACAAAAAGAAAGAAAAAGACAACCAAGTGTGGGTTGTTAAAAAGAATGATGAAAATGTCGGCGATGAATCTGGTTCCACAAAGCCAGAAGAGCCACAGGTTGAGGAGAAAATTTCAGTGAATGATGAAGAGTTTCCATCACTGAAGTTTGAGGAAGTTAAAAAGAAAGTTGGAAAAACTGAGATTTCAAATCAGTTTTACAATGTGAAAAAAGATTTTGATGTCGAGAAAACATTCAACAGGAATGTTAAAAAGATTTTTGGGAAAATGTTAAGTGGGAAAGCGAAGGGGGTTAAAGACTTTTACGCAACTAAAAAGGCAACATACAACCCCACTGCGCAAGAGTTGAAATCCATCAAGTCTGAAAAGACTTGGATAGAAGTTTGTTTTCCATAAAGTCTTAGGACTATGCCGGAGATCCCAAGTTTATATCGTGGATCAGGAATCGGCATCATTCTAGTGTTTGAAAAGTTTGTTTGAAAGATTTTGAATAGTGTTTGAATGTTTACAGGTGAAAGGACTACGCCGGAGCTTCCAGGTTGGTAATTGAGAAGCAGGAATCGGCATCTTTCTGTCTAATTCGACAAGTGGTAAAGAGGTTTCTGTAGATGTCTCATTCCTATATGAAAACCTACAAGTGGTATTATTTGGTTTACTTACAAATGGTATTTGTTGGTTATACTCTGAAGAGATTATGTTACAAGTGATACAGAGGTTTCTACACTGCAAATGGTAAATCAGGGACATTAAGTTGTACTTAATTTACTATTCATATGAGATTGATAAACAAGATGATGAACCATATCCCCATGCTTCATAAGTGGTAAACTTAAAAGTGGTAAACACAAACTCATTTTCCGGAAAAATCATTTCGATTAAAACAAACTTAAGTGTTTTGAGATCTAAATTAGAAAATGGTTTGTTGAAAGCGGGAGTTCAGATTGTTTATGCCTAGTGAATGGCGATTTGATGTGATTCGATGTCAGTTGTCAATTTTCTGTACAGTTTGTTTTACTTTTCATGTTTCTAGTGGGTCAAGAGTCTAGAAGTTTTCAAATTTTCTTTGAAATGTGTTTGCATTTTAGGGGGGAGTAGGGAAATTTCAGAAAATCCAAAAACATTAGAAAATTTGAAAAAGACAAAAACATGATAAAATTCAAAAATGAGTTTTGTTGTGAAAAGAGGAAATGATAGTACATCAGTAGGCTGTCACAACATGCTAAAGAAATGTAAAGATAAAATGTGATAAACAATCTCACTGAGGATGTGCCAGTAGGTTTTTACACATTTAGTAAATTGTGACGAGATATAAACTAAATTTCAAACTTTCTTGTTCTGTGGGTTAACACAAACTTGGATATATAGGTAACCCCTGAAATCTTGTTTGAAAGGTCCCTTATTCTGAGATACTAGGTCTTTATGCTCAGTGATATCTGGGGTATTATCCCGGGACTTCTGCTGTATGGAAGTACTGACCTAGTCCCCGGATAATGCTTTCCGCAAAAGCTTGAAACATAGCTTCGCCCTCAGCATGCTGATGAAACAATAAAATTGATAGTCGCTGCTGTTGAAATTAAAAGATCCTCTAAAGGGGACACACCAAAAGTTGAAGCCGTCATCTCTCTGCGTATACGGAAGTATCGACCTGAGCTCTCACGGCCCTCGCATCTAACCCCTATACAGATATCAGCTGTGGTATACTCACCTGTAAGACTGAATACTGGGATCTGGATACGGGAATATATTCAAGTAGTGAGACACACGAATAAGTCAGTATCTAAGACATTAACATCATATCTCAGATCAATTGAACTTTGTGTGAAAATTTCAGTGGACCGATATACTGACAATCTAGGTGAATTGTTTTGAACTGAAAATGAAATGAAGCTTAACGGTGTTAGTGACATGTCTCATAAACTGATATGATCCTCTTACACGAACTCACAAAAATATATTTGTAAATATTTCTTTCTACATTCTCGTATTTTTACAAATGGTGTCAATTTCTTTCAAAAAATCCAAAAAGATTTTGTGTGTGTTTTAGCATAAACTTTTGAAAAAGTCAAAAAAGATTTCCGACAACTGATGTTGGAAAGCTGATCTTCAAAATTCCAAAGTGCTAGACATGATGATCTTGTTGTGAGGGGGAGTGGAGTGTGTCTAAATTGTCAAAATAATTTTGTTTTGTTTAATCAACAAGTGGTTCATCTTAGAGAAAGTAATCTGAGGAAAAGTTGTAGTTGGTGCACTTGTATATGAGAGGGAGTTAGTATTGGTGCACACAAAGTGTTAAATTTAGAAATTTTATTTCTGGGTTAAGATTGTGCAGGAATAGCCAGGTTTTGATCTTGGATCTGAAGATAGAGTGTCAGGTTTCGATTCCTGAAGACCTCTGATTGAAGAAAGCCAAGTTTCAATCCTGGAAATCAATCTTGAACTTGTGAAGGCCAGACAACGATCCTGAAGATGTTACTGAAGAACAAAGGAATGCCAGTAAATCGAGAGGGGGAGTCTGAAGATAGAGAGAAAGAAAAGCCCAGAGACTGATCAAGACTGAAGATGTGAAGACACATCATTGTTGTGACTCGATAGTCGACTCCATCAACATCTGAGGGGGAGTCTGTTGGTGCACTACATCTGTTGATTTCGTCTTGGATCAAGTCTTTCATTGTATTGTATAGATTAGGGCGTGTTTTACGAGAAAACTGGAGAGTATAGGTGTTTTAGAGAGCAGGTCCGCTTATACGTACATGTCGTATGTGGGAACCTACTAGGTTCGCTTATTCGTACATGTCGTATGTGGGAACCTACTAGGTTCGCTTATTCGTACATGCCGTATGTGGGAACCTATCAGGTTCGCTTATTCTAACATGTCCGTATATGGGAACCTACTAGCACTATATATACCTTTGAGCGAATCTCATTTGTAACTTTGCCAATTCCATACCGAAGTGCTGCCGGTGTGAAGAACGAGCTGTAAACATTGTCAAATCAATAAATTAGTAGATTAAAGTGAAGAATAAGCTATTTCTACCTACGTTTCTTGTTATTCCGCACCTGAAACATAGGAGAACGCCTCTGAACGACTCGTTCGGGTCAAAACACGATCCTACAACTTTAGTATATCAATTCGATACATTACTTAATTTAATAAACTGATGTACTCTTTTTAATATGTGCAGGATTTTTTTTAGTTTGATTATTATTTTTTTATAATAAACTTTAATGAAAAAACTCAAAACAAATATTCATTGGTAAAAATATCTAGCTTATCATTAGCAAGTTAAACTTGTTACAGGGTTTGCAATACATAAACCAAATAAATGTTATTAACGTACGTTTGTTTATGTAAAGTTACATTAATTGTAACCCCCTGTTCAGAAAAGTCTGTTACTCTAATGCATCCCGCCGCCACCGGAAAAACCGTTGCAAGGACGTCTGGTGGTGGTGAAGGAAGCATGGTGAATGAGATAATTCCACTGACAGCAGCAGCCACGGCTTGCACCGCGAATGCAGGCATGTTGCCACCACCCATTAGCGAGTCCCACGGCCCGTAAGGGTGTTCAAAAAAATCCGGATCCGAAATCGAATCCGAAATATCCGAAAATCCGTATCCGAATTATCTGAAATTTTGGATATCTGAAAATTTGGATATCCGAATACCGGATAATCAGAATTTTCGGATTCAGAGTCGGATATGAATTTCAAAATTTCGGATAATCCGATTATCCGATATTCGAAAACTAATTATTTTTTTATAAATATATATAGTATATGAGCATTATATTTCGTTTGCAGTATTGTAAAAATTAGTAAAAAGTAGTAAATAATTGTATTCGTGTGAATTTATGATTGTTTTTAATTTTAAATGTTGGAAATTTGGAAAATCGAATGTAAGTTTAGTTTTAATCTATATACGAAACAAATTTTTTGATCTCTTTTTATAAAGTCAGATATCCGTTTGGATATCCGAATCTGTATCCGAAATTTCGGATATCCGAATCTGTATCCAAAATTTCGGATATCCGAAAATCGGATATCCGAAATTTCGGATACAGATTCGAATATCAATATTCACTATCCGAAATTTTCGGATATCCGGTTTTCGGATATCTGAAAACCGGATAATCCGATCTTGAACACCCGACCCGCTCAGCAAGGAGACCACAATCTGTGAAAGAAAGGGAATTAAAATTTAGCACCCATGATATAAAAATCTTATAAATCGTGTTTTTGAAACAGAGTTGTTTGTACCTGAGGTATGACAACCGCAAGATTGTATTTTTAGTCATTTAACTAGAATAATACAAGTTAGAATTTACCTTGTCCAGCTCGAGAGTTGTTATAGAATATAGAAGCCAGAGCGCATGGAACATTGAAAGTCACCTAATTCAAACAAAGAAAATGATAAAATTTAGTAACATAATTTTATAAATGATAAAATTTTAACTGAAAATTTACTCACTGCGAGCGGGGCACCAAGAACGGCAAATGTAGCCAAAGTTAAGCCGACGACACCAGGCTTAGGTGTCGCCTTATTAAACTCTGGCTCGGACCTAGCCATGTGTGTCACAACCAATGTCAACGCCAGACATACCGCCAACAGAAAATTCATACCACCCCAGAGCCGCTTTACACCACCAACCCACCGAGCCAAACGCTCAATGCAGAGTGACGCCAGACCCGACATGACCGAGTTTAACATCAAACCCAGTGCCTCGGCACGAACATCTCGGTTGTACAGCTGTGCACCCAGCTTCCCTCCATATATATCTTTTCCCATCCAGTCCGTGTCAAATAACAAAAACGGAAACCATGCCAGCCAGTTGAAGAAAGTGACCAGCAGTAAAATCAACATGGGCTTTGACAATTCTTTTAAGGCCCCAACCATATGTTGTTTCCCAGTCGCACCGTTCTCAACCGCCGCCTCTGGTACATAGGGATCTTCTGAAACGGCCCAAACAGCCAGCAACATGATGCTTATCAAAAGCGCGACTGAGATGAAAAAACATGTTTTTAGATTCGCACAGAAGATGTCACATGCATCAGTTTTAGTAAAGGGGGCAATCCTGTACAGATGGGTGTAGGACCCGGCTGAGTATCCCAGCACGTTCCCTACAGCCATGAAGAAGGCGAACAACGTGTTCCCAGCTCGAATTTTGGTGGAATTCGAACTGGCTAGGTCTGCCAGGAGCGCTCTGCAGGGGCCCTGCAACATTTTGTTGGCTACGTCCAGGATCCAGAACCCAAACACGAAAACTGCAATGGCACGCGGCTTCCTTGGTGCGCCAATTTTATCACCAGTAGAGATGCCAATGTCAGCCTCGTATCCGATTAAGAATACAATGATGGGGACCAGTAACGCTCCGCCGACGATGAAGGGACGACGGCGGCCGAAGCAGGAGGTGCATCGGTCGCTATAGTATCCAAAAATAGGTTGGACAACCAAGCAGGATAAAGGATCGCAAAGCCAAATGAAGGATGCCCATTGGTGGGGTACACCATGTAGTTGCACATACGGAGTAAGCAGTGACAGCTAGAGAGCCCAGCCAAATTGTATCCCAGCGGCTATGGCAGATACCATTGCGATTTGCCAGATGGGCCTTTTCCGTAGCAACTCATGGTTCTGCACTTGGAGTGGTGGTTGTTCGGTTAGATAAAAACGTCTGTTACTCTAATGCATCCCGCCGCCACCGGAAACCGTTTCAAGGACGTCTGGTGATGGTAAAGGAAGCATGGTGAATGCGATAATTCCACTGACAGCAGCAGCCACGGCTCGCACCACGAATGCAGGCATGTTGCCACCGCCCATTAGCGAGTCCCACGGCCCGTAAGGGTGTTTAAAAAATCCGGATCTGAAACCGAATCCGAAATATCCGAAAATTCGTATCCGAAATTTTGGATATCCGAAAATTTGGATATTCGAAAACCGGATAATCCGAATTTTTGGATTCGGATCCGAATATGAATTTCAAAAATTTTGGATAATCCGATTATCCGATACCCGAAAACTAATTATTTTTATATAAATATATATAGTATATGAGCATTATATTTAGTTTGCAGTATTGTAAAAATTAGTAAAAAAGTAGTAAATAATTGTATTCGTGTGAATCTTTGATTGTTTTTAATTTTAAATGTTGGAAATTTGAAAAATCGAATATACGTTTTGTTTTAATCTATATACGAAACAGATTTTTCGATTTCTTATAAATTCGGATATCCGAATCTGTATCCGAAATTTCGGATATCCAAAAATCGGATATCCAAAATCAGATATCCGAAATTTGGATACGGATTCAGATATCAATATTCACTATCCGAAATTTTCGGATATCCGGTTTTCGGATATCCGAAAACCGGATAATCCGATCTTGAACACCCGGCTCGCTCAGCAAGGAGACCACAATCTGTGAAAAAGGGAATTAAAATTTAGCACCCATGATATAAAAATCTTATAAATCGTATTTTGAAACAGAGTTGTTTGTACCTGAGGTATGACAACCGCAAGATTCAGAACACCGAGTGAGAAACCTGTAAGTTATAAGATTGGAATTTAATAGTTAAAAAAATTGTATTTTTAGTCATTTAACTAGAATAATATAAGTTAGAATTTACCTTGTCCAGCTCGAGAGTTGTTATAGAATATAGAAGCCAGAGCGCATGGAACACTGAAAGTCACCTAATTCAAACCAAGAAAATGATAAAATTTAGTAACATAATTTTATAAATGATAAAATTTTAACTGAAAATTTACTCACTGCGAGCGGGGCACCAAGAACGGCAAATGTAGCCAAAGCTACGCCGACGACACCAGGCTTAGGTGTCGCCTTAGTAAACTCTGGTTCGGACCTAGCCATGTGTGTCACAACCAATGTCATCGCCAGACATACCGCCAATAGAAAATTCATACCACCCCAGAGCCGCTTTACACCACCAACCCACCGAGCCAAACGCTCAATGCAAAGTGACGCCAGACCCGACACGACCGAGTTTAACATCAAACCAAGTGCCCCGGCACGAACACCGCGGTTGTACAGCTGTGCACCCAGCTTCCCTCCATATATATTTTTGCCCATCCAGTCCGTGTCAAATAACAAAAACGGAAACCATGCCAGCCAGTTGAAGAAAGTGACCAGCAGTAAAATCCACATGGGCTTTGACAATTCTTTTAAGGCCCCAACAATATGTTGTTTCCCAGTCGCAACGTTCTCAACCGCCGCCTCTGGTACATAGGGATCTTCTGAAACGGCCCAAACAGCCAGCAACATGATGCTTATCAAAAGCGCGACCGAGATGAAAAAACATGTTTTTAGATTCGCACAGAAGATGTCACATGCATCAGTTTTAGTAAAGGGGGAAATCCTGTACAGATGGGTGTAGGACCCGGCTGAGTATCCCAGCACGTTCCCTACAGCCATGAAGAAGGCGAACAACGTTTTCCCAGCTCGAATTTTGGTGGAATTCGAACTAGCCAGGTCTGCCAGGAGCGCTCTACAGGGCCCCTGCAACATGTTGTTGGCTACGTCCAGGATCTAGAACCCAAACACGAAGACTGCAATGGCACGCGGCTTCCTTGGTGCACCAATTTTATCACCAGTAGAGACGCCAATGTCAGCCGCGTATCCGATTAAGAATACAACGATGGCGACCAGGAACGCTCCGCCGGCGATGAAGGGACGGCGGCGGCTGAAGCGGGAGGTGCATCGGTCGTTATAGTATCCAACAATAGGTTGGACAACTAAGCCGGATAAAGGATCGAAGATCCAAATGAAGGACGCCCATTGGTGGGGTACACCAATTAATTGCACATACGGAGTAAGCAGTGACAGCTGGAGTGCCCAGTCAAATTGTATCCCAATGGCTATGGCAGATACCATTACGATTTGCCAGATGGGCCTTTTCCGTAGCAACTCATGGTTCTGCACTTGGAGTGGTGGTTGTTCGGTTGGATAAAAAAGTCTTTTACTCTAATGCATCCCGCCGCCACCGGAAACCGTTTCAAGGACGTCTGGTGGTGGTGAAGGAAGCATGGTGAATGCGATAATTCCACTGACAGCAGCAGCTACGGCTCGCACCACGAATGCAGGCATGTTACCACCGCCCATTAGCGAGTCCCACGGCCCGTAGGGGTGTTCAAAAAAATCCGGATCTGAAACCGAATCTGAAATATCCGAAAATACGTATCCGAAATATCCGAAATTTTGGATATCCGAAAATTTGGATATCCGAAAACCGGATAATCCGAATTTTCGGATTCGGATTCGGATATGAATTTCAAAAATTTCGAATAATCCGATTATTCGATATCCGGAAACTAATTATTTTTTTATAAATATATATAGTATATGAGCATTATATTTAGTTTGCAGTATTGTAAAAATTAGTAAAAAAGTAGTAAATAATTGTATTCGTGTAAATTTATGATTGTTTTTAATTTTAAATGTTGGAAATTTGGAAAATCGAATATAAGTTTAGTTTTAATCTATATACGAAACAAATTTTTTGATTTCTTATAAATTCGGATATCCGAATCTGCATCTGATATTTCGGATATCCGAAATTTCGGATACGGATTCAGATATCAATATTCACTATCTGAAATTTTCGGATATACGGTTTTCAGATATCCGAAAACCGGATAATCCGATCTTAAACACCCGACCCGCTCAGCAAGGAGACCACAATCTGTGAAAAAGGGAATTAAAATTTAGCACCCATGATATAAAAATCTTATAAATCGTGTTTTGAAACAGAGTTGTTTGTACCTGAGGTATGACAACCGCAAGATTCAGAACACCGAGTGAGAAACCTGTAAGTTATAAGATTGGAATTTAATAGTTAAAAAATTGTATTTTTAGTCATTTAACTAGAATAATACAAGTTAGAATTTACCTTGTCCAGCTCGAGAGTTGTTATAGAATATAGAAGCCAGAGCGCATGGAACACTGAAAGTCACCTAATTCAAACAAAGAAAATGATAAAATTTAGTAACATAATTTTATAAATGATAAAATTTTAACTGAAAATTTACTCATTGCGAGCGGGGCACCAAGAACGGCAAATGTAGCCAAAGCTAAGCCGACGACACCAGGCTTAGGTGTCGCCTTAGTAAACTCTGGCTCGCACCTAGCAATGTGTGTCACAACCAATGTCATCGCCAGACATACCGCCAACAGAAAATTCATACCACCCCAGAGCCGCTTTACACCACCAACCCACCGAGCCAAACGCTCAATGCAAAGTGACGCCAGACCCGACACGACCGAGTTTAACATCAAACCAAGTGCCCCGGCAGGAACACCGCGGTTGTACAGCTGTGCACCCAGCTTCCCTCCATATATATCTTTGCCCATCCAGTCCATGTCAAATAACAAAAACGGAAACCATGCCAGCCAGTTGAAGAAAGTGACCAGCAGTAAAATCCACATAGGCTTTGACAATTCTTTTAAGGCCCCAACAATATGTTGTTTCCCAGTCGCACCGTTCTCAACCGCCGCCTCTGGTACATAGGGATCTTCTGAAACGGCCCAAACAGCCAGCAACATGATGCTTATCAAAAGCGCGACCGAGATGAGAAAACATGTTTTTAGATTCGCACAGAAGATGTCACATGCATCAGTTTTAGTAAAGGGGGAAATCCTGTACAGATGGGTGTAGGACCCGGCTGAGTATCCCAGCACGTTCCTAACAGCCATGAAGAAGGCGAACAACGTGTTCCCAGCTCGAATTTTGGTGGAATTCGAACTGGCTAGGTCTGCCAGGAGCGCTCTACAGGGGCCCTGCAACATGTTGTTGGCTACGTCCAGGATCTAGAACCCAAACACGAAGACTGCAATGGCACACGGCTTCCTTGGTGCGCCAATTTTATCACCAGTAGAGACGCCAATGTTAGCCGCGTATCCGATTAAGAATACAACGATGGCGACCAGGAACGCTCCGCCGGCGATGAAGGGACGGCGGCGGCCGAAGCAGGAGGTGCATCGGTTGCTATAGTATCCAACAATAGGTTGGACAACCAAGCCGGATAAAGGATCGAAGAGCCAAATGAAGGACGCCCATTGGTGGGGTACACCAATTAGTTGCATATACGGAGTAAGCAGTGACAGCTGGAGAGCCCAGCCAAATTGTATCCCAATGGCTATGGCAGATACCATTACGATTTTCCAGATGGGCCTTTTCCGTAGCAACTCATGGTTCTGCACTTGGAGTGGTGGTTGTTCGGTTGGATAAAAAAGCCTGTTACTCTAATGCATCCCTCTGCCACCGGAAACCGTTTCAAGGACGTCTGGTGGTGGTGAAGGAAGCATGGTGAATGCGATAATTCCACTGACAGTAGAAGCCACGGCTCGCACAACGAATGCAGGCATGTTACCACCACCCATTAGCGAGTCCCACGACCCGTATGGGTATTCAAAAAAATCCGGATCTGAAACCGAATCCAAATTATCCGAAAATCCGTATCCGAAATATCCGAAATTTTGGATATCCGAAAACCGGATAATCCGAATTTTCGGATTCGGATCTGGATATGAATTTCAAAAATTTCGGATAATCCGATTATCCGATATCCGAAAACTAATTATTTTTTTATAAATATATATAGTATATGAGCATTATATTTAGTTTGCAGTATTGTAAAAATTAGTAAAAAAGTAGTAAATAATTATATTCGTGTGAATTTATGATTGTTTTTAATATTAAATGTTGGAAATTTGGAAAATCGAATATAAGTTTAGTTTTAATCTATATACGAAACAAATTTTTTGATTTCTTATAAATTCGGATATCCGAATCTGCATCTGATATTTCGGATATCCGAAATTTCGGATACGGATTCAGATATCAATATTCACTATCTGAAATTTTCGGATATACGGTTTTCGGATATCCGAAAACCGGATAATCCGATCTTAAACACCCGACCCGCTCAGCAAGGAGACCACAATCTGTGAAAAAGGGAATTAAAATTTAGCACCCATGATATAAAAATCTTATAAATCGTGTTTTGAAACAGAGTTGTTTGTACCTGAGGTATGACAACCGCAAGATTCAGAACACCGAGTGAGAAACCTGTAAGTTATAAGATTGGAATTTAATAGTTAAAAAATTGTATTTTTAGTCATTTAACTAGAATAATACAAGTTAGAATTTACCTTGTCCAGCTCGAGAGTTGTTATAGAATATAGAAGCCAGAGCGCATGGAACACTGAAAGTCACCTAATTCAAACAAAGAAAATGATAAAATTTAGTAACATAATTTTATAAATGATAAAATTTTAACTGAAAATTTACTCATTGCGAGCGGGGCACCAAGAACGGCAAATGTAGCCAAAGCTAAGCCGACGACACCAGGCTTAGGTGTCGCCTTAGTAAACTCTGGCTCGCACCTAGCAATGTGTGTCACAACCAATGTCATCGCCAGACATACCGCCAACAGAAAATTCATACCACCCCAGAGCCGCTTTACACCACCAACCCACCGAGCCAAACGCTCAATGCAAAGTGACGCCAGACCCGACACGACCGAGTTTAACATCAAACCAAGTGCCCCGGCAGGAACACCGCGGTTGTACAGCTGTGCACCCAGCTTCCCTCCATATATATCTTTGCCCATCCAGTCCGTGTCAAATAACAAAAACGGAAACCATGCCAGCCAGTTGAAGAAAGTGACCAGCAGTAAAATCCACATAGGCTTTGACAATTCTTTTAAGGCCCCAACAATATGTTGTTTCCCAGTCGCACCGTTCTCAACCGCCGCCTCTGGTACATAGGGATCTTCTGAAACGGCCCAAACAGCCAGCAACATGATGCTTATCAAAAGCGCGACCGAGATGAGAAAACATGTTTTTAGATTCGCACAGAAGATGTCACATGCATCAGTTTTAGTAAAGGGGGAAATCCTGTACAGATGGGTGTAGGACCCGGCTGAGTATCCCAGCACGTTCCTAACAGCCATGAAGAAGGCGAACAACGTGTTCCCAGCTCGAATTTTGGTGGAATTCGAACTGGCTAGGTCTGCCAGGAGCGCTCTACAGGGGCCCTGCAACATGTTGTTGGCTACGTCCAGGATCTAGAACCCAAACACGAAGACTGCAATGGCACGCGGCTTCCTTGGTGCGCCAATTTTATCACCAGTAGAGACGCCAATGTCAGCCGCGTATCCGATTAAGAATACAACGATGGCGACCAGGAACGCTCCGCCGGCGATGAAGGGACGGCGGCGGCCGAAGCAGGAGGTGCATCGGTTGCTATAGTATCCAACAATAGGTTGGACAACCAAGCCGGATAAAGGATCGAAGAGCCAAATGAAGGACGCCCATTGGTGGGGTACACCAATTAGTTGCATATACGGAGTAAGCAGTGACAGCTGGAGAGCCCAGCCAAATTGTATCCCAATGGCTATGGCAGATACCATTACGATTTGCCAGATGGGCCTTTTCCGTAGCAACTCATGGTTCTGCACTTGGAGTGGTGGTTGTTCGGTTGGATAAAAAAGTCTGTTACTCTAATGCATCCCTCTGCCACCGGAAACCGTTTCAAGGACGTCTGGTGGTGGTGAAGGAAGCATGGTGAATGCGATAATTCCACTGACAGTAGAAGCCACGGCTCGCACAACGAATGCAGGCATGTTACCACCGCCCATTAGCGAGTCCCACGACCCGTATGGGTATTCAAAAAAATCCGGATCTGAAACCGAATCCAAATTATCCGAAAATCCGTATCCGAAATATCCGAAATTTTGGATATCCGAAAACCGGATAATCCGAATTTTCGGATTCGGATCCGGATATGAATTTCAAAAATTTCGGATAATCCGATTATCCGATATCCGAAAACTAATTATTTTTTTATAAATATATATAGTATATGAGCATTATATTTAGTTTGCAGTATTGTAAAAATTAGTAAAAAAGTAGTAAATAATTATATTCGTGTGAATTTATGATTGTTTTTAATATTAAATGTTGGAAAATCGAATATAAGTTTAGTTTTAATCTATATACGAAACAATTTTTTTTTATTTCTTATAAATTCGGATAACCGAACCTGCATCCGAAATTTCGGATTTCCGAAATTTCTGATACGGATTCAGATATCAATATTTACTATCCGAAATTTTCGTATATCCAGTTTTCGGATATCCGAAAACCGGATAATCCGATCTTGAACACCCGGCCCGCTCAGCAAGGAGACCACAATCTGTGAAAAAGGGAATTAAAATTTAGCACCCATGATATAAAAATCTTATAAATCGTATTTTGAAACAGAGTTGTTTGTACCTGAGGTATGACAACCGCAAGATTCAGAACACCGACTGAGAAACCTGTAAGTTATAAGATTGGAATTTAATAGTTAAAAAAATTGTATCTTTAGTCATTTAACTAGAATAATACAAGTTAGAATTTACCTTGTCCAGCTCGAGAGTTGTTATAGAATATAGAAGCCAGAGCGCATGGAACACTGAAAGTCACCTAATTCAAACAAAGAAAATGATAAAATTTAGTAACATAATTTTATAAATGATAAAATTTTAACTGAAAATTTACTCACTGCGAGCGGGGCACCAAGAACGGCAAATGTAGCCAAAGCTAAGCCGACGACACCAGGCTTAGGTGTCGCCTTAGGAAACTCTGGCTCGGACCTAGCCATGTGTGTCACGACCAATTTCATCGCCAGACATACCGCCAACAGAAAATTCATACCACCCCAGAGCCGCTTTACACCACCGAGCCAAACGCTCAATGCAAAGTGACGCCAGACCCGACACGACCGAGTTTAACATCAAACCAAGTGCCCCGGCACGAACACCGCGGTTGTACAACTGTGCACCCAGCTTCCCTCCATATATATCTTTGCCCATCCAGTCCGTGTCAAATAACAAAAAACGAAAACCATGCCAGCCAGTTGAAGAAAGTGACCAACAGTAAAATCCACAAGGGCTTTGACAATTCTTTTAAGGCCCCAACCATATGTTGTTTCCCAGTCGCACCGTTCTCAACCGCCGCCTCTGGTACATAGGGATCTTCTGAAACGGCCCAAACAGCCAGCAACATGATGCTTATCAAAAGCGCGACCGAGATGAAAAAACATGTTTTTAGATTCATACAGAAGATGTCACATGCATCAGTTTTAGTAAAGGGGGAAATCCTGTACAGATGGGTGTAGGACCTGGCTGAGTATCCCAGCACGTTCCCTACAGCCATGAAGAAGGCGAACAACGTGTTCCCAGCTTGAATTTTGGTAGAATTCGAATTGGCTAGGTCTGCGAGGAGCGCTCTGTAGGGGCCCTGCAACATGTTGTTGGCTACGTCCAGGATCTAGAACCCAAACACGAAGACTGCAATGGCACGCGGCTTCCTTGGTACGCCAATTTTATCACCAGTAGAGACGCCAATGTCAGCCGCGTATCCGATTAAGAATACAACGATGGCGACTAGGAACGCTCCGCCGACGATGAAGGGACGGCGGCGACCGAAGCGGGAGGTGCATCGGTCGCTATAGTATCCAACAATAGGTTGGACAACCAAGCCGGATAAAGGATCGCAGAGCCAAATGAAGGACGCCCATTGGTGGGGTACACTAATTAGTTGCACATACGGAGTAAGCAGTGACAGCTGGAGAGCCCAGCCAAATTGTATCCCAGCGGCTATGGCAGATACCATTACGATTTGCTAGATGGGCCTTTTTCATAGCAGTTCATGGTTCTGCACTTGGAGTGGTGGTTGTTCGGTTGGTTCCATGGTGGTTCTGATGATTTTCAGTGGTGGTTGTTTGAGTGAATCAGTGACAGTGAGTGATTGAGGGAGGTTGGGGAATGTATAAAATCTCAAGAGCTTTTTGAAGAGGTTTCCACCTCAAAATCACATAAAGAGAACATAATGCACTAAGCTCTATAAAAGATGTTTTGAACTAGATTACTAGAGTCCATCACAACTCTCCAAGCATAAATATTTACCTTCCTAGGAATACATTGATTTCATCTTCTATAAAAGATGTTGAACTAGAGTCCATCGCAACTCTCCCAGCATAAATATTTACCTTCCTAAGAATACATTGATTTCATCTTCTATAAAAGATGTTGAACTAGAGTCCATCACAACTCTCCAAACATAAATATTTACCTTCCCAGGAATACATTGATTTCATCTAGTATGAAACTACCTCTCAAGAAGGGTATACTGACTAATAACTTTTCTAACCATTTTAACTGCAAAATGGTATAATAGGGTGTTGTACCTACTTATTTATATACAACAAATGTAAGACCCATCTTAAAATATCATAATTTATAATATTTAACACACATTAATTACAAAAATGTGAGCTTACAAAAAATTTGTTGGGTTTACGATCATACATGATCAAAATATTCGAGTCATCATCCTACTAATTAAACCTTCAAAATGTAATTTCAAGAGTTTACATATTAACTAAAACAAAATAGATCAATGCAGAAGCTTCGTTTGGTGCGTTCGGTTCTTGAAAGTCGCTTGATCTTCACCCGGAGTCTTGTATGCTTTTACCTAATGCCAAAACCACGTTAAATGTTAGTTTTGACAGTGTTGGAATACGTATAAACAAGTTCTGGTATCAAACAACAAAAATGAAACAAAAATTTTGAAGCTTAGGGTTGTCGCGCCCCGCGACAGATTAGCCCCCATTTTACACGGCCCGCGACAGCCGTCGCGTCATGCGATGGTGATTTATGCTTGCGTCGCGTAGCGCGACGCCCCATTTTTCACAGAATGTTGCTTTCTTTTGTGCTGCAATTGCCCAGCTACGAAAAAAATACCAAATAACAACTTAGAACTTGCATAACTTTCGCTATACAAGTCCGTTTTACATAATTAAACTACGGACCCGTTTATCAACACAATTCACATAAAAATTCAGTTTAGGAACAGTTGGCCTATACTTCGGCTCTTTGTTTATTCGACCCATTTGTTTACAAGTTCTACAACTTGTTTTGTTGTCATCCCATGTTTCCAACCGTTTTACCCATTCCCGGGTTTACCAACTATAGCGTTTCGCTCCCATCCCAAGGGTTACTTACGCATTAACGTCATGCTTTGTTTTCAAGGGTTCAACCATGCTCCTTTTTAACAATTTGTGGAGCATGAATTTCTGAACTTTAGACCCTAGGCCAAGGGTTCATTCGCGACAAGATTAGCGTGTCCGTTTCACGGCTTACTCATTAATTATAATCGACCATTGAGTAATGGTCCATTCACTTCAACATTTACAACTCGACATTGTTTTGACCTGTTTGGATGTCTAATGGCGGCCACCATTTCAAGGACATACCAAACTCTTCTCTAACCAATATTTCGACCCGTTTTGTTTGTCTAGTGAGCTTCGTCACTTCAGCGACGTAACGAGTTTGCCTCATACGTTAAATTTCAATTCAACAAGCTAGAACTAATAATAAACATAATGCAACGAGACCACAGTTACATACCTTTAGAGCAATCCTTTCAAACGCGTATCGCCACTAGCTTGTCCGCTTGGCGTCCCGGTTTCCTTGCCTTATTCGACCCAAATAGTTTTAAAAACTATTTTATATATAGTTGGTTGGAATGTTATACTAATTAATTGGCTTGTATATGGGTGACCTTTCTATTAAAATAAAAGTATATAAAAACTTATATTATTAGACATGTAGATTACGGGTAAGTTGACTGTTAAAAATATAAAGTACCTAGACGGGCCTAGTGACCGTCTATATAATTAAATTATAAAAGTACATTGTATTTGGACTTACTCCGTTTTTAATGAAACTTGTTTCAAAATGTAGATAAGAATATTCTCGTTTTAATGACATATATTCATTGTTTTATAAAACGTTATATTTTAGAAGTTATAAGCGCTAAATAAGTGAAGCAGCTGAATTAATTATTATAATATATATAAATAAAATAATAAAACAAATCAACATTAAATATTTTGTACGTGTACCTCTGCATAGTAATTTCAATTAGGTGTAACATATGAATTCAAAAGGATGGATACGTGGAGAGGAAATTTCCAAAATTATAAATAGGAAAGGGGAGGTATTGCATACCTTTGTTCCAATCTGTCGCACAGTCTCTCTCTAAATTTCTATTTTATTTTTTATTTTTCTTATTCTTATCTATAATAATAAGAATAATAATAAGAATAATAATAAGACCTTGTCTTGTTTTAAGTGTTTTAACTCCCGATCACTCTGATACTCTTTTCGATTGATCTGGAGGCCCATAACGCATGTCAAGGCTCTGCC
The DNA here is from genome assembly GCF_002127325.2 of Helianthus annuus. NCBI lineage: Eukaryota > Viridiplantae > Streptophyta > Magnoliopsida > Asterales > Asteraceae > Helianthus > Helianthus annuus. The sequence goes on from NC_035433.2 coordinate 6,379,258, forward strand.
CGACTAAGTTCGTTGGGGTTCTATCTCGATAGGGATAAGGTTGAATTAGGGTTACTATACTTAAGACGAGTGCAAATATATATATATATATATATATATATATATATATATATATATATATATATTTAAAATAGTTCAGAAGTTATACCCAAGATTCTACCAGGAGGCTTTCTAGTTGAACCCTAAAGTTATAAAGTGAGTCCATTTTCTTTTCTCACAGTTTTATCACCTTTGTGATACAATTATATTTAAAAATGTTTTACAAAATCCTAAATGTTTACCAGTTATACTTACAGTGATTAGATTTTTATATTTTGTAATAACTACCGGTATGAGAGGTTTTATACATTATTTGACCCTCGTTACTATTGGCCAAAAAGTTAGCCAATAGGAACATGACCACAATCACAGGGGGAATTATGCCCCAGTGGCATAGCCTATAACTAATATTATTTTTACATTAAATCATTAATAAATTTAATGTATGATTGAAATAAATTTAAATGGTTTGTACTAATTCCATATTTATAAACCATGTGAGTATATTTGTATTAAAATGACACTCTATATATAATATTTTAACGAATAAGTGTTTTAGGTTAATGAATATATTATATTATAGGATAATGCTAGATAAAAAACCCTAAAATTCTTAGAAAACTCTGGAAACCCAAATGGGAAGCCATTTTTACCCAACCTCCCGACATTTTTTTTTTTTGAAAAAAATTACACATGTAATATACATGTTTTAGAGTGTTTTGGGCCAAAAAAAAACAAAAAAGCGCCGAAGGGATTTTTTTTAAAAAAATAAACAAATTTCAGCTCCTAACACGTGTTAAGCAAAAAATCCATAATTTCGCTGAAAATTGCTGAAACTTGTTTTTTTTTTTTTTAAAATATCCCTTCGGCGCTTTTTTGATTTTTTTGGCCCAAAAGTCTTAAAAACATGTATATTACATGTGTTATTTTTTTCAAAAAAAAAAAAATGTCGGGAGCTTGGGTTTTCTCGGGTTTTTTATATATATAGGGTTTTCTATCTAGCCCTACCCTTATATTATATTTGTTAAAGTAGATGCTTTGTTTTAAAATAAGAGTTCAGATATGGTACGAAAAGTATATACCTTTTCTGTGGTGATGTTATCTATATATATAATTATACATTAAATATATGAAATTTAATGTTATCTATAATTTATACTTGTTATTATATGAAATTTATTATTTATGTATCATTATACCAACTTTTAAAATAAATATCTATATATAAGTATCCATAGGAATTTTAAAACATACTTAGACTGAAATTTGGTATACCTTATTTGAAAAGTGTCACTAGTTGAGAGAATGATCAACAGTGATATGACCAGAAATATGACCAGAGTCACTAGTTGAGAGAATGATCAACAGTGACATGACCAAAGGCACTAGTTGAGAGAATGATCAACAGTGTTATGACCAGAGACACTAGTTGAGAGAATGATCAACGGTGTTATAACCAAAGTCACTAGTTGAGAGAACGATCAACAGTGATACGACCACTGACACTAGTTGAGAGAATGATCAACAGTGTTATGACCACAGTCACTAGTTGAAAGAATGATCAACAGTGATTTGACCACTGTCACGGGAACCGCCTAGTGACAGATACATTGAATAATAGTAAAATATAATTACTTGATAAATTCACTATTGGACAAAAGAGAGCCAATGAGTGATATGACCACTGTCACATCGGAACTGCCACTATATAACAAATATTGATTGAGTTGGGTAAATATAAACAAATATAAAAACTTTTTATGCTGTAAAGTATAACAATATATTTTTATAAAAATGGAATGAACTCGCTAGTATTTATTACTTATAAAATGTTTTCAAAACACATTTCAGGTAACTTGATGTAAGGATAGTAGAAGCCAGCTATGGAGCACTGAAGGCTTAAATAAAGTGGCTATAATTAAAGAAGAAAATTATGTTTTATTTATTTGGGTTTATCCCTATAAAAACAATTGAATGAAATATGGGTTTTAGCCCATTTGTTTAATGTTAAAAGTTCGGTGTTTTACAAACTCTGAAATCATTTCCTAACTACGATCCTGATGAAAATTTTTCCGCTGCGTAATTAATAAACACCGATACCATCTGACTGGTTCATGGCTCCCGCTCTCAGGGTGGGGTCGGGGGCTGTGACACTAATCTATATTCAGATTTCGATTTCGACTTGATTTGAGCCTTCAATTTATGAATTTTGTGAGAGTTAGGGTTTGGTGGGGGAGCTCTTGTTCGCCCCTGCTATTTGATCGACCAGACACACCTTTTTGTGTGTGTTTGGTGTGAGTTTTTTGTTTTAATTGAATTAAATTTCAAGTTTTACAACATAGACCCCTCAACTTTTGTCTAGTTTATAATTTAGGCATTTTAATTCATTCATGTGTTACTACAAGACTTATAACTAACTGGGTTATTAAATCCCTAGTTAGCTTATTCTCGTTTATTTTGCACTTTATAATTCTAATATAAAGTTTTATAATTTTCAGGGTGTTACAAGTCCACCCCCCTTAAAAGGGTTTCGTCCCTGAAACTAGAATACGTACCGAAAAGTGTAGGGTAGAGACGTCTCATCTCTTCCTCGGACTCCCAAGTGGTATCCGAACATTTCCTGTACTCCCATTTGACCTTTACTTGGTCAATTTCTTTGTTTCTTAAACTCTTCACTTTACGATCTAAAATTGCAATCGAATTGAGACTGTTATCCACCTCGATGTCGTGGTAGTGGATATAAGCAGTTTCGTCGGCTAGACATTTTCGGAGATGTGACACGTGGAACGTGCTATGTATCCCACTCAACTCCTCGGGAAGTTCGAGACGGTATGCTACCTTACCGACCCGTTCGATAATTCTGAATGGCCCAATAAACCTCGGGCTTAACTTTCCCCTTTTTCTGAACCGGATAATTGTAACACCTCGAATTTTTGTGTCCAATAATGTGTTAACACGTGTCATTTGTTTACACGTGGCATTGATATTAAATAAAGAACTAATTTTGACAAACGTTGAAAGTATATAAATTCGAGGGTTATAAATGTCAACAAGGGTAAATATACTGTATAGTAACCCTAAATAATGCTTGAACCTTCAAACGAATAAATCATAGATCGTACGGAAGCGAAACGCGGAAGAAAGTGAGAGATTACGAGCTACAGGGGTTAACTGTGTCAACATGTTAATATTACCTCTGAGTGACCCTTTAACGTTCCCAAGGCTTCGTAACAATATTATACGCTCACTAGAATATACTGTACAAATTCCGCGAAGTTCCGTCTTAAAACGAGAGAGTTATACTCGGATTCGTATGAGAAGGGTTAAAAGCGTCAACAGTGAAAGTTAAGGCTTTCCAAATAATTAATAAACTAACCGGGGACTTTATAATGCGGGTAAATAACACGAGGCCCCTATCGGTAAATAACCGAGGGCCAAACCGCAAAGTTACCCCTTCAAACCTGAAAGGTCAGGTAAATCATTACGAAAGATTTCGTTATTAATTACCAGGATTTCGTAATCATTTCAAAAGATTTTAAAAATCTGAAAAACAGGCCTCTCGCGACCCGCGTGAAGGTTAAGCTTAAGTATAGGCGGGCCGCGAGCCTCCTAAATTACACGCCTGATATTTGAATATTAGGCGACCCGCGTAAAAGTGCATGGGAACTCCCATGCGGGTCGCGTAAAGTGCCCAGATGCAGAAAGTTGTAGTTTCTTGCCTTTTGGAGCTTGTGAACGATCATACACATAATTAATGGAGCATGGGCGCCCCCTACTCGACCCATACACCTTAGGGACACCTGCCCATGATCCATGATCAGTATAGGCCAATGTGGAATGATCTTGGGGTTCATTTTTCACTATAAAAGGCCATGTTGTGGTTACAACATTCACACAACTCAAAACACAATTACTGATCATTCTAAGAAGCTCCCAAGCATCCATCTCTGCTCTATAAGCAAAACTCAACTTCTGTAAGTGATCTAACCCTTTGTGGTTTCACATTTCCTTAGTAAATGGCTAAAAACCAAACCGTCGTAAATACGGTTTGACTTTAAAATAACTCAGTAATGGATCAGTCTTATGACGAATCAAAAGTGGTTATGAGTTGGTATTTATGTGGGTAATAAACCTCTAAAAGGGTTCCCCCTGATCACCACTCTAACTATGTCAAATATCGAGTCAAACGTGCGGTTAAAAAGTCAACAGAAAGCTATTTTAGCGATTTATGCATAATCTGTAATGTATATGTTATGAAACCTGTTTTGACACTTATAAAACATGATATTAAGTATATAAACTTGTTTGCGCTCGTTTGAATCGATCATTTGCTATATTGACCCGGTTCGGAGCCGAATGTCGCAAAAGTTTGACTTTTGCTTTGACTTCAGTTCTGACCCGTTTTAGTGAGGTATAGATATGCCCTAGGACTCTCTTAGGACCAGGTCACATGATGGTATAAACCTCTGTGATCGGTTCATGAGTTATCCGAGTCTTTTACGCATTTCCGTTAATCGCCTAAAAGTTGACCGTAGCGCCATTTTGTAAATAAAACGAGTATTTCGGACACGTGAGCGGACCAGAACCTTGCTTATTAAATTATAAGCATGTCCTTAAAGTTTCACGTCAATCCGAGGTCTAGAATGAGAGTTATGCTAAATGGCGCATTTAAAGTAAACTTTAGTAATTAACGGCGCAATTAGCATAACACCTATCTAAACCAAGATTTCATCACCAAAACTTTTACCCACTGTATTAAAATAATATTTTGGGAATTTTAAAGATTTTTAATAATTTTTACCTCGCTCATAACCTGCGGTTATGGCTACGGTTCGGTAAATACCGAATATGCCCTTTTCGGCCAAAACATGAGTTCTACAAGGTCTTTTGACCCGATTCCAGTTGCTACTGATTTTAAATAATAAATAAAGTATTTTAAGCTTTATAAGCTGTTCGGGAAACTCAGATTTCCTGTAGAACTCGAAAAGCTCTTTAAAAGTCTTTAAAATGACCGAAAAGCCCCTACGGGGCATAATATTAATTTAAACTCGTTACGGGCGTCACGGAAGGTATCCTACTGATACCACAACCCATTTAAGGTATATTGACTTAGGAAATAAGCGTACGACTCTCATGGTTAACCGTTTCGCCTATTGCACGCACGGTTCGGCTTATGAAACTAGTTTTCATAAATTAGCCGATACGGGTCAAATTATATTATTTGAACCTCAAAATCCAGAGTGTGAACCATAAACCCGTATAAAACAAGTCTCTGAACTTGTTGAGGCAGAATCACACTCCGTTCTCGGTTTTCGCCTTTTCGCGCGATTAAACCATATCTATATATATCGGAACCAACCGGTCTAGGCTACGGCCATTATAACGACTCGTTAGGATTCTAAGAGGTTAATTAAAACCTTCGTTCCAGATTAGGAGCCCCAGTAAAAGCTATCGGTGATTTAATCCAAATTAAGAAAATATACTTGCAAAGGTAAATACTTTAACTTATTTCCCCTATATGGGCTTGGGTTACGGTATATTAATACCGCTTGATTGAGCATTATATTCTTCCATCGCTTAGGTGGTTAATTAAATAATATGATTGGCTCATTTAAACAGTTTTGTTTCTTAAAAGCCTTTGGGGGGTTTAATGACCGTTGTCCCGGATATCCTTGGCATCATTTTACGAAATGGCCACGACCATCGACATCCCGGTGTAGGCGTACACCCGGTATATATTGTCGACATTAAATTAAAAGACGTAGCCGTTGGTTTTTATACTACGGTTTTACGCAATGTGGTGTGTCTATAAATCTTTAACCCGGCACGACCCGGGCTACTGAACGCATAAAAGAACATGTAAAACGTTCACAAGATTTTATTATAATTTTCCCAAGTTATAAAAGAGTTTGTGCCTTGTGCATTCAAATCAATTTTTAATAAACATTTTCAAATGTGTCAGTTGAATGTATTTACCAGTGTAAACTGACGTATATTCCCCAAAAAGATTAAGTGCAGGTACTATACGAAATGGGCTGGTTTAGGCGTCCTAAGCATCGTACATAGTCACGCAAACTCGATGCTGCATCTGAATGAACAATATTTATTACTTTTTGATCCGCTGTGGATATATTCAACTTCTGTAATACATTTGATATTACAATCAGAGGTTGAAGTTTATATATTTATCTTAAGCTTCCGCTGTGCATTATATAATTGTGTGGTTTGACTATATTGTTGCCAACATCGTCACGGTAATCCCCCACCGGGCCCACTGGTGAGACACGTGGAAATAGGGGTGTGACAGGTTGGTATCAGAGCCAACATTGAGTGAATTAAACAATACCCTATTGTGTTTAATCTCAATGACACAATTGCACATACTTGAGTCTAGACAATAACTTAGGACAAATTCGGATTAATACTCCTTTTTGTCTTTATTTTCAATTCGATTTTTAATAAGTTTTGGAGCAGGAAAATGCCACCTGTTATATTCCGAGGAAGAGGAAGAGGAAGAAGAGGCAGAGGAGAAGTCGTGACACATCACGATAGCGAAGCTGGACCATCAGGTACAAGACATCCTTCGATGACACGGAGCGAAGAGCCACAACGACGAAGAGATCTTTACGAACCCGCGAGGCATTCCACCTCACACAGCTCGACGCCATCTTACCGGCACTCCTTTGGGCCAAACTCAGAAAATGATCCCAACAACCCACAACCTTCCTTCATACCTCTACAACGTTCGGTATCGCACCGGAATTATGACGACCCTACTCCCTACTACATAGGTCAGTTTAATCCGGCTGACTACATACAGGAACCTTCAGGCTTTGTTCCACTAGGGCCACAAGATCATTTCTCCGAGGACCATATGGATGAAGATACTGATCCAACTGAACCTGCGCGTGGTACGCCCACGCATCCGATAGAAGTCTCTGATGGGTCATCCTTCCATGGCACGCCCTATCAAGGACCAGACAGTTTCCAAGCGTTGTTTGACCGACATGAGTGGTACTACACGCCACCTCAACAGACATCTCAACAACCGCGACATCCACAGGATCCCTCTGAGGATTCACGCTTTGAGGCAGTTACGCCACCACCTCCGCCACCGGCACAACCAGTAATACTTGATCCGCCAAGGCGTAGGAGGACAAATGCTCGTATGTCTACACGAGGAGGAGGGGGTATCCGCTTCAGCACTCCTCGACATTCTAGTAGTAGCCACTATCCGCCACTACAAGAAGAAGGACCTTCAAGTCCTATACAGGAGGCGAACTCCGCACCAGCTGCACAAAATTCGCCACCATTTGGGTATGACCAACCCATACCTGCTTACACGGGTCCAACGGCTTACAACCCGTTCGAACCGTCACAAGCACAATACAACTACGGCTATGAGCGCGACCCATATGTGGTGTCGGCTAGGTATAATGCGCGCTACCCTGACGGAGCTCATGGGAACAGGGGACCACCGGACTACTCAGCTCATGGGTATCCAATACCTCCCAGACCTCCCGTTCCGCATCAAGCGCCGCAACCACGTTTCTCTCCTCCTGAACAGGAAGAAATACTCCATCGACTAGATCGTGTGGAGAGAGAGTTCGAAGAAGAGAAAAAGAGCCACCAAGGATTTCTCAAGGGCTTGGCGAACCTACTAAAGGGCAAAAAGAAGAAACGTGACCACTAGCCCTTAATAGTTGTACTAATGTAATATCTACTTTGAAATAAGTCCCTGCGTGGACACTTATCATATTTCAGTCCCTACGTGGACTTATCTTTAGTCCTTGCATGGACACCTATCTTGTATTAGTCCCTGCGTGGACTTGTCACTTATTTTTAAACCTCTATGAAGGTATGTACTATTTGAAAGACCCGTTTAGGGCAATATGTAATTGTATTTGAGATTATGGAATGTATGTTATGAGTTTTGTTTTAATATGTATAAAATAAATCAAAACCAATCCTTTTAATTGATCTGCCTAAATAAAGAATCTTAAAAGGTGAAACCTAGCTTGGTGTCTTTTAAGATCCAGTCAAGATGGTACGACCTAAATGAAAAGATTTTGATTCCCTGTTAACCTCTGTACGCATGTTAACCATCATGGCAGATGTGATTCGTTAAAATCACGCACGTCATTCTTATACAATAATCCTTTAAGGATTTCAAAACCCAACTAAATGATTTATAAATCATGGGTTAAATCACCAATGAAGGTGATTAATCTTATTAAAACGTCCATTAGTGATGTAGTGCCTACGGGCCAGTATTATTAAAGACATCCATTAGTGATGTAGTGCCTACGGGCCAGTATTATTAAAACATCCATTAGTGATGTAGTGCCTACGGGCCAACCATATTACAACATCCATTAGAGATGTAGTGCCTACGGGCCAACCATACTAAAACATCCATTAGAGGTGTAGTGCCTATGGGTCGTAATAATTGTCTTATAACGACAAAAGGCAGTGGTGGTCTATGACTCCCTGTCAGAAAGAGATAAAAGAACTACGGTTCAACTCTCTATGCCTTTGATTCTCTGAAATCTCGGATAATATTATAAAACATCATCATGATTAGGCTTTATGCCGCCAATACTATTTATATAGCTGAAATAGGATATATTCAAATCCTAATATGTAATGAAACAAATAAGTTAACCAAATATGGTCTCTGTACCATGGTTGACAAATTGTCATAAAAGACGATTATATAATAATCTCCTGAATAAAAAATTTTGTTATCTTCTGTAACAGATTCAAGTTACAATGGCGGATCCCAACGGAGAGAATAGCCATACTAATGATGATGAATACGACAATGCGCCAGTGCATCTGACAGGCGCACAACTGAAGGCTCTGATTGACAATGCTGTTCAGGCAGCTCTTGATCGTCAATATACTGAGTCCCAAGGCAGAACCGTGTAACACCCCGTGTTTTCCAAAAAGTCAAAGTCAAAGTCAAGTGTTGACTGTTATTGGAATTAAAGATAAATAAAGATTAATTTCATTTTAGTTTCATTTAGATTTCCTATTATTTGGAGTAAGTGTTGTATAATCAAACTAAACGGCCGACAATCGAATTGTGAATCAACGACCGACTGTGAATGATAGGAAGTAACAATGCAATAAAGCTAGTCAATCAATAATCAAGCTAATCAAATCAATCATCAAACTCAAGTGTGGGGATTTTAGTACTTTTTATACGTGTGTGTGTGCCTTATGTGTTACTTGTGCATGTTTACTTTTATGTTAAAGTGTGTGGTGAATCAATCAAAATCAATCAAGACTCAAAGGTGAATCAAACTCAATCGAAATCGAACCCAAATCGTGGTGTAAGGATGCTCGTATGTTAGATATAGTAGTTGAGACTAAAAGTAATTTGATTAGGAATTCCATCATTCTCAAATCATCGTTCATCGAAGTCGAAATATCAAAAATCGTCGCGAAACACTCAAACCAGGCAAGCCGATCGAACAGGGCAACCTGATCGAACAGGCTAGCCGATCGAACAGGCTGTTCGATCGGACAGCTGCTCGATCAGGGATGCTGTTCGATCAGCTGACCCTTTCCTCTTTTGGAAGCCTATAAATAGGGCTGTCCTTGTCAAACTTTCCACTTTTGGAAAAGCTCTGACCGACCAGCCTCTTCTTCTCACTAAATCTCAGATTTCTCTCAAACCGGTAAGTATTTCGCTCTAATCCTTGTACGTTTTTGTTCATTAATCGATTCTCCACCATTCTATCTTTCAAAATCTGAATTTCATCCATGAAATCACCAAGATCTAGGTGTTCTTGGGTGATGTCATCATGTGTTCTTCAAGAACACTAAGTTTTGGCATCATTCCACCATGAATAACTTAGATCTAACCGATTTCCACATAAATAACCTAAAATCTTCCAAAGATCTTAACATTTCACGGTGGAAAAGGATTGGAAGATGGGTTTTCATCTATCTTTCAACTCTTTTACACTCAAAAAGGTGAAAACGAGACTTGAACCGACTTATAAACCATTCTAAACAAACACATGGTTCAAGATTCGGGTTCTACCGAGAGATATACCGATTTCGGGTTAAACGTTAAACTTAAGTTCCAAACCGCCTCTGGCCGAGCTTGGGTGATTCCTGCTCGAGTCAGTAGACTAAGTAGGGACTTCAGCTTTGTGGTTCAACTCGTAGTCAAAATATCTCTAAAACATCAACAATTAACGGGAATAACCAAGTGTGAAGTGATAGGTTAACCAAATCGAGAAGCTGGCCGAACGGCTAGGCTGTTCGATCGAACAGCCCAACCGAACGACTATGCCAGCCGATCGACTAGGCTAACCGATCGACTAGCACTTAGACCCCCCAACTCACAAAGTGTAGTATTGACGAGGTTCTGTTCGATCGATCGAGCCACTCGATTGTGATCATCACTACTCGAATCATGAGATACTACACTTCAAAACACTTAGACTTTTCGAAACATTGGAATGTCACCCGATCGAACATGCCAACCGATCGAGTGACATATTTGAAAACAATGAAGTGCTAGCCGATCGGTTGGGCTAACCGATCGAACAGCTGTTCGATCGGCCAACTTGAAAGGTAGTACAAACCATCATACACAAACACAACCTTCACATCAAAGGAAGAAACAATCCACTTGAAAGAACCAGCCGATCGAGCCAGCCGGCCGATCGAATGGATGTTCGAACGGACTTTCAAACCAATCGAACAGCCCACTCGATCGAACTGCTGTCCGATCGAATGGCCTACTCGATCCAAGTACATTGTTTACTTTTTCCGCGTTACTCATCGTTGTGTTATCAAACTATTCAGGCTAACCTATTCTCAGTGCTCCTCTCAATCCACGATCAACCACTGTGAGTATACTCGATCCCTTTTCGCTTTCAGCACTTTTGGGTGTTACATACGTAATCTATCAAATTCACAAACAACACAAACTATTTGAACGCTAACCTACCTGCATGTATTACTTGCCTAAATGATTGCTGTTTATTATGTTTACACGTGGAGTGCTATCTACCTGCTTTAGCAACGTAGTACTATAGTTTGGACTCAGCACCCGTGCACACGGGGGTTGCTAAGGACAATTACTTGCATGGATTACAGTGGTAATCATGTATCGCGAACTGTCTCGGACAGTCAACTCGAAGTCGTTGGTATCGATGGTCCCATGTTGATAATTTACATGCATCGTTTGCCCTTGTGTACGTGCTTGGTTATGCGTAAACTATTCGAACTCTATATGCTATATCAAACTTGTGTACTCACCTTTACATTATATGTATTGACTTTTATTTTAACGTATGTGACAGGTGTTTAAGCTACTAGCGTGCTAGGGAAGCGAGGCAATAATAAGCTTCTAGGAGCCTGTGACCTTAGGACAGTGTCCACATACCTGCTCCAGGGCCATAATTATCTGTAGATCTTGTACTGGCACCTGTAGTCAGTAAGATCTATAGTTAGCCGTCTAGAAGTCTTAAAACAATATTTATTTCGGTCTGTAATAACTAAGAATTTGAGTTGTCGGAACAGTTCCCATATTGTTTAGTTGATTTCTATGATAACTTGTTATTATTTGGGACACGGTATGGGACGTGTTATATAACTGAATTGTATGATAGTTGTTGTGGAAACTTCTGAACAATCTGTTTCGCTCAGTGCCACGCCCCGATGATTCCGCCATCGGTTGGGGTGTGACAGATTGGTATCAGAGCCATAACTATAGGGAATTAGGTTAGACACGATCTAGTCCGGATCGCTGTCTTAGAGACCTAGACTATAGTTAGGAACCAAGAGACCAAGTTTATGTGTTTATTTTATATTGTTTCCTTCTGTTCTATCATTACATCCGAACTCCGAGCCAAATTTTGTAATTTGGACGGGATTAGGAGTGAAACCCGCAAATTCCTGCCTAAATTACGAATATTTGCCAACTATTTGTGCGATTTTCTATCAACAAACGGGGGAGAATTATACCAAATCAGGGCTGAAACCCATAATTTGATGAAAACTTTCCTCTAAAATTTTCTTAAAGCAAGGAAGAAATTGCTGAGCTAGGGGTGAAACCCTAACCTTGGCAGTTATTCCGACTTTATTACATCTCGCCAAGGCAATTGACGGACTCCAACGACCTGAACTCACGAGTATGGCCTAGAATGCGCGTGCATAATGCCCAAGAATCGAGGCAGAAGCATGTCCCCTAGAGTCGAAAGTGACGACAAGTCAACTGTGAATAGTTAAATTGCCATGGTTAGTCGAAGTCTAGTAGCCGCAGACAATCCATTTTCCGATTTTGAGAGTTACTTTGTTGATTTTATATGATTTACCTGTTTACGTGTTTTGAGATTCGTTGATTGCTCCATTTGTTATCAATCTGCGTGACCTTTGTTGCTATCCTATCTCGATTCAAATCCCTGTTGATGTGATCTAAACGAAACCAGTGTGCTATGCTACGCTATACGACTAAGTTAGACGATACAGTGTGATGCTATCCGATATGCAAAACGAACGATACTCGACTTGTGGTTATAGGTTTCTGTTTTCTGACAACCTCTGTGATAAAATTTCGTACGTGTTTAGGAAATTAAGTGCTCTATTTGCTTAATTGCTTATGTGCTCTAATTGCTTCTGTGCTTATGTGCCTCTATGATGATGTGCTTATGTGTTTATATGTGTTACGTGACGTGAGATGCGACGTGATTCTAAGCTTTAGTAAACTAAGACGCGCGAGATTCGAATTCGTTGTGTTGAGCCCTATGGCGATGTCTATTGCAGACCATGTCGTCATCATCAAGAATTCGCCAAAACCTTTCCCGTCAGGAAAAGAGAGACCGACGTCTCGCCAAGCTCATCTCGAGGTCTGTAGCGAAAGCTGTCAGTGAGGTGTACGAAAACACCAGCAAGTCGTCGGAAGAATCCCGAACCCTCACTGAACCCAGCAAAGCTTCGTTCAGTTTCAAGCAATTTAAGGCATGTGGACCGAAGGAGTTCACCGGTGAAGAGGGCCCTACAGGCTTATTTCACTGGTTTGACTCTGTGGAAGTTACCCTTCGTCAAAGCGGATGCCCGGATCATCTTCGAACTCTCAATGCTACCGGTGTCTTCCAGTCAAGGGCATTGGACTGGTGGACGGCCGAAAGGAATAAGCGCGGGAACGACGCTGCCTACGAGCTGACGTGGGAGGAACTGAAAGCTATCATGCTGGACGAGTTCTGTCCTCCCCACGAACGCCAAAAGTTGGAGGATGAGTTCTGGACCATCAAGCAGAAGGAGGGCGACAACGCTGGTCTCACCGCCCGTTTCAAACAACTGAGCATTATCTGTCCAGACCAGGTCAAGACTCCCGAGATGACCATCAAGAAATACATCCGTGCTCTTCCGGATTGTGTTGCAGATTATGTGTTCGCCGCCAAACCCGCATCAATCGAGGAAACCTACCTACTCGCTGCCGAGATTAACGACAAGCGAGTTAAGGCTGGTGTCTGGGATAAGCCATCCAAGTCGTTGCATCAAGTTACTGCCACATCAACCGACAACCCTACTGCTCAAGCCTCCAAGTCCTCAAGAAGAAGAAAGAAGAACAAGGGTTGTGCCGCCGCAACCAATGCTGCTCCTCTTCAGTCAGTACCGCCACAACAGCAACAACCACAGCGCACTGCGCCAGTGATCAATGCGCCGCCGGCTAAGCGTGCGTACACCGGCCCCCACCCACTCTGTGCTACATGTTCTTATCATCACCCGGTGGGTGTGGCCTGCCGTTACTGTGCCCACTGCAACGTTTACGGGCATTTCACTGCAAATTGCCGCTATGGTCCTCGTCAAACGCAAGCTCAAGCCGCTGTTAACCAAGCCCTGCTACCAGCTCCTCAAGCTCCTCAAGCTGCACAGGCCCCGGCAAACAATGTTCGGACCTGCTTTGCATGTGGTGACCCTAACCACTTCGCAAACCGGTGCCCGAACAGAGTGGTGAAACAAGAAGCTCAACAACCCCAGCAACAACAACAGCAGCCTCAACAACAAGCCGCTCACGCCAGAACTTTCAACATCAACGCACGCCAGGCTCAAGCTGACAACAACGTGGTCAATGGTACGTTCCTCGTGAATGGTATATATGCATCATGTTTGTTTGATACTGGAGCCGATAACTGCTTTGTGTCATTTGAGTTTGAGAAACTTCTTAGACGTAAGCGCTCTTATCTTTCGTCACCCTTCGAAGTAGAAGTCGCTACCGGAAGAACCATTGCTGTCAATTCCGTGCTCCGTGATTGTACTCTCGAGCTCAACAATCATATATTCCCGATTAATCTCATTCCAATGCAACTCGGAAGTTTCGATGTCATAGTAGGCATGGACTTTCTTCGTGAAAACCGTGCTGAAGTTGTGTGTTCCGATAAGATGATTCGTTTTGTGCTAGCTAGTGGTGATATTCTATGTGTTTATGGTGAAACTACTGCAAAAGATCTCAAGCTCATGTCCTGTCTTCAAGCTCACAAATATCTCCGCAAGGAATATCGAGCCTTCTTGGCCAACATTGTTGTAGCAGAGACGGACAAGAAAAGGAAAGTTGAAGTCAAGGATGTTCCCGTTGTCCGAGAATTTCCTCAGGTGTTCCCTGATGATCTTCCTGGATTACCTCCAAGTCGTGACATCGACTTTCGAATCGACCTTATTCCAGGAGCCAACCCAGTGGCCAAAGCTCCGTATCGACTCGCTCCATCTGAGATGCGAGAACTCTCAAACCAACTCCAAGAGTTACTTGAAAAAGGCTTCATTCGCCCGAGCACTTCTCCATGGGGCGCGCCAGTCCTTTTCGTCAAAAAGAAGGACGGGTCGTTCCGAATGTGCATCGATTACCGGGAATTGAACAAGCTGACCATCAAGAACCGATACCCCTTACCAAGAATCGATGATCTGTTTGACCAATTACAAGGTGCTCAGTGTTTCTCCAAGATTGATCTACGTTCAGGCTACCATCAGTTGCGGATTCAAGAGGAAGACATACCCAAAACCGCTTTTCGAACCCGATACGGCCACTACGAATTTGTTGTCATGCCTTTTGGTTTGACCAACGCACCCGCGGTCTTTATGGATCTGATGAATCGCGTGTGTAAACCGTTCTTAGACCGTTTCGTCATTGTATTTATCGACGATGTCCTGATTTATTCCAGATCGAGGGCCGAACATGCGCAGCATTTGCGATTGGTTCTCGAGTTGCTTCAGGGAAACCAACTCTACGCCAAGTTCTCCAAGTGTGAGTTCTGGTTGGAAGAGGTTCAATTTCTGGGTCACATTGTGAATAGTCGGGGTATACACGTGGATCCTGCAAAGATTGAGGCAGTCAAGGGATGGGTTACGCCAAGGAATCCGTCAGAAGTTCGCTCTTTTCTCGGATTAGCCAGTTACTACCGGCGATTCATCGAAGGATTCTCAAAGATTGCTGTACCGCTTACCTCCCTTACTCATAAAGACAAGCCTTTTGTGTGGGGAACCGCGCAGGAGACTGCTTTCCAAACCCTCAAACACATGCTGTGCCATGCACCAGTTCTTACGCTGCCGGACGGAAGCGATGACTTCGTTGTCTATTGTGATGCTTCAAACCTTGGACTTGGCTGTGTTCTCATGCAACGAGACAAGGTTATAGCTTACGCATCTCGACAGCTCAAAATCCACGAGAAGAACTATACAACCCATGACCTCGAGCTAGGCGCAGTTGTCTTTGCCTTAAAGATTTGGCGACACTATCTGTATGGTACAAGGTGTACGATCTTTACCGATCACAAGAGCCTACAACATATCTTTAACCAGAGAGAACTCAATATGCGTCAACGCCGATGGGTAGAACTTCTCAACGATTACGACTGTGAGATCCGTTATCACCCAGGCAAGGCGAATGTAGTTGCAGACGCCCTCAGCAGAAAGAATTACGTGATAGGTGTTCGAAACATCCAGGCTCAGTATAACCTCGAAGCTCTCATCCGCGAAGCACAACACGCTTGCTTTAACGAGCGTACGTTGAAGAAAGAACGAATCTATCACGATGGAACTCAGCTTGTGAGCAAAGCCAACGGGATATTCTATTATCTGGACCGAATCTGGGTTCCGAGGAGGACAGATTTGCGAAAGATCATCATGAACGAAGCCCACAAATCCCGATATTCCATTCATCCCGGTGCGGACAAAATGTACCAGGACCTTCGCTACAAGTACTGGTGGCCTGGGATGAAAAGGGATATTGCTCTATATGTTGGTAGCTGTTTAACTTGTGCAAGAGTCAAGGCTGAACACCAAAGACCTTCAGGCTTACTCGAACAACCGCCGATACCCGTATGGAAGTGGGAAAGCATAGCTATGGATTTCATAACTAAGCTTCCGACCACGCCATCAGGTCACGACAGTATTTGGGTTATAGTCGACCGTCTAACCAAATCAGCCCACTTTCTGCCAATACGAGAAGACTATAAGGTGGCCAAGCTAGCCCAAATCTACACCGACGAGATCATTAAGAATCATGGTACGCCTCGAGACATCATTTCTGATCGCGATGCTCGGTTTACATCGAGATTGTGGGAAACTTTTCAAGCAGCTCTTGGGACGACGCTGAATTTGAGTACCGCATTCCACCCGCAAACCGACGGGCAGACTGAAAGAACGATACGTACTATTGAAGACATGCTCCGTGCGTGTGTTATCGATTTTGGTGGTAGTTGGAGCAAACACCTACCGTTGGTCGAATTTTCGTACAATAATAGCTATCACTCCAGCATCGAAATGGCACCTTTCGAAGCCTTGTATGGTAGGAGATGTCGCTCGCCTATTGTATGGCACGAGGTCGGTCATTCACAATTGACTGGGCCCGAGATTCTGCAAGAAACGACTGACAAGATCCACCAGATAAGGGAAAATTTGGTGAAGGCCCGGGACAGACAAAAGATGTACGCCGATAAACGACGCAAGCCCCGCGAATTTGCAGTTGGCGACTACGTACTCCTAAAGGTATCACCTTGGAAGGGAGTAGTCCGATTCGGCAAAAGAGGGAAACTTGCGCCTCGATTTGTTGGACCTTTTAAGATTCTGGAAAGGATCGGTAAGGTTGCCTACAAACTCGAATTACCGGAGGAACTCAGCAATGTCCACCCGACTTTCCATATTTCAAACCTTCGAAAATGCGTAGCCGACCACGACGCAATAATACCACTCGACGATCTTCAGGTCAATGAGACGCTACACTTCGTGGAAAAGCCTGTCGAAATCATGGACCGACAGACCAAGCAACTCAGACGCTCTCGCATTCCTATTGTAAAAGTACGATGGGAAGGCAAACGAGGCGCGGAGTTCACTTGGGAACTCGAAAGTGACATGAAGGCCAAGTACCCGCAGTTGTTCAGATAGATCTGAAGCATCAAATTGGTAAAATCACACGGTGATGTACGGTTCTCGGCCTAATTTCGGGACGAAATTCCCTAAAGGAGGGGAGACTGTAACACCCCGTGTTTTCCAAAAAGTCAAAGTCAAAGTCAAGTGTTGACTGTTATTGGAATTAAAGATAAATAAAGATTAATTTCATTTTAGTTTCATTTAGATTTCCTATTATTTGGAGTAAGTGTTGTATAATCAAACTAAACGGCCGACAATCGAACTGTGAATCAACGACCGACTGTGAATGATAGGAAGTAACAATGCAATAAAGCTAGTCAATCAATAATCAAGCTAATCAAATCAATCATCAAACTCAAGTGTGGGGATTTTAGTACTTTTTATACGTGTGTGTGTGCCTTATGTGTTACTTGTGCATGTTTACTTTTATGTTAAAGTGTGTGGTGAATCAATCAAAATCAATCAAGACTCAAAGGTGAATCAAACTCAATCGAAATCGAACCCAAATCGTGGTGTAAGGATGCTCGTATGTTAGATATAGTAGTTGAGACTAAAAGTAATTTGATTAGGAATTCCATCATTCTCAAATCATCGTTCATCGAAGTCGAAATATCAAAAATCGTCGCGAAACACTCAAACCAGGCAAGCCGATCGAACAGGGCAACCTGATCGAACAGGCTAGCCGATCGAACAGGCTGTTCGATCGGACAGCTGCTCGATCAGGGATGCTGTTCGATCAGCTGACCCTTTCCTCTTTTGGAAGCCTATAAATAGGGCTGTCCTTGTCAAACTTTCCACTTTTGGAAAAGCTCTGACCGACCAGCCTCTTCTTCTCACTAAATCTCAGATTTCTCTCAAACCGGTAAGTATTTCGCTCTAATCCTTGTACGTTTTTGTTCATTAATCGATTCTCCACCATTCTATCTTTCAAAATCTGAATTTCATCCATGAAATCACCAAGATCTAGGTGTTCTTGGGTGATGTCATCATGTGTTCTTCAAGAACACTAAGTTTTGGCATCATTCCACCATGAATAACTTAGATCTAACCGATTTCCACATAAATAACCTAAAATCTTCCAAAGATCTTAACATTTCACGGTGGAAAAGGATTGGAAGATGGGTTTTCATCTATCTTTCAACTTTTTTACACTCAAAAAGGTGAAAACGAGACTTGAACCGACTTATAAACCATTCTAAACAAACACATGGTTCAAGATTCGGGTTCTACCGAGAGATATACCGATTTCGGGTTAAACGTTAAACTTAAGTTCCAAACCGCCTCTGGCCGAGCTTGGGTGATTCCTGCTCGAGTCAGTAGACTAAGTAGGGACTTCAGCTTTGTGGTTCAACTCGTAGTCAAAATATCTCTAAAACATCAACAATTAACGGGAATAACCAAGTGTGAAGTGATAGGTTAACCAAATCGAGAAGCTGGCCGAACGGCTAGGCTGTTCGATCGAACAGCCCAACCGAACGACTATGCCAGCCGATCGACTAGGCTAACCGATCGACTAGCACTTAGACCCCCCAACTCACAAAGTGTAGTATTGACGAGGTTCTGTTCGATCGATCGAGCCACTCGATTGTGATCATCACTACTCGAATCATGAGATACTACACTTCAAAACACTTAGACTTTTCGAAACATTGGAATGTCACCCGATCGAACATGCCAACCGATCGAGTGACATATTTGAAAACAATGAAGTGCTAGCCGATCGGTTGGGCTAACCGATCGAACAGCTGTTCGATCGGCCAACTTGAAAGGTAGTACAAACCATCATACACAAACACAACCTTCACATCAAAGGAAGAAACAATCCACTTGAAAGAACCAGCCGATCGAGCCAGCCGGCCGATCGAATGGATGTTCGAACGGACTTTCAAACCAATCGAACAGCCCACTCGATCGAACTGCTGTCCGATCGAATGGCCTACTCGATCCAAGTACATTGTTTACTTTTTCCGCGTTACTCATCGTTGTGTTATCAAACTATTCAGGCTAACCTATTCTCAGTGCTCCTCTCAATCCACGATCAACCACTGTGAGTATACTCGATCCCTTTTCGCTTTCAGCACTTTTGGGTGTTACATACGTAATCTATCAAATTCACAAACAACACAAACTATTTGAACGCTAACCTACCTGCATGTATTACTTGCCTAAATGATTGCTGTTTATTATGTTTACACGTGGAGTGCTATCTACCTGCTTTAGCAACGTAGTACTATAGTTTGGACTCAGCACCCGTGCACACGGGGGTTGCTAAGGACAATTACTTGCATGGATTACAGTGGTAATCATGTATCGCGAACTGTCTCGGACAGTCAACTCGAAGTCGTTGGTATCGATGGTCCCATGTTGATAATTTACATGCATCGTTTGCCCTTGTGTACGTGCTTGGTTATGCGTAAACTATTCGAACTCTATATGCTATATCAAACTTGTGTACTCACCTTTACATTATATGTATTGACTTTTATTTTAACGTATGTGACAGGTGTTTAAGCTACTAGCGTGCTAGGGAAGCGAGGCAATAATAAGCTTCTAGGAGCCTGTGACCTTAGGACAGTGTCCACATACCTGCTCCAGGGCCATAATTATCTGTAGATCTTGTACTGGCACCTGTAGTCAGTAAGATCTATAGTTAGTCGTCTAGAAGTCTTAAAACAATATTTATTTCGGTCTGTAATAACTAAGAATTTGAGTTGTCGGAACAGTTCCCATATTGTTTAGTTGATTTCTATGATAACTTGTTATTATTTGGGACACGGTATGGGACGTGTTATATAACTGAATTGTATGATAGTTGTTGTGGAAACTTCTGAACAATCTGTTTCGCTCAGTGCCACGCCCCGATGATTCCGCCATCGGTTGGGGTGTGACAAACCGTGTCAAAACCACCCTCTAAACCAAAGACACACTCCAAACCACCCTCTGAACCCAAGAAAGATGACGACAAACACACGTCCACTGAGAACAGCGTTCATCGCGATAGAGAATATACCGATGCATCAAATGCTAAGGGTTGCACTTACAAATACTTTGTATCTTGTAAGCCCCGGGAATTTACAGGGGAAAAAGGTGCGGTTGATTGTATCACCTGGCTAGACGAGATGAACACCATTGTGGACATCAGCGGGTGTGCAGCAAGGGATGTGGTGAAGTATGTGTCCCAGTCTTTTAAGGGCGAGGCCCTGGCATGGTGGAGGGCGTTGGTGCAGGCATCTGGTAAGTATGCTTTGTACAAGATGACATGGGAGGAATTTATTGCTCTCATTAAGGAAAACTACTGCCCTCAGCATGAGGTTGAGAAGATCGAGGCTGACTTTGTGTCACTGGTAATGACGAACCTGGACTGCCAGGCATATTTGACGAGTTTCAATACCATGTCTCGTCTGGTCCCATACCTTGTGACACCAGAACCCCGAAGAATCGCCCGTTTTATTGGGGGCTTGGAGCCCGCAATAAAGGCGAGTGTAAAGGCCTCTCGGCCGACGACCTTCAGGTCAGTTACTGACCTCTCCTTGTCTCTCACCTTAGACGCTGTTCGTCTGAGGACATTAAGGAGCAAGGAGGCTGACAAGAGAAAACGTGAGGATGATACCTCACGAAAATCAGGGAAGAAGCACCGTGGAAACGGTGAAGGCAAAAGAGGGTCGGAGGCAAAGAAGGATGGGCAAGCTGGTGAAAGGCCCAACTGCAAAATCTGCAAGAAACCCCACTCTGGGAAATGCAGATTTGCATCGAACTCACAGTCGCAATCAAAGACTCCTTCCTGTGGACTATGCAAGTCCAAGGATCATAAGACTGTGGAGTGCAAGAAGATCAAGGATGCAACCTGCTATGGTTGTAATGAAAAGGGGCATATCAAGAGTAACTGCCCAAAGTATGCCAAGAAGGCGGAAGAGACAAAGAAGTCAAATGCGAGAGTTTTTCGCATGGATGCAAAGGAAGCGGTCCAGAACGACAATGTGCTTACAGGTACTTTCCTCGTAAATAATATATTTGCAAGAGTACTATTCGATTCTGGCGCTGATAAATCCTTTGTAGACTAGAAATTTTGCCAACTACTAAATATGCCTATCAAAACCCTCGATATGAAATACGAAGTAGAGTTAGCAGACGGCACGATAGAAACCGTCTCAACTGTTCTAGAAGGGTGTGAAATGTCCATTAGGAACCATTCTTTTCCTTTATCTCTACTTCCCTTCAAATTAGCGGGTTTTGACATTGTGCTAGGCATGGACTGGTTATCCCGTAATCAGGCCCAAATCATTTGCGGCAAGAGGCATATAGTGCTAAAGACTCCGAGTGGTGAATCACTTACCATTCGAGGGGATACGCAGTACGGATTGCCTGAAGACGTATCTATGCTGAAAGCTTCAAGGTGTTTGAACAGAGGCTGTGTAATTTACATGGCTCAGGTTATAATTGAAGAACCTAAGCCGAAGATAGAGGATCTTCCCGTCATTTTTGAATACCCCGAGGTTTTTCCTGAAGAACTACCTGGTTTGCCACCAGATAGACAAGTGGAGTTCAGAATAGACATCATTCCTGGAGCAGCTCCGATAGCAAGAGCACCTTACAGATTAGCCCCAACGGAAATGAAAGAACTGAGGACCCAGTTGGATGAACTGCTGGCGAAAGGTTTTATCAGACCTAGTTCATCTCCCTGGGGAGCACCAGTCCTATTTGTAAAGAAGAAGGACGGATCGATGCGGTTGTGCATCGACTATCGAGAGCTAAATAAAGTGACCATAAAGAATAGATATCCTTTGCCAAGGATCGATGATCTATTCGATCAGCTGCAAGGAGCAAGCTACTTCTCGAAGATCGACTTAAGGTCGGGCTATCATCAACTAAGGGTCAGAGATGAAGATGTACACAAGACTGCATTTAGGACTCGCTATGGTCATTACGAGTTCCTAGTGATGCCTTTTGGGCTCACAAATGCACCGGCTGCGTTCATGGATCTCATGAATCGCGTCTGCAAGCCGTATTTGGACAAATTTGTCATAGTCTTTATCGACGATATCCTTATATATTCAAAAAGCCAAGCTGACCACGAGAAGCACCTCCGTTGCATTCTCGAATTACTACAGCGTGAGAAACTCTACGCCAAATTCTCGAAATGTGAATTCTGGCTAAGAGAGGTTCAGTTTCTAGGTCACGTTGTAAGTGAGCGTGGTATCCAAGTGGATCCCGCTAAGGTAGAGGCAGTCATGAACTGGCAAGAGCCAAAGACGCCTACCGAAATCCGTAGTTTCCTGGGGTTAGCAGGATACTACCGGAGATTTATTGAAAATTTTTCGAGGATTGCTGCGCCCTTGACTTCCTTGACCAAGAAGAAAGAAAAGTACATTTGGGGCCCAAAGCAGCAAGAGTCCTTCGAAATACTGAAGCAAAAGCTAAGCAACGCACCTGTGCTGACATTACCAGAAGGTACAGATGAATTCGTAGTTTACTGCGATGCATCACACACGGGCATGGGGTGTGTGCTTATGCAGAAGGGCAAGGTGATTGCCTATGCTTCAAGGCAATTAAAGGTGCATGAAAAGAATTACACCACCCATGATTTGGAGTTGGGTGCCGTTGTATTTGCACTGAAATTATGGAGGCATTACCTTTATGGTATTAAGTTCGTGATTTATTCTGATCACAAAAGCCTCCAGCACCTGTTCAATCAGAAGGAGTTGAACATGAGGCAGCGCCGTTGGATGGAAACCTTGAATGACTATGATTGCGAGATCAGGTACCATCCCGGCAAGGCGAATGTAGTCGCCGATGCCTTGAGCAGAAAGGAAAGGGTAAAACCCATTCGAATCAATGCCAAGAGCATTGAGGTCAAGAACAATTTGATTGAAAGGATATTAGCTGCACAGCGAGAGGCTGTGTTGGAAGCTAATTATCCTAATGAAAAGTTAGGAGTAACTGAGGAGCAGTTGACTCTTAGCAAGGATGGAATCCTTAGACTAAACGGACGTATATGGGTTCCGATTTATGGAGGACTACGAGATGTTATCCTCCAGGAAGCCCATAGTTTCAAATACTCAGTCCATCCTGGTGCTGACAAAATGTACCAAGATTTGAAGGCGAATTATTGGTGGATAGGCTTGAAAAAGTCTGTAGCCGCCCATGTAGCAAAGTGCTTGACTTGTGCTCAAGTCAAAGCCGAGCACCAAAAGTCGTCTGGCTTGCTACAACAGCCTGAGCTTCCCGAGTGGAAGTGGGAATGCGTAACTATGGACTTCATAACCAAGTTACCCAAAACCAGGAAAGGAAACGATACAATATGGGTCATAGTCGATAGGCTGACTAAATCAGCTCATTTTCTACCCATCAAGGAGACGTATAGCTCCGATATGTTAGCCCAACTTTATGTTGATAAGATTGTAGCCTTACACGGCATACCTGTGTCTATTATTTCCGACAGGGATACTAGATACACATCTCACTTCTGGAAGAGTTTCCAGCAATCTTTGGGCACGCGTCTAAACTTTAGTACGGCTTACCATCCACAGACGGACGGTCAAAGTGAGCGTACTATCCAAACGCTAGAAGACATGCTTCGTGCATGTGCGATCGATTTAGGTGGTAACTGGGATAAGAATCTACCGCTGATCGAATTCTCCTACAATAATAGCTACCACACCAGCATAAAGGTTGCGCCTTTTGAGGCATTATATGGTAGGAAATGTAGATCGCCTGTTTGTTGGGCGGAAGTAGGAGAGGTCCAATTATCAGGACCAGAGATAGTTTTCCAGACGACGGACAAGATTGTCCAGATCCGGGAACGTCTCAAGGCTGCCCGCGATAGGCAGAAAAGCTACGCTGATCCAAAACGTAAGGATCTTCACTTCGAAGTAGGTGAAAAAGTGTTGCTTAAGGTATCACCCTAGAAGGGGGTGATGCGTTTCGGCAAGAAAGGCAAACTGAGTCCGAGATACATAGGACCTTTTGAGGTCATTGAACGGGTCGGGTCAGTCGCCTATAAGTTGAACTTACCTGAAGAGCTCAATGGAATTCACAATGTGTTCCATATCTGCAATCTCAAAAAGTGCTTCGCCGATGAATCATTGGTGATTCCACACACAGATGTGCATATAGATGAGAGCTTAAAGTTCATAGAAAGACCTTTGTCGATTGAAGATCGACAGGTGAAGAAACTTCGAAGAAAGCACGTACCGATTGTAAAGGTCAAATGGGATGCTCGTAGAGGTCCCGAATATACGTGGGAAGTCGAAGACACAATGAAAGAAAAGTACCCCTATTTATTTGAGTAAATCTCGGGTCGAGATTTATTTTAAGGGGGTGAGGATGTAACACCTCGAATTTTTGTGTCCAATAATGTGTTAACACGTGTCATTTGTTTACACGTGGCATTGATATTAAATAAAGAACTAATTTTGACAAACCTTGAAAGTATATAAATTCGAGGGTTATAAATGTCAACAAGGGTAAATATACTGTATAGTAACCCTAAATAATGCTTGAACCTTCAAACGAATAAATCATAGATCGTACGGAAGCGAAACGCGGAAGAAAGTGAGAGATTACGAGCTACAGGGGTTAACTGTGTCAACATGTTAATATTACCTCTGAGTGACCCTTTAACATTCCCAAGGCTTCGTAACAATATTATACGCTCACTAGAATATACTATACAAATTCCACGAAGTTCCGTCTTAAAACGAGAGAGTTATACTCGGATTCGTATGAGAAGGGTTAAAAGCGTCAACAGTGAAAGTTAAGGCTTTCCAAATAATTAATAAACTAACCGGGGACTTTATAATGCGGGTAAATAACACGAGGCCCCTATCGGTAAATAACCGAGGGCCAAACCGCAAAGTTACCCCTTCAAACCTGAAAGGTCAGGTAAATCATTACGAAAGATTTCGTTATTAATTACCAGGATTTCGTAATCATTTCAAAAGATTTTAAAAATCTAAAAAACAGGCCTCTCGCGACCCGCGTGAAGGTTAAGCTTAAGTATAGGCGGGCCGCGAGCCTCCTAAATTACACGCCTGATATTTGAATATTAGGCGACCCACGTAAAAGTGCATGGGAACTCCCATGCGGGTCGCGTAAAGTGCCCAGATGCAGAAAGTTGTAGTTTCTTGCCTTTTGGAGCTTGTGAACGATCATACACATAATTAATGGAGCATGGGCGCCCCCTACTCGACCCATACACCTTAGGGACACCTGCCCATGATCCATGATCAGTATAGGCCAATGTGGAATGATCTTGGGGTTCATTTTTCACTATAAAAGGCCATGTTGTGGTTACAACATTCACACAACTCAAAACACAATTACTGATCATTCTAAGAAGCTCCCAAGCATCCATCTCTGCTCTATAAGCAAAACTCAACTTCTGTAAGTGATCTAACCCTTTGTGGTTTCACATTTCCTTAGTAAATGGCTAAAAACCAAACCGTCGTAAATACGGTTTGACTTTAAAATAACTCAGTAATGGATCAGTCTTATGACGAATCCAAAGTGGTTATGAGTTGGTATTTATGTGGGTAATAAACCTCTAAAAGGGTTCCCCCTGATCACCACTCTAACTATGTCAAATATCGAGTCAAACGTGCGGTTAAAAAGTCAACAGAAAGCTATTTTAGCGATTTATGCATAATCTGTAATGTATATGTTATGAAACCTGTTTTGACACTTATAAAACATGATATTAAGTATATAAACTTGTTTGCGCTCGTTTGAATCGATCATTTGCTATATTGACCCGGTTCGGAGCCGAATGTCGCAAAAGTTTGACTTTTGCTTTGACTTCAGTTCTGACCCGTTTTAGTGAGGTATAGATATGCCCTAGGACTCTCTTAGGACCAGGTCACATGATGGTATAAACCTCTGTGATCGGTTCATGAGTTATCCGAGTCTTTTACGCATTTCCGTTAATCGCCTAAAAGTTGACCGTAGCGCCATTTTGTAAATAAAACGAGTATTTCGGACACGTGAGCGGACCAGAACCTTGCTTATTAAATTATAAGCATGTCCTTAAAGTTTCACGTCAATCCGAGGTCTAGAATGAGAGTTATGCTAAATGGCGCATTTAAAGTAAACTTTAGTAATTAACGGCGCAATTAGCATAACACCTATCTAAACCAAGATTTCGTCACCAAAACTTTTACCCACTGTATTAAAATAATATTTTGGGAATTTTAAAGATTTTTAATAATTTTTACCTCGCTCATAACCTGCGGTTATGGCTACGGTTCGGTAAATACCGAATATGCCCTTTTCGGCCAAAACATGAGTTCTACAAGGTCTTTTGACCCGATTCCAGTTGCTACTGATTTTAAATAATAAATAAAGTATTTTAAGCTTTATAAGCTGTTCGGGAAACTCAGATTTCCTGTAGAACTCGAAAAGCTCTTTAAAAGTCTTTAAAATGACCGAAAAGCCCCTACGGGGCATAATATTAATTTAAACTCGTTACGGGCGTCACGGAAGGTATCCTACTGATACCACAACCCATTTAAGGCATATTGACTTAGGAAATAAGCGTACGACTCTCATGGTTAACCGTTTCGCCTATTGCGCGCACGGTTCGGCTTATGAAACTAGTTTTCATAAATTAGCCGATACGGGTCAAATTATATTATTTGAACCCCAAAATCCAGAGTGTGAACCATAAACCCGTATAAAACAAGTCTCTGAACTTGTTGGGTCAGAATCACACTCCGTTCTCGGTTTTCGCCTTTTCGCGCGATTAAACCATATCTATATATATCGGAACCAACCGGTTTAGGCTACGGCCATTATAACGACTCGTTAGGATTCTAAGAGGTTAATTAAAACCTTCGTTCCAGATTAGGAGCCCCAGTAAAAGCTATCGGTGATTTAATCCAAATTAAGGAAATATACTTGCAAAGGTAAATACTTTAACTTATTTCCCCTATATGGGCTTGGGTTACGGTATATTAATACCGCTTGATTGAGCATTATATTCTTCCATCGCTTAGGTGGTTAATTAAATAATATGATTGGCTCATTTAAACAGTTTTGTTTCTTAAAAGCCTTTGGGGGGTTTAATGACCGTTGTCCCGGATATCCTTGGCATCATTTTACGAAATGGCCACGACCATCGACATCCCGGTGTAGGCGTACACCCGGTATATATTGTCGACATTAAATTAAAAGACGTAGCCGTTGGTTTTTATACTACGGTTTTACGCAATGTGGTGTGTCTATAAATCTTTAACCCGGCACGACCCGGGCTACTGAACGCATAAAAGAACATGTAAAACGTTCACAAGATTTTATTATAATTTTCCCAAGTTATAAAAGAGTTTGTGCCTTGTGCATTCAAATCAATTTTTAATAAACATTTTCAAATGTGTCAGTTGAATGTATTTACCAGTGTAAACTGACGTATATTCCCCAAAAAGATTAAGTGCAGGTACTATACGAAATGGGCTGGTTTAGGCGTCCTAAGCATCGTACATAGTCACGCAAACTCGATGCTGCATCTGAATGAACAATATTTATTACTTTTTGATCCGCTGTGGATATATTCAACTTCTGTAATACATTTGATATTACAATCAGAGGTTGAAGTTTATATATTTATCTTAAGCTTCCGCTGTGCATTATATAATTGTGTGGTTTGACTATATTGTTGCCAACATCGTCACGGTAATCCCCCACCGGGCCCACTGGTGAGACACGTGGAAATAGGGGTGTGACAATAATCCCCTTCCATGGCGATACCTTTAACATAACCTTGTCACCGACTTGAAACTCAATTGGTCTTCTTCTTTTGTCTGCATACGACTTTTGTCGATCCTGAGCCGCTTTCAAGTGAGTTCGGACCAAGTCGATTTTCTCATTCGTGATTCGGACTACATCCTTATGTGCAACTTCTCGCGGACCAACCTCATCCCAACACACCAGGGTTCGGCATTTTCTACCGTAAAGCATCTCGTACGGAGCCATACCGATGCTAGCGTGGTAGCTTTTATTATAAGAAAATTCGACCAATGGTAGATAAACATCCCAACTTCACCCGAAGTCGATAATACACGCTCGTAGCATGTCTTCCAATGTTTGTATTGTTCTTTCACTTTGTCCATCCGTTTGAGAATGCCGCGCGGTGCTAATAACAATTTAGTTCCCATTTGTTCTTGGAAATCGCGCCAGAGGTTTGAAGTGAACCGGGTATCCCTATCGGACACGATGGATACCGGTACTCCGTGGCGTGCCACTATCTCGTTAGTGTACACCTCCGACATCTTTTCTGACGTATAATCCTCACGTATCGGCATAAAGTGAGCACTCTTCGTCTGTTTGTCTACAACCACCCATATAGCATCAAATCCGTGGTTCGTCTTCGGCAGTTTGGTCAATAAGTCCATCGTGATATGTTCCTACTTCCAGACTGGAATTTCCAACGGTTGAAGTTTACCGTATGGTTTCTGGTGCTCAGCTTTGACTTGCAAACAAGTCACACATTTCTCCACGTACTTTACCACATCCCTTTTCATTCCGGGCCACCAATAATTCTGTTTCAAGTCATTGTACATCTTGGTCGCTCCTGGATGGATAGAATAACGGGATTTGTGAGCTTCATCAAGTAAAAGCTTTTTAACTCCACACGAGTTAGGAACCCATGTTCTACCGAAACGGGTTTTTAGCACGTTGTTACCATCTACTAAATCCTTCAATTGGCCGACTATTCTTTCCTTCTTCAGATTCTCCACCTTCACTACTTCAACTTGTGCTTCTCGGATTCGTTCAAGTAAACCCGAGGTCACAATGAGCTGCATCGATCGTACCCGTATTGGGGCATAATCTGCCTTTCGGCTTAACGCATCTGCCACTACATTGGCTTTCCCGGGATGGTAATGTATCTCACAATCAAAATCTTTGACTGTTTCCAACCATCGCCTCTGCCTCATGTTTAATTCCTTCTAATCGAAGAAATATTTCAAACTTTTATGGTCGGTAAAAATAGTGCATTTTATCCCATACAAATAATGCCTCCATATTTTTAAGGTAAATACCACCGCCGACAACTCGAGGTCGTGAGTCGGGTACTTATTCTCATGAACCTTCAGTTTCCTCGAGGCATAAGCTATAACCTTGCCTCGTTGCATCAAAACACATCCCAGCCCCGAATGCGACGCATCAGAATAAACCACCATGTCATCAACTCTGTCCGGCAACGTTAACACCGGAGCGTGGGTTAACTTTTCTTTGAGCGTTTGGAACACTTTTTCTTGTTCAACGCCCCATACGAGTCTTTCCTCCTTGCGAGTCAATTTGGTTAATGGTGAGGCAATCTTGGAGAAATCTTGTATGAATCTCCTATAATATCCCGCAAGCCCTAAGAAGCTTCGGATTTCGGAAGGATTCTTCGAAGGGTTCCATTTTGACACGGCTTCTATTTTTGACGGATCTACTAGTACTCCGTCAGCGCTAATGATATGCCTGAGAAACTGCACCTCTCGTAACCAGAAAGCGCACTTTGAGAACTTTGCATACAACTTTTCCCGTCTGAGTGTCTCTAACACTTCTTGCAAGTGATGCGCGTGTTCAGCTTTATTTTTCGAATATACTAGAATGTCGTCGATAAACACGATTACCGACTTATCCAGCATAGGTTTGCAAATCCGGTTCATGAGGTCCATGAAGGCCGCGGGTGCATTTGTCAATCCAAAAGACATCACGAGGAACTTGTAATGTCCGTACCGCGTGCGGAAGGCCGTCTTCGGTACATCTTCTTCCTTTACCTTTAACTTATGATACCCCGATCTAAGGTCAATTTTGGAAAACCAACTCGCGCCTTGTAGTTGGTCAAATAGATCATCAATTCTCGGAAGCGGGTATCGGTTCTTTACCGTGAGTTTGTTTAACTCTCAGTAATCGATACACATTCGCATGCTCCCGTCTTTCTTTTTCACGAACAGCACCGGTGTGCCTCAAGGAGACACACTCGGCCTTATGAATCCATTGTCGAGCATGTCTTGAATTTGGGACATCAACTCTTTTAGCTCCGATGGCACGAGTCGATACGGTGCCTTAGCTACGGGGTTTGCACCCGGGACCAATTCAATCCCGAACTCTACTTCCCGTTCTGGTGGTATTCCCTGTAAATCTTCCAGAAACACATCTTCGTAATCACGTACTACTGGTACGTCTCCGATTTTCGGGGACACTTTCTCCGATTCGCTTGCGTATATCATATATGCTTTGCATCCGTGTTTCATAAGTCTGTGAGCCTCTAGCATTGTACATACCACGGGTTTACCCTCTTTTTCGCCGTATATGGTAACGTGCTTTCCGCTCAGAGACGTCAGTTTTATGACTTTATCTCCTTACGGAAGCATGCAACCTTTGCGTGGTACCGGGATAACCAATCCATCCCCACGATCACTTGAAATTCTCCCATCGAAATCGGGATCAAGTCTATTGAGTAATCTTCATTGTCGATACTGAATTTGCAATTTCGGCATACATCACAAACAATAAAGCTTTTGTAATTACCTATCTCTATTTCTAAAGGCATAGGTAACTTTGTTAGAACAAACGAAGGGTGTCGAATAAATCCATATGAAATAAAGGATTTATTCGCACCTGTATCAAACAATACACGTGCAGGGATCGAGTTGACATCAAATATACCTGAAACCACATCGGGTTCTACTTTTGCTTCAGCTGCGGTTAGGTGAAAAGATCTAGCCTTTGCTTTCCCGGCCTCACCCTTCGCGTCTTGCCCATCTTTCTTTCCTACTAGCTCCGGGCATTCCGACCTTTTGTGACCCGGTCGATAGCATTTGTAGCAAACTGTCACTTTGTCCGGGCACGTTGGAACCGTGTGCCCCATTTTCCGACATATGGAGCAAGGTTTATCCTTGAAGCGACACTCGCCCTTATGACCCTTTCCGCAGATTTTGCAACTTGGAGACCCACCTTTCGCATCAGATTTCTTCACCGTTTCATTCGTCCGTGCTTTCTTAGTAGGGCTTGGATTTACATTGTGTGCCCTTCGTTCACCCCGTTCAACTTGCTTTTTCAATTCAATCTCTCGTTCCCAAGCAACGTTTATGATCTCAGTAAGGGTCTCATACTTTGAAGGAGTCATGAACTCCCTATACTCGACGCTCAACATGTTGTAGTAGTAGTATATCTTTTGTTCTTCATTTGTCACAAGTTCATCACAAAACTTCATCTTATCCATGAAGATTCCCGTGATTTTGTCGATGGTCTCACCCTTGTGTCTCAGCTGCATGAACTCTTCTTTGATTCGATTAATGACCGCCTTGGGACTGTGATGTTTAAGGAACGGCGCCTTAAATTCATCCCATGTCATAGCCTTAACCGCTTTACTTCCAATCTCGTTTTTCTTGTTATCCCACCAGTCTTTCGCTTGACCTCTTAATTGACTCGTTCCATAGGCTACGTAGTCGTTTGTATCACAGTGGGTCCTTTCAAACACTCCCTCGATGTCGTTTAGCCATCGTTGGCATATTATCGGATCAACCTCCCCATTATAAACTGGCGTTTGCACGCCATGAATTCTTTGTATGAACAAGGCTTTCGTCCTTCGGACTTTTCCTTCGCTTGGTTGGAATTATCCTCCAACCTTTGGATCCGTTCTTCGACTAGTGAAAGCACCGTACCTTGAACCCTGTCTATGAATCCGGATAAACTGTTTTCAATTGCCTTTCCAACCTCTTCGGCAATCACTTCCCTCATTCGTTCGGTGACCGTCGGCACCGTATCATCATTTCCACCAGTTGACATCTTGAATCTGAAACGTTTACAATGATTATTAAACATTTCATTTCATTTCATTATCATTGTATATTCCACTTAGGTTTAGCCAAGTTCGTGACTTTCTTCAACCATTTGTGTTTGGTGCACTTTCCGGGTTTGAGTCTGTTAACATACTATTCCCATGCATATTGAATCACATTTCCTTTCTGATGTTTAGTTAAAGTTAACATAAAATAATTAATTCTTACCGGATGTTTGATCAAGCTTGAACCGAACACACTTCACCCACAACCTTGGGCTCTGATTACCAACTTGTAAGACCCATCTTAAAATATCAGAATTTATAATATTTAACATGCATTAATTACAAAAATACGAGCTTACAAAAACTTTGTTGGGTTTACGATCATACATGATCAAAATATTTGAGTCATCATCCTACTAATTAAACCTTCAAAATGTAATTTCAAGAGTTTACATATAAACTAAAACAAAATAGATCAATGCAGAAGCTTTGTTTGGTGCGTTCGGTTCTTGAAAGTCGCTTTATCTTCACCCGGAGTCTTGTATGCTTTTACCTAATGCCAAAACCACGTTAAATGTTAGTTTTGACAGTGTTGGAATACGTATAAACAAGTTCTGGTATCAAACAACGAAAATGAAACAAAAATTCTGAAGTTTAGGGCTGTCGCGCCCCGCGACAGATTAGCCCCCATTTTACGCGGCCCGCGACAGCCGTCGCGTCACGCGACGGTGATTTAAGCTTGGTGTCGCGTAGCGCGACGCCCCATTTTTCACAGAATGTTGCTTTCTATTGTGCTGCAATTGCCCAGCTACGGAAAAAATACCAAATAACAACTTAGAACTTGCATAACTTTCGCTATACAAGTCCGTTTTATGTATTCTTTTTCCTACATGACCGTAATTAAATTACGGACCCGTTTATCAACACAATTCACATAAAAATTCAGTTTAGGAACAGTTGGCCTATAATTCGGCTCTATGTTTATTCGACCCGTTTGTTTACAAGTTCTACAACTTGTTTTGTTGTCATCCCATTTTTCCCACCGTTTTACCCATTCCCGGGTTTACCAACTATAGCGTTTCGCTCCCCTCTCGAGGGTTACTTACGCATTAACGTCATGCTTTATTTTCAAGGGTCCAACCATGCTCCTTTTTAACAATTTGTGGAGCATGAATTTCTGAACTTTAGCCCCTAGGCCAAGGGTTCATTCGCGACAAGATTAGCGTGTCCGCTTCACGGCTTACGCATTAATTATAATCGACCATTGAGTAATGGTCCATTCACTTCAACATTTACAACTCGACATTGTTTTGACCCGTTTGGATGTCTAATGGCGGCCACCATTTCAAGGACATACCAAACTCTACTCTAACCAATATTTCGACCCGTTTTGTTTGTCTAGTGAGCTTCGTCACTTCAGCGACATAACGAGTTTGCCTCATACGTTAAATTTCAATTCAACAAGCTAGAACTAATAATAAACATAATGCAACGAGACCACAGTTACATACCTTTAGAGCAATCCTTTCAAACGCGTATCGCCACTAGCTTGTCCGCTTGTCGTCTCGGTTTCCTTGCCTTATGATCCCTTCGTCGAGGTGATCACTAATCTTTATTCAGATTTCGATTTCGACTTGATTTGAGCCTTCAATTTATGAATTTTGTGAGAGTTAGGGTTTGGTGGGGGAGCTCTTGTTCGCCCCTGCTGTTTGATCGACCAGACACACCTTTTTTGTGTGTGTTTGGTGTGAGTTATTTTGTTTTAATTGAATTAAATTTCAAGTTTTACAACATAAACCCCTCACCTTTTGTCTAGTTTATAATTTAGGCATTTTAATTCATTCATGTGTTACTACAAGACTTATAACTAACTGGGTTATTAAATCCCTAGTTAGCTTATTCTCATTTATTTTGCACTTTATAATTTTAATATGAAGTTTTATAATTTTTGGGGTGTTACAACAAAATAACTAGACTTTATGTTACCTCGAATTTTTTAAATGTTAGTAAAAAGAAAATGTTTCCTTCCAACATCATATCATATGTACGTGAATGTGTGTTTTAGCAAAACTTAAACTTAGTTGAGCAAGATAACTAGTCATATATAAATTGTAGGTCATGAAAATTTGGCTCATGCTACAAATTTGGCTCATGAAAATTGGTCAGGAGAGAGGGGAGGGAAAGAGAGCTCGTGAGGTAGGTTGATGGGTTTTGAATGAGCAACAAGGTTGGTTATTTATAATATATAGATTGGATTGGATGACTAGAGTACAAGACACCATTTTTTAGTCTAACTGTCTAAGTTTAATGCGTATGTACTAATGTACAAGGAGCACTCCCAACAACCAAAAAGAAAGTATGTTGGGAGTGATGATTGTCTCGGCTGTGTGAATCCAAGAAAAAGAGGGTGTGAGTGCTAGATGATGTACATGCTTAGCTATGGTTTTATTTCTTTTTAAAATACAAAATGTAGAATTATGCATGGGGATTGTACGAGCATCGGAGCATGCATGGTCATAAGCATGCTCTCAAAACAAAGTCAATTAAAAAGGTAGGGATGGATTCGGTTAGAACTAAAAGAAAGAAAGAAAGGAGGGGAACAATTACAAGTGATTTTGCTCATAGGTTGTGGATGGGGTGTTGAATACTATAAGCTTTCTTGCATGGGAAGCGCCTCTTGATAAGAATGGTAAAATGGAAACAATGTAAGAAGTCCAGGGTGGCGATGCTTTGGGTGTGGGGAACATGGAGGCTGTTTGTAAATTTAGTTAAAATGCAAAATATTATGATGACGAGTTTCGACTGCATTATGGTGGAGGGAAGGGTTGAATTGATTTGTCATGAAAAGTTGATATTTCATATTCTAAAACATAAGTCTTGCATGTGTAAATAGAATGGAGATAGATAACGTGGAAAAATTCTAGTTCAGATCTATGCAGAGTAGCGCTGTAAACGAGTTGAGCCGAGCTTGACCTAGCTCGAACTTGGCTCGAACTCAATTCGAGCTGGCTCGGTTCAAGCTCAAATTTCAAATCGAGCTGAGGTTTGAGGCTCGAGCTCGACTCGATTAAAATTCGAGCTAGCTCGGCTCGGCTCGATCTAGCTCAAACTAACAAAGAACCACAAAATTTCCTACTTAAAAAGCCCTAAAAATGAATCTCTTCGTAGACTAAGGGCCATACTTACAATTTAATTTAATCAAATGGCTAAATATGCAAGTATAAATAGTTAGTTCACATTGTACATTGTCTTTACTTTCTTTTATAGGGGAGACAATCCCTTAGTTTTTATCTTCTGAGCGATGTGGGACAAAAAATTAAGAATGTAAACCTTATCGAGCAGCTCACGAGCCGAGCTAGGCCAAGCTCGAGCTCGGCTCGTTTATAAACCGAGCCGAGCTGGCTCGTTTACAACCGAGCCAATTTCGAGACGAACTTTTTTCGAACTTTTTTTGAGCGAGCTGCGAGTTTTTTGAACACCCCTAATACAGAGGTAGTGTAGGTTTTTAAACCAAAAAAAGTAAACATGGTGTATATAATATATATATGTGTGTGTGTGTGTGCCGGTTAACGTACAAAATGCCTTGACGTACGACGTGTACGCGGGGCATTATCAAATGCGAAATTCTTGTAACTATGATGCGAATTGGGTTTTTCATAATAACATGCAAAAATTGTATTGGTTTCCGTACAACATGCGAAAATATATTTTTCATTAGAACATGCGATATTCCTTTTACAACATACGATATTGTTTTTTTTACGTGCGATCTTTCTTCTTTATAACATGTGATATTTCTTTTACGAGTTTATAACATGCGAACTTGACTCGCGTACGCGTCGTACGTTAAGGCATATTGTACGATATACTTTCTCTCTCTCTCTCTCTCTCTCTATGAGAAGGATCATTTAGGAACCACCCTTTATTGCGAGACCCGCGAGAACCAATGTGAACACAACCAAAAATACCTAAAAAAAATCTAAAAACACACAATTTTTTTTATGGTAAAATCGCTACTTTTGGTTATTAATTTTTTTCTGGCTACTAAAGTAGTGATTTTGAAACAACTTATTGATTTATTGGCTTTTTTAGTCAAAGTAATGTTTGGATAAGTGAAAAGGACTTTTTGAAACAACGTTTTGTATAAGGTGGAAAAGCCATTTTGAAAAGCTCGGAAACCTTGGCTTTTTAAAACTCCTTTTAACTTTTCATGAAATATTACCTTTTCCCACCTCATAAGCTCATCGAGTTGAGCCGAGCTCGACCTAGCTCGAACTCAATTCGAGCTGGCTCGGTTCAAGCTCGAATTTCAAATCGAGCTGAGGTTTGAGGCTCGAGCTCGACTCGCTTAAAATTCGAGCTAGCTCGGCTCGGCTCGATCTAGCTCGAACTAACAAAGAACCATAAAATTTCCTACTTAAAAAACCCTAAAAATGAATCTCTTCATAGACTAAGGGCCATAATTACAATTTAATTTAATCAAATGGCTAAATATGCAAGTATAAATAGTTAGTTCACATTGTACATTGTCTTTACTTTCTTTTATAGGGGAGATACTCCCTTAATTTTTATCTTCTGAGAGATGTGGTACAAAAAAATGAAGAATGTAAACCTTATCGAGCCAGCTCACGAGCCGAGCTAGGCCAAGCTCGAGTTCGGCTCGTTTATAAACCGAGCCGAGCTGGCTCGTTTACAATCGAGCCAATTTCGAGCGAGCTTTTTTCGAACTTTTTTCGAGCGAGTTTCGAGCGAGCTGCGAGTTTTTTGAACACCCCTAATGCAGAGGTAGTGTAGGTTTTTAAACCAAAAAAAGTAAACATGGTGTATAATATATATATAGGGTAATGCTCCATAGAAAACCTTAGATTTTTAGAAAACTTTGCAAACCCATCTAATGGCCTACATGTTGCCACGTGTCCCAGCCACCTTCATATCCTTTTTAGCTTTTGAGGGCACATTGGTAAATTTACATATTCATACCCCACTCCCAAGATATTTTGACCAACCTGATTTGACACTATCACCCATCACATCATTCTCACCCATCATCCTCCATTTTCTTTACTTTATTTCAAATTAACCAGTTTTTTTTTTCAAAATATGTTAATCTTCTTAAACCACTCATTTCACACTAGATCCGCCATTAATGCACTATGGAGCATCCATCAACAATGGTAGATCTAAAGGAAAATGGAGGATACTCTGATGTGCTCGACCATGAAAACCCAAAACATCTTCATTTGACAACGATGATGTGTTCTACAATGAAGATAATGTTCAAGGTTTGCTGTACAATCTTCATCATGTTTATCAAGAACACATAAAGAGAAGCAAGTTTGAAGATCTTCATTGTGTTCATCACATGGTTCTAGATCCGGTAAGTGTTTTCGAGAGAGAAAGCTGATGTTTTAGAGAGAGAGAGAAACAACAATCTCTTGAGTATTTTATTTAAAAAATCATTTCACACTTGATGTTTTTGTTAAAATGGTTGTTAATAGGTTTTTGTGTAATGGTTGTTTTAGAGATGAAACATGATTTTTTTTTTTGTTAAAATGGTTCTTAAAAGGGGTAAATGTTTATGTAATTTGCAGGTTTTTATTTTTGTGTTAAAAAGTTGTGCTTGGTTTGGTTGCTTGTTTGGGCTTTTGATCTGAATAGTAACTGTTTTTTTGTTGGTTTGGTTGCTTTATTTGGGGCTTTTGATCTGAATAGTAACTGTTTTTGTGATATTATTTGAGAAAAAAGATTTTCTGGCTATGAATGTGTTAATATTTATGTTTGGTTAACGACTTAACGGTTATCTTATCTTTTTGTTATTAGGACGGTGATGGATACAAGGGAAATAAGATCCAATTCTCGGGACCGTTGGTTTCGTCAAACGTGGATCAGATGCTCAAGGATCATGACCATGTTTATGTTACAGCACAACACAACTAACACGTGTTATAGCTTGAACTTCTCAGACATGCATGTGTTACATGTGACATGAAACCCATGTACAACGTAACACGTGTTACGTGTGACATGAAAACACATTTTTATAACTTCCCTGGCATACACACACCCACATGTTTACAAACCGTTTCAAGACCGACCCAAACAAG
Organism: Helianthus annuus; assembly: GCF_002127325.2. Taxonomy (NCBI): domain Eukaryota; kingdom Viridiplantae; phylum Streptophyta; class Magnoliopsida; order Asterales; family Asteraceae; genus Helianthus; species Helianthus annuus. The sequence goes on from NC_035433.2 coordinate 6,417,559, forward strand.
CAAGGGTAGCCGCTGAAAAGCTAAGGCGGCAAAGGTAGCCGCTGAAAAGCTAAGGCAGACTGTCAAAGGAAGCTCCACCATTTTCTTAGTGCTATGTATTTTCGTTCACTAGTAATATGTAATGTGAGACTCTTATTGTTTTGTCTAGTACATGATGTTAAAACGGTATGGACTTAACACATTCTGGAAGTCTTAACACACGTTATAAAAGAGGCTTAACACATGTTATATCAGGTATACTATGCTGTTATTAAGTTACTATTGGAGTTTATGCATCCATTCTGGAAGTCTTAACACACGTTATAATAGAGGCTTAACACATATTACACATGTTACAGTATGTATATACAAATCATGGTGTTTTAGAAACCACTAGCTTATACATGACACCATGTTGGGTTAAACCAAGATTATAACAGAGGCTTAACACATGTTATCCCAGGTATACGGTGTTACAATATTAACTTGTATGTTCCATATTAACTTGTACACGTGTTACGATCAGTATATGCACATCATGGTGTTTTGCAAACCACTTTCATATACATGAATACAAGTCGGGTTATAATGGATGCTTACATGTTATCATATGTATACAAGTGGGGTTACAACAAGATTACGATATTGTACAAGTGGGGTTACAACAAGATTACGATATTAACTAAGCTCACCATTAAACTCATCGCCCCCGTCGACTGTTTTCACCCTTGTCACATGTTAAGCAATTACATGTTCCGAACAGACAAATTGTAACACATGTTAGATCAGTATATACACATCCATGGTGTTTTGTAAACCACTAGCTTATACATGAATACATGTCAGGTTACAAAAAGAATATAACAGATGCTTAACACATGTTATACATTCCAAAATGTGCAAAACAAATGACCCGTTTCATATTATATATTCCAAAATTACCGGTACATGTGTTACCATAAATGGCTCGTTTCATATTACACGTTACATACTAACTTGTACATTTATTACTTGTACAAGTTTTACGCTCAATATCCACATTATCGGATATTTTAAACATCAACAAAAATAAAATAGATATTACTTTTTTTTAATTAACAAAAGGTTAACACACGTTATATATCATTCTAACAGGGGCTTAACACATGTTATACATGAACACATGTCAGGTTACATCATGGTGTTCTGTTACAGCATGAACCACCAACACATGTTATAAATGAACGAAGACTTCTTTTCCAAAGGATGTGACTTATTCAATGTCCTCGCATTAACATCGCCTACATCCATCCAGCTTGTCAATTGCATATCTTTTATGGATCTGTTTCTGTAAATCAACACACGTTATATATCATTCTAACAGGTGCTCAACACATGTTATGGGTCTGTCTCTGTAAATCAAGCAACCCAACAAAAAAACAATTATTGTTAAGATCAAAAGCCCCAAACAAGCAACCAAACCAACAAAAAAACCCGTTCAAAATCTCATCCTAAAGTTTTGGATTTATTTAAAATACATGAACATTAACCATTACTAGAACACGCATTAACTTCGCCTACATCTATCCAGCTTGTCAATTGAATATCTTTATGGGTTTGCTCTGTAAATCAACACATGTTATATAACATTCTAACAAGGGGGCTTAACACATGTTATGGGTCTGAGTCTGTGAATCAAGCAACCAAACAGCTACTATTCAGATCAAAAGCCCAAACAAGCAACCCAAACCAACAAAAAAACAGCTACTGTTAAGATCAAAAGCCCCTAACAAGCAACCAAACCAACAAAAAAAACCCGTTCAAAATCTCATGCTAAAGTTTTTGATTTATTTAAAATACAAAATCATATTAACAACCATTACTAAAACACTTTCAGCACACAAAAACATATTAATAACCATTTCAACAAAAAATCAAGTGTGAAATGATATTTCAAGAACATTTACCGGATCTATAACCGTCCGATGAACACGGAGAAGATCTTCAAACCTTCTTCTCACACACACACACTCGTGCGTGTGTCATCGTTCTCTCTCTAAAACAACATACTTCAAACTTCTTCTCTCTCACACACTTGTATGTGTGTTATTGGTGTTATAGATGAACATGATGAAGATTGTTGTTTCTCTCTCTAAAACAAAAAAAATCATCTCTCTAAAAACCTTCATCCTGCCGTCGTTCTCTCTCTAAAACAACAATCTTCAAACATTTTCTCTTTCACACGATGTAGATCTGAACTTGAAGATCGAAACTTGTGTTTGGTGTTCATCATGATCTTGATTGAAGAGAGGGGAGAGAGGAGAGAGGAGAGAGAGATAACATGTGTGTGTAAGAGAAATAAAGTTGATGTGTGTAAGAGAAAAGTCAGATTTTCAATGCCTTAAATGCCCTTCTCCTTTACTAATGTGTATTATAAGATTTCTTTTAAATATAATTCTTACCAAAATTATGAGAGCCATTGATCATGTTAGATGAAAGGTAATCAATGGATGACAATGGGTTTGCATAGTTTTCTAAAAAAGATAGAGTTTTCTATAGAGCCCAGCCCTATATATATATATACATATATATATATATATATATATATATATACATATATATATATAGGGAGCCGCTAAAATAAGAACCACCTCCAGTTGTAAGAACCGCGAGAACCACTCTCAACCAATCAGATTATGCCAACTAAAGGGGTATTTTGGTCTTTTACCCCAAATGTCATTTTCCATCCCTCTCTCCTCATTTATGACTGTCAGATCTCTCTCTCTCTCCACCTTATTGAAAACTCATCTCCTCTCAAACTCATCTGGTTATTTTGTTTTAAAAGCTTCTTTCCTCATTTTGTAAATTTCCATTTCCATGTTCATCTTTGATGAGAGAGAAGTGGAGCCGGCGAAATTACCTGCAACCCACCCTCCCCCCGTCTCTGAAGTAACCCACCACCGTCTTCCGATCTACCTCAAACACCCCTCCCTCCGGTGAATACCTGCTAACAACCTGAAACAAATCCGACCACCACCAACTCTTGGTGGCAGCGGAGAACATCAGCAGCAACACCGCCACCACCGCCGTCTTCAACTCTTCATCTCTTCTGATCTAACTCTTGGTGGGTGACTATTCACGCAAGATCTGACAAAGGAAAAATGGGGAGATGATTTGTGGCGACAGTGGTGGTGTTTAGTTAGCACTGTTCTGAGACATTTTGGGTATGTTTTATTAATGTTGTTTGCTGGTGATTCTTTGAATGTTTGAATATATGGTTTTGAATGTTTGAAGTACAGTGATTTTGGTAGTGAAGGGTTTTGTGACTGTGGTGAAGGGGTGGTTTGTGGTGGTGGGTTTCACGGGTTTGTGGTGGTGGGTTTCACGGCGATGGTGGTAAAGGGGGGTGTGTCGGTGGTTGGTCGGTGGCGGAAGACGGTGGTGGGAGGTGGTTGGTCGGAAGACGGTGGTGGTTGGGGGTTTGATTTGTGTTATTGATGTTGGGGGTTGTTTTGTGTTATTTGATTTCTGTGGGTTTTTTTGTGTGTTTTGCACAAAGTGATGCTGGGGTTTGCAAATGTGATTTTGGGGGGGTGCCAAAAGTGATTCTGTTTTTGGGGATTCTCCGTCGATTTTTGATTTGTGTTTTTGATATGGGGGGTTGAGTTGGCTGTGATGATTCGAAACAATTTACCGACCATTGATGACGATGGCGTGGCGAGGATGGCGGAGGGCACGTTGTCGAACCTGCAACCCCACTTTGTAGCCTCTGATTATCGGAAAATCTGAGCCAAAACATCGTTTTTTTCTAGAATCCACTCGTTCTTTTGATTTTTCTTTGTTGGGTTTTTTTAGGCGTCAATGATGATAACAATATATCTGAGACGCTTGACCGAGTTTGCGATTTCTGGGTGCGTTCGTTTTTGCGTAAAAAAGGTTTTGTAAAAAAAAAATTAAACGTAAACTTTTTGACGTAAACCGTAAACTTTTTAACGTAAAACGTAAAAAGTTAAGGTAAAACGTAAAAACGTAAATTTTTTTACCAAAACGTAAAAAACATTGACGTAAAAAACGTTGACGTAAAAAACGTTGACGTAAAAAACGTTGACGTAAAAAACGTTGACGTAAAAAACGTTGACGTAAAAAACGTTAACGTAAAAAACCGGCGCGTAAAACGTAAAAAACGTTAACGTAAAAAAACCAGCGCGTAAAACGTAAAAAAACGGCGCGTAAAACGTAAAAAACTGGCGCGTAAAACGTAAATAACGTTAACGTAAAAAATGGCGCGTAAAACGTAAAAAAACGTTAACGTAAAAAACCGACGCGTAAAACGTAAAAAACGGGGGCGTAAAACGTAAAAAACCGACGCGTAAAACGTAAATAACGTTAACGTAAACGACCGGCACGTAAAACGTAAAAAAACGTTAACGTAAAAAAACCGGGGCGTAAAACGTAAAAACGGCGCGTTGAAAAAAAACGACGCGTGAAAAAGCCGGGCGTAAAAACGGCGCGTCAAAAAAACGGCGCGTAGAACGTAAAAACGGCGCGTTAAAAAAACGAGGCGTGAAAAGGCCGGACGTAATAACGTAAAACGTTAAACGTAAAAATCTGTAAATAAATATGAATTTGTAAATGTTTAATAAAAAACTAAGTTTAAAAAATAAAAATCCAATATAATAATACCAAAAAGTAATAAAAAACAATAAATACAAAAAGACAAAATAGTGTAATTTTACTTAAATACCCTTTTGGATTAAAATATAAAAGACATAATAAGACAAAAAATACTTAATATTATTTTTTAATACTTTTAATCTCATCCATCCATCTACTTGATCTAATGGGTAAAAAGTGGTTCTCGCGGTTCTTACAACTGAAGGTGGTTTTCATTTTAGCGGTCCCCTATATATATATATATATATATATATATATATATATATATATATATATATATATATATATATATATATATATATATATATATATATATATATATATATATATATATATATATATATATATATATATATATATATATAAGGGAAGGTTCATTTGAGAAGAAAATTTTATTGAGAAGAAAAAGAATAAAAGGGTATAATTGTAAAACATTAAATAATTTTTTTCTCATCTCATTTATTATTATGTTTGACTAATTAATTAGTCATTAAGACTATAATCCTCCACACTAAATATTTTTGCCTACACACATCAAAAGTTATCCTACACATTTCGAAATTTATCCTACACATTGAAATTTATCCTACACAACTCGTAATTTGTCCTACACGCCTCGTATTTATCCTACACTATAAATGAAATTTTATTTTTATTTTTTGTGAAAAATATATATCTTAAAAATAAGTTACAAATTTAATATAGTTAGTTATTAAAGATGAAACTATCAATTAATGATGTATGTAAGTTTACTAATATACCCTTATAATTACATTAAGTACAAATATTAAATGAAGTCTAATTAAGCATTTCTATTGGTTGAAATTTCTTCTTTTTTCTTCTTACAAAGAATTTCTTCTCATTTGAACCCTCCACTATATATATATATATAATATATATATATATATATATATAGAGAGAGAGAGAGGATTAGGTTCAAACGTGAACAAAATCCCAAGAGTGAACTGCGTGAACTGATCTGGGCCCTTGATTTTTATGATCTTGAGATTAAAGTGAGTGGCATGATGGTAATTATTTGGTTAATTTTTTCCATTTAATTAAATACAAAAAGGGTATATGTGTAATTTCAATCTTAAATTGACTGCATAAATCTCTCACAAATCAAGTAATCAATTATCCTCTTAAATTGATTGCATAAATCTCTCACAAACCAAATCAAGGATTAGGAAAGGTGTAACTTAATTCAATTACTAAAATAATTATTTGTTTAAATGCGATGTACACATGTGTATTCTGATTTTGCACTCCTTTTAATGCGATGTACACATGTGTATATCGTCTGTTTTTGTGATATATCAAAATTTTGTTTTGTATTGAATGTTGATGTACACCTGTGAATTACTGTACACATATGTACGATGCTGAGTACACATGTGTACTGTTCAATTTATATCCAAGTACACATGTGTATATCGTTGAAATATGAAGGTTACGTGGATCTTAAAAATCAAAATTTATTCTGGTGATGAAAGCTGAAATAAAAATTAAAATTGAAATCTGGTGATTTGTTGTTTGTTTTGATAATTATCTTATTAATAAATAAACATAATGTTGATAATGAATTTAAATTAGGAAAGATGTAACTTAATTCAATTATTAAAATAATGATTTAAATCTAATTTTTTATATAATTACAATCATACCCTTAACAACTAAAAAGGAAATCAAGGGTCTATATCTGTTCACGCAGTTCACTCTTGGGAGGTTGTTCACGCTGGAACCCTACCATATGTATATATATATATATATAGAGGAAGGTTAACGTACATTATGGCTTAACGTACATCACATACAACAGGTAATTACGCACGTTCATTTTAAAATCACGCACGTTATAACTCAAAAATCCAAAATCACGCATGTTGAAACACAATAATCACGCATATTGAAAACATTAATCACGCATGTTATATAACAAATCACGCACGTTGTTGTACGTGAAGTACGTTAAGCCGTAATGTACGATATACTTTCTATATATATATATATATATATATATATAGAGAGAGAGAGAGAGAGACGGTTATCATACAATATGCCTAATCGTACATTACGTACGCTATAACCACAACCGTCAGATCATCTCAATTAAACCCCGTTCTTAACTATTAAATTAATCAAATTTTAAAATATATATATGAAACCGCCAAGGTTAAAATCGTCCATTACGAAATCAAAAACCCCTGATAATCAGCAAACAAAAACTCAAAATCATACCGAAAAATTCTTATTCAAAATCGTATTCGAAAATCCAACAAGTAATCAAAAATCGATCGATTCTTAATCACCAACTCCTTCTGCTGAATTTGGAAGTTTAGAACTGAAACAAATCGATAGACCGTCTATCGAAGATGATGATGCAGGATGAAAATCAAATAAAATATGCGAAATACATATCAAACGTGCGAAAAACATTGCAGACAAAAAGAAAGGTTGTATTTTTTGTAAAGTTTGCGAAATCATATAACATAACATGCGATTATAAAAAAAAAGGTAATAATGTTTAAGATGTCTTATGGTGTGCGAATTCATGATTTAGACACATGCGATTTCAAAAAAAAAAAGTTAATAATCTTTGAAATTTCTTATAGTTTGCGAATTCATGATTTTACACATGCGATTTCAAAAAAAGTTAATTATCCTTGAGATTTCTTATAGTTTGCGAATTCGTTTTCGAATCGTATGCGATTTTGAATAAAATGCTGCTAATACTTTCAAATAACTTTGTCCTAAAAAATTCAAATAACTTGGGGCCGGGCCTTCTTTTTTTTTTTCGCACTATGGCGATATGAAAATAATGGGAAAATTGGATTCAGTTGTCAATACAAACTCTATATATCATTAAAAAAACATGTCAGTATCACCAATAAACAAGAAAAGAAAATCTTTCTACGTAACAGAATAAAAGGACTCCCTTTGCATAATATTTTTTGAAAGGTTTAGGAGCGATGGGGCCTCAATTTTCAGTTTTTTAACAAATTTTCCATTTAACTAAAATCTCTATTCTGTTTCTGTGTGAGTTCATGCTATCAAGGTCTGGTTAGGTTGTATTATGTTTGTGTTTTGAGCCCATAACCAACATCTATCATATATTATTTAGAAATGTCCCTGGACAATAAGAAATAGATAAGCCCAGATTATTAGTATATTCTACTATATTTAGTTTTCTTAGTATTTCTGCTTTTAGAAAATTTTCTGCCTGTAACCCCCTTGCCAGGTTAAGTCGAGTTGAACTGGTCTAAAGTTGCCCAAAGTGAAATTTGAATGCATAAGACCCCCTAGAGCATTTTATTCAATAACCTACTTAATTATTATATTATTGGATCTATATAACTTTTCTAACCATATTGGACAACTGACATATTAATTAGTTGTAAAAAGGATGAAAGTTTTGGACAAAAAAAGTGTTTCATGCCTCTATTGTCTCATGCCCCTAAATTACCCAATTGACCTTTTACCCAACCCACACAATCTACCATTTTCCCTTATCTAGGACCTCTAGTTCCAATACATACTTAACCGAACCTGATTTTTTTTTTAACGGCCAACAAACTCAATCCCAAGCACTCTCGGGGCACCAACTGGACAAACGGAGTACTCCGACAGTAACCCGAGTCCACCACCAATTCCGGGGAAAACCCGTTAACCCACCCGCCCGTAAGCACGACAGTGAAATTACCGGTAAAACCCGTTTGGCTCAAGGATCCAACCCAGGTCCCAAGCACTCTCGGGGCACCCACTGGACAAACGGAGTACTCCGAGAGTAACCCGAGTCCACCACCAATTCCGGGGAAAACCCGTTAACCCACCCGCCCGTAGGCACGACAGTGAAATTACCGGTAAAACCCGTTTGGCTCAAGGATCCAACCCAGGTTTCCCTGGGTCTCCTATCATTGCCCACCAGTGCCTCACTCTGCACCAAGTGGGAGTCGAACCTGCATCTCTCAAGAGAAATGCAAGCCCTCCACCACTTGATCTAGAGATCATTGGCACAGAACCAGATAAATGCAAATGTTGATCAACAGATGACAAAAGAAAGCATACATTGCACGTAATAACAGCTATATCTATTAAAATCACTTTAGTTATGGGTGCAAAGCTCAATAAGAGCTGGGTTGGAAGATGCCTACAGATTAGTATCCCCAAGAAGAGGAGAGGAGTCTGAGAATTTCGGTTTTATTTTTACATATATTTTGAGAAGTTACTGAATATAATCTAAAAATAGCCTCTCACACTAGCAACAAGCTTTAAATATCTTTGCTTAGGTTAATTGCTTTTTTCCCCAAAAATTAATGATTAAATTCCATATTCTTAAGTTAACAGAATTGCTTTCATAATCCATAGATTGGGTTACGAAATTTTGATATTTCCAGTCACCCCAAGTAGCATCTGAACAGCCAATCAGACCATGTGTAGTGGGGCATTATGGGGGCATTATTTTCAAAAAAAAAAAACGCTCACTCCCCCATTACATAGGGCATTATGGGGCATTATTTTTGAAAAAAAATTGCTTGGGCATTATAATTAAAACGCCTAAATTGGAAGAAGGAAGGTTTGACTGGGTTTGACCCACCAATGAGAAAATAGTTTGCTTTTTTTTTTGTTTAATGATTGGAAGGGGCATTATCAGACATTATTCCCACTACGCCACTTTTGCAATAACGTCACATGCTGACTGAGATGACACGTGTCGGATAATGCCCCGTGGTGGGGGCATTATTTTTCTAAACCACTACGGTGGTCTCAGACAGCTTTAAATTGTAGAATGTTAAGCAAGAAAAGTTAGGTCAGGTCATCTAAGCCAATTTCTTTCAATTTATAGTCTTTACTCCGAATCCATAATAAGAATGAAAAATAAAAAAAATGGGCCACACAAATTGAGCTTGAGTAAAAGATTTACACAATGCTAATGCTAAATTTGTAACTCGTTTTTTTCTTTCTGTTGATTTCCTTTCATGCTTCCTTAATGAGTTGGGGAGTGTGATACTCTAAATGTTTTTTTTTTTTTTTTTTCTGATTTCCTCTCATGAAACAAAGAAAAAAACAACAATAAGATCAGCTAGATATGAGCCTATACCTTTGTGTACCTTGCAATCCTAATTCCTTGATTTTTTTTCCGCAAGTGGCGTAACAGGTTGAGTGACAATATATACAGTGAGCTTTGTAGAGGAGCCATCAATTACTTCAACCTCAGTACTATGAAGAAATGATAAAATGTTTGGATGTCTGGCCTGAAATCAACAGTTTAAAGATTTATTTCACTTGCAACAAACACATAATTACAAGAAGCTAACCAAATGTTTTCTGTAAGCTTTATCTTGGGTTCATACAGTTGTATATAAATAAATAAATAAAAAAGACACGCACAAGCAATAGAGCCTGGATCCCCTTCTTTCGACAATAAAAAGAGATCATTCCAGTACCATTCCCGATCTGCGTATGAACCTCCTATCACCACCTTGGGTACCCCTTCACTCTCAGCACGGTAGTGCATCTCTATCGGGATCACACCACGATAAATATAAAAAACCTATGCTTCCAGTCATGGAGACTCTTCGGTGGGTCTCTTCTGCATGGTAGAACATTCGCAGTCCGAGAATTGAAGGAGAAAAACCACCGGTATAAGAGACAAAATAAAAGACATTGAACATCTCAACCGACAGAACCAACTTTTGGGCTCGGCATATAAACTCAAAATGAGTCACACGAGGTCGACCCAAAGCGTTGATTTGCGAAATATGCAGACTATACCGAGTAAGAATCTCTCCAAAAAACTTCGTCATCGGAAGACGAAAGTTCCCTTCTCTAAAGAAAGCGGCATACAAAGTCATGTAGCCGGGAAGAGTGTTCAAAGCGGTACTTCCGGCGGTCGGAAACTGGGCTCCCCATTCCCTCGGAAATTTAAAACGTTGACAAAGATTGTGGAACTCCTCTTCTTTCCAATTGATTATTGCACGATCAGGCCCTAGTGGATCTTTGGGCCTCGAATCCTCTTCTTCGAACCAACAGGCTTAGTAGAAGTCGACATTTATGAGGCACAGACGGCTGATTGGAGGAAGAAAGAAAGAAAGAAGATGGAAAAGATGAGATAATTTTGAATGAAAAACTTCGAAGGATATAGAAATCGTCAAGGGTTTCTTATATTTATACCCATCGCATTGAATGCGATGGGGAAGCGAACCGTCAGGAGAAGAAAAGTGTCACACCCCGACCCGCAGCGGAAAGGTACGAGGCATGATGATTGCCCATAGCTCATGACAACTAATTATTGTTTCAATTAATTACAAAACAACCCCTTAATTGTGACTTTATTTAACTAACCAATTTAACTTCATGAAAGCTCCCCTTATATAAATCTAACTGAACTAACTGAGTTGCTTTATTAAAGTCAACATTTTTGTTTGGTTTTCAATCAAACACGATGCGTGACAATAGTTAATTATAATAAAAATTCTTATTTTTATTTACTTGAAAGGGTTCGGTTTCGAAATCCGGGTCGGATTTTGGAGGTCCGATTTTGACGGATGTTACAGTCTCCCCAACTTTTGGGAATTTCGTCCCGAAATTAGAAGGAAACTGCTCGTATAGGATGAAGTGTAGGGTCTTCCATAGACTTAAACGATATCGATTTGATTTAGTAATAGTATTAGGAACTCGAATCTTAGGATCGGAATGTCCCTTAGAAAGGTCAAGTAACTAGTGTTAAACACTCGTTCTAATGTTACTGAGAATACGCTCAAACTATACCATATCAAAAGGTGTAGACTTATGGAGGCGGTAGCGTTCCTGACAAGGTTTATATACCCAATGAAGGAATCGCTCTTAATTGCCAAAGATGCCGAAATGAAAAGTGTTAACTGTTATGTACAAGATAGCCGATTATAGGCTCTATGATCATTACAATCACGAAGCTCAAGATTGGCGTATCAAAGATGCATTGCAGCTAAAGAGAAAATCACATCCCAAAGATGACTTGTAACACGAAAGAGTTTGCAATTGAGTCGTGAGGTATACATGTGATGCCCAACTGCAATCTATGTCACAACTTGGGATTTTGAAAGGAAAATTTTTCATAAAATGCCACAATTTGAGTTGAATGAACAAAATTATAGAATTTGAATTCTCCAATCACAAAACCAAAACAAACTAACTAAAACACTCATGATTAGTCTAATGTTGCTTTTGAAAATTTGGCAGACACACTTATATATAGGAAGTACCAGCGGCGTATCCACCATGTCTCTATTAAATTTTCATCCACATCGTTATTCAAATCATGATTGACGACTCAACCAACTTCTCATGACCAGTCTAACGAGGCTTTTGATACCTTGATAAGAACACTTATATATAGGAAGTACCAGCGGTGTATCCACCATGTCCTTATCGAGTTTCATCGGCTTTGTTATTCGGATCATGACTGACGACACAAACACAACTTACACAGAACCTCTCTCGACCAATCTAACGAGGCTTTTGATGGTTTGATAAGAACACTCATATATAGGAAGTACCAGCGGCGTATCCACCATGTCCTTATCAAATTTCATTAGCTTCGTTAGCGGTCTTGATTGGTTCTATGCGACGACTCAACTCAACTTACTAATTAAATAACCACAACCAAACCACAAACAACCATTGTATGAGTCTCGAACCCAAAAAGGGTGCGACTAAATGGTAGCAGTACCTACATCCATATTTATAGGGAAAGGGTCGGTCTATGAAAATGTTAGACATTACCCACGTCACATAAACTATGGGGATGGTACGCCGTGATGAGTGATTATGTGAAATTGTAACAACATGAAATAGCAATAAAACATAACATAAATGCATAACATAGTGATACATAAAAACGTCTGAGTAAAGGATGAAAACGACGACAAATAGTAACGTTGAAAGCGTGACAACGGCACAAGCTATCAACGGTACTGATTAAGAGTTGATATTTGTATCGATTGGCGTTAGTGCGAACACCAAGGATACGAAGTGAGAGTAGCAGGTAAATTCGTAAATGAGGGAAAACTAAACGTGAAGTCGAATGGCGGAGGAGATGAAGTAGCAGCATTGATTTACACTCCCACCGGTCAGGCGATAATTACGATTTGGGAAAAAGTAGAGGGGTCCTAAGGTAAATTAAGGAAACCTTAGTTTTGTTAACTTAACTCGTGTTCATTTCGTTTTGTTAACTACTTTTATACTTTACCAAGTATTGCACATTGGTATTTTAAATTGTCCACGTACAAAAGCAACTTAGTTTATTTAGAAAAAATATTTTCGTTATGTTTCAGGAAAATATTTTCGATCTAAAGGGGTGAACTTTACTGAAAATATTTATTAGTTATTATATATTGTTTAATTATTTTTATATAATCAAATTTTAAGGTCGGAAAAAACATTTATCGTCACCATGTGCCCTAGACTTGAATTTGTCGAACTATAGGCACATGTTACGAAAGTGATTAGGGTTGTGACGTTCAAGTCGTAATGGACAACTCGTTAAAATTATAAACGTATTACCAAAAATCACATCATTACACTTGTGTTCGAAATTTAAAGACATTCTTTATTTGATTTAATTAGTTCAAGAAACTCAAAACGTTTCATTCAAAGTAGACTCATCGCATAAAAACGTTGTCGTACTATTGACCGCATCTTGGTTGTCTTGGAACTGGATGAGTGCTCCTTCGTGTGCTGTCTAGTTACCGTGGTTCTCTGGACTGACTTGAACGGCTCCATCGTAAGGAACGAGTTGGGTAACATACGGTACGGTCGATTGATCCATTGATGGAGTGTCTAGTTGGACATACGGTTGGATGATAAGGTGGGTGTTTGGTTGGTCAAATGGAGTTGTCACCTGTTGTACATTAAATGGTGCCATAGGTGGTTCTGTTTGAGGGTTATAGCGCCGACAGGTTTCGATTAAGTGACCATAAAGTCCACAATAAGTGCAAAGGCGGCACAAAGTGTTGGCTGGGTGATGTTTTTGACTAGTGGGCATTGTGGAAAATGTCTGCGATAAGGTTTTCTGTCAGGTACAGGATTAGGAGCAACCTGGTTTAGCGGAATAGCTGGTATGGCGTAATCGTGGTTGGTTGCACTCCTTTGATGGTTGTTATCAGGTGAAGACGGTTCAGCTTCAACCTCTTCGATTTGATTCGTGGAGACGTGGGCGTTGAGTGCCTGTTGAACTTGAAGGACTATAGTAGGAATAATTGCGGCCATTTGTTCAGCTACTAAAGCTGCCATTCGGCGGTTCGAAATCGTCGGTTGTCGACGAAGACGACGATGAGGCGGCATCTGCGAGGGACAACTTAAATAAGATGTATAGCCCATAACGAGAATTAATGGTCAGATGGTTAGGATTCATAGATTTGTGAAATCATGGAACTTAGGGAAAATCCCATGATTCAAGAATACAAATCTCATGAAAATATTATGGAGTATCAAAGGGTAACAAAAGTCTAACCCTTTAACAAATTACTATAAGATTAGGGTGATTTTTTTTAAAAGAAAGTTCATTAGAATCTCGTGGAATATTTTAGGATTTATTCCGGTGGTTTATATATGAAACAATATAATAGCTACATGGAATAAGATGAAATAATAGAATTCATGATAAAATAATATCTCATCATAAAGTATTGAGAATCATAGGTTTGGCACATCATAGGGTTTAGTATGACTTCCTTGCGTCACTTTCGTAATTACGTGTGCACCCGCAATTACCGAGCTTTCGCATGGTCCTCATATGTCTACCCATTGACGTACAACTTAACCTGAAGAAAATCGTGAATCAGTAAATGAAATAAATTTTGGGGTGTTGTAAAATGATGTTTATGATAGTATCCATGAATTAACACGGACACGTTTGAGATATCAAAGTGTTGTTAGTTCACGTGACGTTTGGTGTGACATGCTTCGGCCTAATAGGTATCGGTACTCTCATCGATAGTCCCCAGGTAGGCAAACCGGTCCATTAATTGGATTTATACGAATGCCAGCCTAGACAGGACGTCCCGACTACCGGTACGTAACCCTTCAAGTTACTCCATGTCCGTCACAAGAACTCACTTTGACGAGAGTGAAATATCAATTGAAATTTGAAAACTCAAAAATGAAATGAAATCAAACTCATGAATAATTGAAACTATAAAATAGAACAAATTAACTAACTAGGTTTGTAAACCTAGTTAAGTTGGTTAGTATTAACTATACAAAGTGGACTAACTAGGTTAGCTACTTGGTTAATTTTACAAAAGAAATGTATTAATTTAGTTAGTTTAATAAAAGGAAATTTATTAACTTGGTTATATCTTTGTGAGCAAATCAAGTTATAAACTTAGAAATGTTAAAACTGCCAAAGTAAGTAAATTACAAGGTTAAAGGACTTAAACTGCCAACTATATGAAGTTATAGAATACAGGGACCAGTTCTGCAATTATCCAAAACTTAACAATAACATAAATTAAAAACGTGACCCGAGTGAGACTAGAACCCGGGTGTCCACGTTAACCGAATAGCGAACGAACCAGTTGAACTGTGGAGTTGTTGTGATAAACGCGGGTTGTTTCCTATTTATAATTAACTGTAATGCGAGCTGTTTATCAAAAAGAAAGATTTGCAGGGCTCCGGATTAGAACCAGGATACCTCTGTTCAACAAACACGCACCCAACCAAGAACGACCGATCATATCCATCTCATCCCGTGACCTTTGGACTTCGTTTTAACCGAAATTAATTCGGTATTATGGCGAAATAAGATCCAAATTAACTAATCGTCCCATCCCATTCTATAACCGAGTTAATAAGTCCAATTAAAATCACCATTAATGTATATTTTGATCTTCATTGGGTTTTCTCTCAAATCGCGAAATTTGATATCAACACTTAAACCGTCTAAATCCTCTACAAAAACATAACAAAACCCCACTGAAATTTCTCCATTTCATCATCTCTACATCATGAATTTAATCGAAAAACATTCTAGGGCTTGTAACTTGTGCGGATGATATCTCCTTCAATTCTCAACCTTTTCAGGTGATTCCAAAGCCCAACTTGCTTAATTTTTCGTGCTCTACAAAAGCCCTCTATCAATTTTAGTGATAGAAGGCTAATTTATCCGAATTTAATTTTAGTTGAAATTAGGGTTCTTCATGCATAGAATTTGGGGCTTTTTGATTTAGACTTGTGTTTTGATCAAATTGAAAGTATAATGTTGTTATATATCATATTAGCATGTTATGTGTAAATTTTGAGAATTTTTAGATATCAACAGGAATTTTGATGAATTATTTATGTTTTAACCACTAGATAAACCAAATAAAAATACAAGATAACTTTAAATAAATTCAATAGATGTTTTATTGATTATTTTAGATTATATAAACACTAGGTAATTTTTATAGAACTTTCCCTAATTTTTTTTTAGGAATTTTTAGATCTAATTTGCATCATATATGTTTATATATTTTAATCCTTTAAAAATATATGCAAGATTATCATATATAATTTTTATAAATAATCGTATTGATTTTTACAGATTATATGATGGTTAAAGTTATTATAGTTTTTCTATATATTTTTTTATTTATGATTATATAACTAAAGAATTGGTGGAATCGTTTAGACAAATAAATACCATTACAAAATTATTATTTTAAAATAAAATTGGGTATTAATATTGAATTGAATCTATATAATTTTTAGATGAGTTTGATGAACTTATTTAATCATTTGACATTATCAAATATCTAAAACCATTAAAATAGCAATTCTATGATTTTTGCCATATTGATAAATTCTAAAACATATATAATTATTGTTTTGGTTATTTCTCTGTTGAACGAATATAATTTTATATATTGCCAAGTCCCCAAAGAGGAGAACCCAATTTTCTAAAATCAATAGGTTATCCTTTCGTTTAGAATTTCATCTATTTGCATTGCGATTATTATTTAGATATAAACCGTTCCTTTTCGTGCGGTGCATTCTCGTGGATTAACTCTTCGCAACCTGTGAGTAATTTTTTCCATTTCCCCTTTTTAATCCTTTATAAATTTTGGGGTGCATCATGTTACACTTTTCGATTTACTTAACATGCTATGATCAATTGTTATTATGTGAACGTCTTATGTGTATTCTATTATTCTAGATGCTATTTGATGTCAAATCTATTGCATGCTATTGTGTCTAGTGGATCCACATGGCTGACTAGGTTCCCCACAGCCATGGGTTGTAGCCTAGTATCGCCAACAGTATTAGACTCGCTCCTCGGGGCTTGAGCCTAATGCACGCTATTATCAGGAGTCTATTTATTTTGGTTGTTTGTGTTGTTATTGATGGTGTATTCTTGTTTGGTAAATTTGGATTTATGGATATGTTTACTATGTTGATGATATGAGACCATTTACACACTAACCTTGAGGTGCATGTTAAAATATCTTTTTTTTAAAGAAATAAATATAAAACTGTTTTCTATAAAACGGAGGAAATTATTCACCAACATATTTGTTTGACCCAAAAATATATTTTTATAACGTGGTACAGGTTTTCAAAGTTGATGATCAAGTGATGTGGACACATAGCATGGGCCTTAGGAGAGTAAATTGAATCTTGATATGTTTGTTTTGAACAATGTATGAACAATTTTGATTATTATATGATATGTGACTATTTAAATGGATATGCTTTAAATATTGAAACAATAATTAGTTGTCATGAGCTATGGGCAATCATCATGCACCCGCAATTACTGACCTTTCGCATGGTCCTCATATGTGTAAACAAAAGCTTTCTGCTATCTACCACAAATTAGATAATGCACCCCAGGAAAAAGGAACCTCTTCCTCCAAAAACCCAGCAAACCTAGAAGAAGGGATATTTGTCCGAAAGGCACAATATGAAAATCCTCTTACCCCAGAGAAAAGAAATTCGATTATTAAGAAAAGTCGGAAAACCCAAGCCAGGAAAGTGAGGTTTAATCCAGAAATCCAGGAAATACACAATAGTCCACCTTGGGAAGATAAACTAGACGAAAAATGGGCAAACCTTTATATGCTAGCTACCGTAGCCGAAAATGCAAACCTTTAAATTTTCAATAAGTCGGGTCTAGTAGAAAATCACTATCCAGTAAATAAATAAATCCTAGTGTGTTTCTTTCCTGTTATCCTCTGTACAAAGTAGTATGCAATAAAACTTCAGTGTTTGTTTGTTAAACTTTGTTCCAAAGTTTTAACATTGCATTTTTGCATTTTGCATATACGCTACACAGCATGAATGAGATATCAGAAGCATTTTAGAATCTCAACTTATATCCAGTACCAATTGAAGTCTCCCACGACTTTACTGGGTATATTGCTGACATAGAGGAACCCGTGGAATTCCAAGCTCCACCACTGGAAAAAGCAAAACTTAAAAAGAGAAGAAGATATGTAGGGTGGAGGAAAGTGCGCAGGAGGAAACCAACAAATAAGAGACTTCCTAAAATAGAAAATCCTGTGAGCAAGGGGAAAGAAATAGAGACGGGAGAGAGTTCTAAACAGCCAGAAATAGACATTAAGAAAAAGGGAATCGAGATCGGAGAAAGCTCGAAACAAACTGAGGAAATCACGTTTCAAGATGAAATAGACCGTCTACTGGCAAACTGTGATGTCATAAGCCCTATCCACAATAATCTGTACCCTTACCCGGTCACAGCCCAATTTCCCTTTAACCTAGAACCAGCTATTCCGGACCCTTTAATCCACACTCGACCTGTAGGTGAAATGGAAGAATGGTGGACAAATTACTGGCAATTCCAAAGCATAGTTAATAGTCCCTACACCTTCCTTCCACAGTTTAATCCAGAACCTATCCCTAATCCTCCAATGAGTAACGAAAATCTAGCCGAACTTCGTCAGTTTGGTGAAGAACTGATAGGTACGGGGAATAGGATTCGGGAGATGGGGGAACAACTATCCTGGAAGTACGACGAAAGGGAGCGTCGTTACTAAAACTGCCAGTTAACGAACAAAATAGTGAATCAGAAAGTATGTTTGTATAATAACATTAGTAAAAAAATAGAACTTTGTAAAATGGGAAATAAAACCTTGTAAGATACGGTGTGTACGGATGCCTATAGAATCTATAAAACAAAATAGAAGTCGAGAAATCGACAATTTTGGTTATAGAAATGTTGTGATAACATTATGTGATTATGTGCAATTGTTTTGTTAAATTGTTTGACACTAATATATTTATATCTATAATAATTATCAGATGGAAAACGCTAGTAATGAACCAGTTAACGAAGAGAATCAATCTGAGCAAAACCAGGAAAACCAGTATATGACTAGACAAGATATTGAAAATATCATTACTCAAGGGATAGCTAATGCTATACCAGAAATCATGGCTGCTGCTCAGAAACTTGTTGAACCACAACCAATCATTCCTAGTAAACGTACTCAGGAAGACAATTTTAGTCATAGTGTAAACGGAGGCGGCAATCATGATAATCATGATAAACATCCGCAACAAGCTCCACTTCCTAAGAAAATGAAAGTTGCAACGCCTGGTTGCACTTACAAGGAATTTCTTGCTTGCAAACCCGCAGAATTTGCAGGTAACGAAGAAGCAACTGCAGTACTGCGTTGGTTAGAGAAAACCGAAGCAGTAATTGCAATAAGTAGGTGTGCCGAAGAAGATCAGGTCATGTATGCCTCAAACCTGTTCAAAGAAGGGGCGCTAGAATGGTGGAATACGGTATTACAAGCCAAAGGAAGAAGAATAGCCTATGCGCTGAACTGGGAAGAATTTAAGAATCTTGTGGAAAGAAAATTCTGTTCCGAATATGAAAAGGAACAAATGGCAAATAAGTTCCTAAGTCATCGTATGACGGGAGTAGATTGTCGCGGTTATACTTCGACATTCTTTGAATACGCTAGAGTGGTACCAACACTGGCTTCGCCAGAACCGGTACTCATTTCCCGTTATATTTGAGGATTAATTAGTGAAATTCGTAACATCGTTAAAGCTGCAAGACCTCGTACTATTGACGATGCTGTAGAACTAGCTAATACTCTAACTGATGAGCTAATACGCACTAGAGAAGAAGATCGAAAGAAGGACTTGGTTCAGAAAATCACCCAAGGAGTTCGTATGGGTAATAATACCAGTTTCAAAAGAAAAGGAACAAGGCAATCTTCGACCCCGCCATTTGGCAGGAATTGCAGAAGGAAGCATTTTGGAAAATGCAATGCAATTTGTAATTTCTGCAAATCGGTGGGCCATAGTGAAGAAAACTGTAAAAAAAACCATAGTTTGTTATAACTGTGGAGAAACAGGACATTACAAAACAGAATGTCCTAAACTGGTTAAAACCACAGACAACAAAGGAAAGCCAGCCGAAGGAGCCACTAAGAAGAATGCACGAGCATTTCAACTGACCACTCAAGAAGCTGAACTTATCCCAGACGTGATAGCCGGTACGTTCTTAGTTCACGACGTGTTTGCGAAAGTATTATTTGACTCTGGTGCAAACCAAACTTTTATTAATACTTCATTTTGCCAAGCTCTTAAGCTACCCTTAACTATCCTTAGGCAAATTTTTACGGTTGAAACCGCAGAAGGGAATTCTGTTAACATAGATCAAGTTTTGCAAGAAGGAAAGATAGAACTATTAGGCCATAAGTTTTCTGCAAACCTGTTACCTATGAAATTAGCCGGATTCGATGTAGTATTAGGAATGGATTGGTTAGTAGCCAACCATGCTCGAATCCTATGTGATAAGAATTCCGTAGAAATTCAAACCCCCACAGGAGAGGTGATTTTGATTACAGGAGATAGACCTCGAAAGCCACTGAAATTCGTCTCAGTAATGAAATTGGCTAGTTATTCGAGAAAACAAGAAATGGTGTATATGATTTCCGTAATCATTAACACTAGAGATAAGGAACTTCAAGAAATCCCTGTAGTCTTAGAATACCCAGATGTTTTTCCGGAAGAATTACCTGGATTACCACCCGATAGAGAAGTAGAGTTCAGAATTCATTTAATTCCGGGTACTACACCAATAGCCAAGGCACCTTATCGATTAGCACCCACCGAAATGTTAGAGTTGAAAAAGCAATTAGATGAATTAATAAGCAAAGGTTTCATACAACCTAGTTCATCCCCTTGGATATAACAACCCTCGGTAAAACCGACACCCTCATAATATTTCTAACACCCTAATATATTTTAAATATCTCAATGTGTCTTTATATGTGCCCCGTATGTGAAAACCGAGCCCAAAATACAAAATAACATATAATATAAATAAAAACAATAAAAACTAAGTTGAGGCGGGCCGCATGGGACCTCACCTCAACTTAACGCGGGCCGCGCGAGAGTATAACCAGATTTCGTTTAAATCTTTAGTTCATGCGGGCCGCGTAGAGGTGCATCCAAGTTAATGCGGGCCGCGAGCGACCTGGATTGTGGCACGACCCTGAGATGCCACGTGTCATAACATGTGGCGAAGCTATACGATGACCGGGCCAAGCTACGCGTTGACCCAGCTTTGACGCGGGCCGCGTAAGCTCAGCCCATATGTCACGCGGGCCGCGAGGAAGTCCAATTTCAGCACTATAAATAGAAGGCAACAGGCCTTCAGTCTGCTCGTTCAAATTTTCTTTCTTAATCACAATTTCTGTAGTAGTGTTATTATACCCGGGCATTATACCCCCTAAAATAGCGAAGTTCTGCTACGATGTAAGTATTATAACCCCTGGAGACGTATTAGATACGCTGCCCGATTGATCTAGGGTTCCGTAACGGCTGTCGTGGTTCTGCCCGACGTAGTCGTTGGAATGCCGTCTCGGGGAGGGTATTACTAATGTTAAAATGGGTTATTATACTAACACACGTGCATTTGTGTAAATTATAGATATTCACCAGGAAACCCTAAAGAATAACCTAAGACAGCAATGTGAGTAATCCTCTTTTTATGTAAACCTTTTTGTGAGTAATATCCTTTTTGTTAACAGTTTTTACAAAACCTTAACCTTTTTACAATGCAATTTAGCAGTGATTGAGACTTTGTAATTCTACAATTACTGCCGGTATGTTGGGGTTTTGTATACAAAATGTGAGTAACGTTACCATTGGACGAAGAGTTAGCCAATGTGTAATATGACCCTCAGTCAGACTTGACACTACTGAATGAGTAATTGGGTAGATATAAACATTGTAATCGCCCTCAATACTGTTTAAAGTAAATTAATATTTCTTGATTAAACTGGGATTCACTCACCAGTATTTCCCACTGACAAAACCTTTTTAAAACGCGTTTCAGGTAACAAAATGTGAAAGCCAAATAGAAGCCAGCTGGACAGCACTGAAGGCTTGGAAAAGTGGCTATAAAAGTTACCTAAATAAAAGAAAGCGTTTATTTCAATAAAGTGGGATTTATCCATGTAAATCAGTTTGTAATAAAAACTTGGGTTTTACCCATTTGTTTAAGATTATAAAATATGGTGGTTTACTCTGATTTAATATTTCCTAACTACGGTCCTGATGAAAATTTCCGCTGCCAAATAAGTAATTAACGTGATACCACCGAAACTGGCTCACGGCCGCCCGTTCCCGGGAACTAGGGACCGGGGGTTGTGACAGAAGGTGGTATCAGAGCTATGCCACTGATTCAGCCACAGAAGTGTTCTGCTGACATCAAAATTCAAATTGTTAGGAAATAAACTATGGAAATACGTGTATAATTGTATTTCTTGCTATGTGTTATCTGACTATTTGTTAGTTTACAGTATGAGTGACCAAGGACCTTCTGACGCCTATCGTCAACTGTCTGGTTCGCCTAGGAGTGAAGGCACCTCCTCTTCTCAGCCTGCCCTCTCAGGGTATTCTGCTGACACGGAAGAAGGGATCTTTGTGTTTAAGGCTCAGTCTGAAGAGCCATTTCCTCATAAAAAGAGGGGATGGTTCAGTAGGGGAGCGCACGAGCGTAGGAAAAGAATGAAAAAGTTGCAGGAACAGCGAGTGTTAGCCGCAGCAAAAAGAGAAACTGATGCTTATAATCAGGATATGCTCAATAGGGGTATTGCTAATATCCATATTTTAGCAACCACTGCTGCTGACCCAAACCTGGAACAAATGCTAGCACCACAACCACAAAATCCTGACCAACCCATGGAAATAGAAAACCAGATAGAAATGCCTGATTACAACCCGGAGGAGATACCTAGGGTACCTGCACCTGATCCTCTAGACCCAAACAACTACGACCCCTGGTGGGACGATGTTAGGGACTACGTGCAACAAAACCCAATACAGGAAAATGTGCCAATGCCCAACTTAGGAGCTTATCCAGGGTTAGATCCTCAAGATCCCTACAACATTAGTGATGCATATGTTAGGGAAATTTTAGAGAATCCATACCCGTACCAGGCCCCTATGCCTCCGTATCAGGAACCCGTACCTCAGTTTCCAAACCCAGTCCTAGAACCTGCACCCCCAATGAGTGCAGAAAATGTCCAGGAACTTAGGACTTTTGGGGAGGAAATTTTAGAAAGCAGTGATCGTATGCGACAGGTGGGAGAACGCCTCGTATGGAAATACGATGAACGTAATATGGATTTTTGGATGAATCCCTATCAGTGAAGGTGATGGTAGAAACAGTAATAATAATAATAATAATAAAATAATATATGTGTGTATGTGTTAGAAAAAAAAAAACTACGGATGCTTATTATTAGTATTGTAGCTTTACATTTCAGCCGGTATTGTAATTTAAATTTCAGTACTAGTGTGTAATGATGCATACTATATAAATAGAGTAAAAGTCGCAATGCTCGACGTTTTTGGTTAAACGTGCGTGTCATGTGATTGGCTATATTCAAATATTAATTGTGATATTAATATTTGGTAAATGTTTAAAATTCAGATGGCCGACGAGGGAAATCAAGATAATCTGAATAACGATAACCAGAGTAACATTAACGTGGTTAATGAGAATCCGGACAACAATAACAATGGAAACCAAATGGATAATAGTGCCGTTCAACATATAGTGGCACAAGGAATTATAGATGCAATGCCATTTATTATTCAAACCGTTCAAAAAGCGAATAATAAAAGTAAGCATAGCAGTAAACGACCAAGTGAACCGGAACACAGCGTGAACAATGGACCCGTACTTCAAGCGCCCATTCCCAAAAGAATAAGAACCATGCCATATGGTTGTTCTTACAAGGAATTCTGGTCCTGTAAACCAATAGAATTCTCGGACAATGAAGGACCCATTGCAGCTCTACGCTGGATGGAGAAAACGGAGGCTGTTTTAAAAATAAGCAAATGTGCTGAAGAAGATAAGATAATGTTTGCTTCAAATCTGTTTAAAAACACAGCCTTAGAATGGTGGAACACTATCCTCCAGTCAAGAGGAAGTGATAGGATTTATAACATGGAATGGGAGGAATTTAAGAATATGGTTGAAAGGAAATTCTGCCCTCCCAATGAAAAGGAACAAATAGCAAATAAGTTTCCGAATCTAAGAATGACCGGGGTAGACAGTAAGGGTTACACTACCACATTCTTTGAATATGCTAGGATAGTACCTACCCTTGCATCACCTGAACCGGTATTAATCTCCCGTTATATCTGGGGATTAATTGGAGAGATTAGACATGTAGTCAAGGCAGCTAGACCCCAAACCATAGAGGAAGCTGTAGAACTAGCCAATACCTTGACAGATGAGTTAATCCGTACTAGAGAAGAAGATCAGAGGAGAAACCTAACCCAAAGGCTTACCCAAGAATTCCGTTCTAGGAATTCCAACCGTAGGAATGTAGGATCTACATCTGCACCTTATTGCAAGTATTGCAAAAGGAAGCATTCTGGAAAATGCTCCATTTATTGCAACTTTTGCAAAATATCAGGTCACAAAGAAGAAGATTGCAGGAAGAAAGCCAATAGCAGGGTGTGTTTCAACTGTGGGGAACAAGGTCACATCAAGACCAACTGTCCAAAGTTAGCCCCAGCTGCAAACAACAAGAACACTAAAAATGCTAGAGCATTCGTTCTAACTGCAGACGAAGCTAGGATGATTCCGGACGTCATTGCTGGTACGTTTTTAGTTAATGATATTTTTGCTAAAGTATTATTTGACTCTGGTGCCAACCAAAGTTTTATTAATACTTCATTTTGCAAACTTCTAAATCAATCATTAACTAAACTACCACAAGAATGTCTAGTAGAGACAGCAAATGGAGAAACCATTAAGATTTCTGAAATATTGCAAGGAGCAAGAATAGAAATTTTTAATCAAAAATTTATCGCAAACCTTTACCCAATGAATCTGGTAGGATTTGATGTCGTATTAGGAATGGATTGGTTAATAGCCAATAAAGCCAATATCTTATGTGATCAAAAGTCAATACAGATAAAATCACCAAAAGGTAAAAAGATCACAATTAAAGGAGATAAACCATCTAGATCCACTAAATTCATCTCTGTAATGAAAACTACAAGTTGTATAAGGAAAGGATCTATAGTGTATTTGATTTCTATAATCACTAACACTAAAGGAAAAGAATTAAAAGACATTCCAGTAGTGTCCCAATTTTCAGATGTCTTTACAGAAGAATTGCCAGGACTACCGCCAGACAGGGAAGTTGAATTCAGAATTCACCTGTTACCAGGAACAGCACCGATTGCCAAAGCACCTTACCGTTTGGCACCCGCTGAAATGCAAGAACTAAAGAAACAATTAGACGAATTGTTGGAGAAAGGATTTATACAGCCAAGTTCATCGCCATGGGGAGCGCCGATTCTATTTGTTAAAAAGAAGGACGGATCAATACGTATGTGCATTGACTACCGTGAATTGAACAAAGTCACAATTAAGAATCGGTACCCATTACCGAGGATCGATGATTTGTTTGATCAACTTCAAGGAGCTCGATTTTTCTCTAAAATCGATTTAAGATCAGGATATCATCAATTAAAGGTACAGGAAGAGGATATTCCTAAAACCGCATTCAGAACAAGGTATGGTCATTATGAATTTACTGTCATGCCATTTGGTTTAACCAATGCCCCAGCCGCATTTATGGACATGATGAACCGAATATGTAAGCCATATTTGGATAAATTCATAATTGTTTTCATAGATGATATTCTAATTTACTCTAAAAGTAAAGAAGAGCATGCAAAGCACTTGCACTTACTTTTAAGTCTATTGAGAAAGGAAAAGCTTTATGCTAAATTTTCAAAGTGTGAGTTTTGGTTAGAACAGGTACAATTTCTCGGACATTTAGTTAACCATGAAGGAATTCATGTAGACCCAACAAAAATCGAGGCAATTACCAAATGGAAAACCCCAGAGTCACCAACTGAAGTTAGAAGTTTCTTAGGATTGGCCGGTTATTATAGAAGATTTATTCGAGATTTTTCTAGAATAGCCATTCCTTTAACTAAGTTAACATGTAAATCTGTTAAGTTTGAATGGGGACCAAAACAAGAAGAAGCCTTTAGAATTCTTAAGCAAAGATTAACCCATACACCCATACTAGCGTTACCAGAAGGAACTGAAGACTTTGTAGTCTTTTGTGATGCTTCAAAGTTAGGTTATGGATGTGTATTAATGCAACATCAAAAGGTTATAGCTTACGCATCTAGACAGCTTAAGAGTCATGAAGGAAATTATTCAACCCATGATTTGGAATTAGGAGCCATAATTTTTTCCCTTAAGATTTGGAGACATTATCTTTATGGTAGTAAGTTTACCATATTCACGGATCATAAGAGTTTAAGATATGTCTTCGGGCAAAAAGAGTTGAATATGAGACAGAGACGATGGATGGAGTTACTTAGTGATTATGATTGTGATATTCAGTATCATGCAGGAAAAGCCAATGTGGTGGCTGATGCTTTAAGTCGAAAATATCACGAAAAGCCAAAAAGGGTACGTTCTCTTAAATTAAATCTACAAGTAGATTTAAACAATCAGATTAGAAAAGCACAAGAATCAGTAATCAAGGAGGATACTGAAAAATTAAAAGGAATGATTAAGGAATTAGAACAATGAACAGATGGAATTTGGAGGTTCCATAAAAAGAGAATGTGGATACCTAAATTAGGAAATTTACGTCACCGTATATTAGAAGAAGCCCATAAGTCTAAATATACGATGCATCCAGGAAGTGATAAAATGTACCAGGATTTAAGGAAAAATTTCTGGTGGATAGGAATGAAAAAGGATGTAGCAGCTTATGTTTCTAAATGTTTAACTTGCTTACAAGTTAAAGCTGAACATCAGAAACCCTCAGGTTTATTACAACAATTAGAAATACCAGTTTGGAAATGGGAATTGATAACAATGGATTTTGCTACCAAATTACCTAAAACAAGAAAAGGAAATGATACAATCTGGTGATTGTAGATAGGTTAACCAAGTCAGCTCATTTCTTACCAATGAAGGAAACCTTTAGTATGGAACAATTAGCCAAATTGTATGTAAATGAACTCGTTTCTTTACATGGCATTCCTTTATCAATTGTTTCTGATAGAGATAGCCGATTTACCTCTCATTTTTGGTCAAGTTTCCAAAAAGCAATGGGAACCAGGATAAATCTAAGCACAGCTTATCATCCTCAAACGGACGGACAAAGCGAAAGGACAATTCAGACAATGGAGGACATGCTTAGAGCTTGTGTAATTGATTTTGAAGGTAATTGGGACGAACACTTACCTTTAATAGAATTTTCTTATAATAACAGTTATCACACAAGTATCAATGCTGCACCATTCGAAGCACTTTATGGACGAAAGTGCAGAACCCCAGTCTGTTAGGCAGAAATTGGGGAAAAACAATTATCTGGACCCGAGATAGTACAGGAAACAACTGATAAAATCATTCAAGTCAAGGAACGACTGAAAACAGCACGTGATCGCCAAAAGAGCTATGCTGATAACAGACGCAAACCATTAGAATTTCAAGTGGGAGATAAAGTATTATTGAAAGTCTCTCCCTGGAAAGGAGTGGTAAGATTCATCAAAAGAGGAAAGCTTAATCCTAGGTATATTGGACCTTTCAAAATTCTTGAAAGAGTAGGACCGGTAGCCTATCAGCTACAACTGCCAGAGGAAATGGCAGGAATACATGATGTGTTTCATGTATCTAATCTCAAAAAGTGTTTAGCCGATGAATCACTCGTAGTACCTCTCAAGGATATAGAGGTTAATGAACAACTCAAATTTGTAGAAAGGCCTCTACAGATTGAAGATAGAAAAATTAAGAATCTCAAGCATAAGAGATTAGTTCTGGTCAAAGTGAAATGGGACTCCAAAAGAGGACCCGAATACACATGGGAACTTGAATCAGAAATGCAAAAGAAATATCCACACTTGTTCCAGTAGATCTCGAGGACGAGCTCTAAAACAAGGTGGGGAGGATATAACAACCCTCGGTAAAACCGACACCCTCATAATATTTCTAACACCCTAATATATTTTAAATATCTCAATGTGTCTTTATATGTGCCCCGTATGTGAAAACCGAGCCCAAAATACAAAATAACATATAATATAAATAAAAACAATAAAAACTAAGTTGAGGCGGGCCGCATGGGACCTCACCTCAACTTAACGCGGGCCGCGCGAGAGTATAACCAGATTTCGTTTAAATCTTTAGTTCATGCGGGCCGCGTAGAGGTGCATCCAAGTTAATGCGGGCCGCGAGCGACCTGGATTGTGGCACGACCCTGAGATGCCACGTGTCATAACATGTGGCGAAGCTATACGATGACCGGGCCAAGCTACGCGTTGACCCAGCTTTGACGCGGGCCGCGTAAGCTCAGCCCATATGTCAAGCGGGCCGCGAGGAAGTCCAATTTCAGCACTATAAATAGAAGGCAACGGGCCTTCAGTCTGCTCGTTCAAATTTTCTTTCTTAATCACAATTTTTGTAGTAGTGTTATTATACCCGGGCATTATACCCCCTAAAATAGCGAGGTTCTGCTACGATGTAAGTATTATAACCCCTGGAGACGTATTAGATACGCTGCCCGATTGATCTAGGGTTCCGTAACGGCTGTCGTGGTTCTGCCCGACGTAGTCGTTGGAATGCCGTCTCGGGGAGGGTATTACTAATGTTAAAATGGGTTATTATACTAACACACGTGCATTTGTGTAAATTATAGATATTCACCAGGAAACCCTAAAGAATAACCTAAGACAGCAATGTGAGTAATCCTCTT
Source organism: Helianthus annuus (assembly GCF_002127325.2). Lineage (NCBI taxonomy): Eukaryota > Viridiplantae > Streptophyta > Magnoliopsida > Asterales > Asteraceae > Helianthus > Helianthus annuus. The sequence goes on from NC_035433.2 coordinate 6,446,445, forward strand.
TTTATGTAAACCTTTTTGTGAGTAATATCCTTTTTGTTAACAGTTTTTACAAAACCTTAACCTTTTTACAATGCAATTTAGCAGTGATTGAGTCTTTGTAATTCTACAATTACTGCCGGTATGTTGGGGTTATGTATACAAAATGTGAGTAACGTTACCATTGGACGAAGAGTTAGCCAATGTGTAATAAGACCCTCAGTCAGACTTGACACTACTGAATGAGTAATTGGGTAGATATAAACATTGTAATCGCCCTCAATACTGTTTAAAGTAAATTAATATTTCTTGATTAAACTGGGATTCACTCACCAGTATTTCCCACTGACAAGACCTTTTTAAAACGCGTTTCAGGTAACAAAATGTGAAAGCCAAATAGAAGCCAGCTGGACAGCACTGAAGGCTTGGAAAAGTGGCTATAAAAGTTACCTAAATAAAAGAAAGCGTTTATTTCAATAAAGTGGGATTTATCCCTGTAAATCAGTTTGTAATAAAAACTTAGGTTTTACCCATTTGTTTAAGATTATAAAATATGGTGGTTTACTCTGATTTAATATTTCCTAACTACGGTCCTGATGAAAATTTCCGCTGCCAAATAAGTAATTAACGTGATACCACCGAAACTGGCTCACGGCCGCCCGTTCCCGGGAACTAGGGACCGGGGGTTGTGACAGAAGGTGGTATCAGAGCTATGCCACTGATTCAGCCACAGAAGTGTTCTGCTGACATCAAAATTCAAATTGTTAGGAAATAAACTATGGAAATACGTGTATAATTGTATTTCTTGCTATGTGTTATCTGACTATTTGTTAGTTTACAGTATGAGTGACCAAGGACCTTCTGACGCCTATCGTCAACTGTCTGGTTCGCCTAGGAGTGAAGGCACCTCCTCTTCTCAGCCTGCCCTCTCAGGGTATTCTGCTGACACGGAAGAAGGGATCTTTGTGTTTAAGGCTCAGTCTGAAGAGCCATTTCCTCAGAAAAAGAGGGGATGGTTCAGTAGGGGAGCGCACGAGCGTAGGAAAAGAATGAAAAAGTTGCAGGAACAGCGAGTGTTAGCCGCAGCAAAAAGAGAAACTGATGCTTATAATCAGGATATGCTCAATAGGGGTATTGCTAATATCCATATTTTAGCAACCACTGCTGCTGACCCAAACCTGGAACAAATGCTAGCACCACAACCACAAAATCCTGACCAACCCATGGAAATAGAAAACCAGATAGAAATGCCTGATTACAACCCGGAGGAGATACCTAGGGTACCTGCACCTGATCCTCTAGACCCAAACAACTACGACCCCTGGTGGGACGATGTTAGGGACTACGTGCAACAAAACCCAATACAGGAAAATGTGCCAATGCCCAACTTAGGAGCTTATCCAGGGTTAGATCCTCAAGATCCCTACAACATTAGTGATGCATATGTTAGGGAAATTTTAGAGAATCCATACCCGTACCAGGCCCCTATGCCTCCGTATCAGGAACCCGTACCTCAGTTTCCAAACCCAGTCCTAGAACCTGCACCCCCAATGAGTGCAGAAAATGTCCAGGAACTTAGGACTTTTGGGGAGGAAATTTTAGAAAGCAGTGATCGTATGCGACAGGTGGGAGAACGCCTCGTATGGAAATACGATGAACGTAATATGGATTTTTGGATGAATCCCTATCAGTGAAGGTGATGGTAGAAACAGTAATAATAATAATAATAATAAAATAATATATGTGTGTATGTGTTAGAAAAAAAAAAACTACGGATGCTTATTATTAGTATTGTAGCTTTACATTTCAGCCGGTATTGTAATTTAAATTTCAGTACTAGTGTGTAATGATGCATACTATATAAATAGAGTAAAAGTCGCAATGCTCGACGTTTTTGGTTAAACGTGCGTGTCATGTGATTGGCTATATTCAAATATTAATTGTGATATTAATATTTGGTAAATGTTTAAAATTCAGATGGCCGACGAGGGAAATCAAGATAATCTGAATAACGATAACCAGAGTAACATTAACGTGGTTAATGAGAATCCGGACAACAATAACAATGGAAACCAAATGGATAATAGTGCCGTTCAACATATAGTGGCACAAGGAATTATAGATGCAATGCCATTTATTATTCAAACCGTTCAAAAAGCGAATAATAAAAGTAAGCATAGCAGTAAACGACCAAGTGAACCGGAACACAGCGTGAACAATGGACCCGTACTTCAAGCGCCCATTCCCAAAAGAATAAGAACCATGCCATATGGTTGTTCTTACAAGGAATTCTGGTCCTGTAAACCAATAGAATTCTCGGACAATGAAGGACCCATTGCAGCTCTACGCTGGATGGAGAAAACGGAGGCTGTTTTAAAAATAAGCAAATGTGCTGAAGAAGATAAGATAATGTTTGCTTCAAATCTGTTTAAAAACACAGCCTTAGAATGGTGGAACACTATCCTCCAGTCAAGAGGAAGTGATAGGATTTATAACATGGAATGGGAGGAATTTAAGAATATGGTTGAAAGGAAATTCTGCCCTCCCAATGAAAAGGAACAAATAGCAAATAAGTTTCCGAATCTAAGAATGACCGGGGTAGACAGTAAGGGTTACACTACCACATTCTTTGAATATGCTAGGATAGTACCTACCCTTGCATCACCTGAACCGGTATTAATCTCCCGTTATATCTGGGGATTAATTGGAGAGATTAGACATGTAGTCAAGGCAGCTAGACCCCAAACCATAGAGGAAGCTGTAGAACTAGCCAATACCTTGACAGATGAGTTAATCCGTACTAGAGAAGAAGATCAGAGGAGAAACCTAACCCAAAGGCTTACCCAAGAATTCCGTTCTAGGAATTCCAACCGTAGGAATGTAGGATCTACATCTGCACCTTATTGCAAGTATTGCAAAAGGAAGCATTCTGGAAAATGCTCCATTTATTGCAACTTTTGCAAAATATCAGGTCACAAAGAAGAAGATTGCAGGAAGAAAGCCAATAGCAGGGTGTGTTTCAACTGTGGGGAACAAGGTCACATCAAGACCAACTGTCCAAAGTTAGCCCCAGCTGCAAACAACAAGAACACTAAAAATGCTAGAGCATTCGTTCTAACTGCAGACGAAGCTAGGATGATTCCGGACGTCATTGCTGGTACGTTTTTAGTTAATGATATTTTTGCTAAAGTATTATTTGACTCTGGTGCCAACCAAAGTTTTATTAATACTTCATTTTGCAAACTTCTAAATCAATCATTAACTAAACTACCACAAGAATGTCTAGTAGAGACAGCAAATGGAGAAACCATTAAGATTTCTGAAATATTGCAAGGAGCAAGAATAGAAATTTTTAATCAAAAATTTATCGCAAACCTTTACCCAATGAATCTGGTAGGATTTGATGTCGTATTAGGAATGGATTGGTTAATAGCCAATAAAGCCAATATCTTATGTGATCAAAAGTCAATACAGATAAAATCACCAAAAGGTAAAAAGATCACAATTAAAGGAGATAAACCATCTAGATCCACTAAATTCATCTCTGTAATGAAAACTACAAGTTGTATAAGGAAAGGATCTATAGTGTATTTGATTTCTATAATCACTAACACTAAAGGAAAAGAATTAAAAGACATTCCAGTAGTGTCCCAATTTTCAGATGTCTTTACAGAAGAATTGCCAGGACTACCGCCAGACAGGGAAGTTGAATTCAGAATTCACCTGTTACCAGGAACAGCACCGATTGCCAAAGCACCTTACCGTTTGGCACCCGCTGAAATGCAAGAACTAAAGAAACAATTAGACGAATTGTTGGAGAAAGGATTTATACAGCCAAGTTCATCGCCATGGGGAGCGCCGATTCTATTTGTTAAAAAGAAGGACGGATCAATACGTATGTGCATTGACTACCGTGAATTGAACAAAGTCACAATTAAGAATCGGTACCCATTACCGAGGATCGATGATTTGTTTGATCAACTTCAAGGAGCTCGATTTTTCTCTAAAATCGATTTAAGATCAGGATATCATCAATTAAAGGTACAGGAAGAGGATATTCCTAAAACCGCATTCAGAACAAGGTATGGTCATTATGAATTTACTGTCATGCCATTTGGTTTAACCAATGCCCCAGCCGCATTTATGGACATGATGAACCGAATATGTAAGCCATATTTGGATAAATTCATAATTGTTTTCATAGATGATATTCTAATTTACTCTAAAAGTAAAGAAGAGCATGCAAAGCACTTGCACTTACTTTTAAGTCTATTGAGAAAGGAAAAGCTTTATGCTAAATTTTCAAAGTGTGAGTTTTGGTTAGAACAGGTACAATTTCTCGGACATTTAGTTAACCATGAAGGAATTCATGTAGACCCAACAAAAATCGAGGCAATTACCAAATGGAAAACCCCAGAGTCACCAACTGAAGTTAGAAGTTTCTTAGGATTGGCCGGTTATTATAGAAGATTTATTCGAGATTTTTCTAGAATAGCCATTCCTTTAACTAAGTTAACATGTAAATCTGTTAAGTTTGAATGGGGACCAAAACAAGAAGAAGCCTTTAGAATTCTTAAGCAAAGATTAACCCATACACCCATACTAGCGTTACCAGAAGGAACTGAAGACTTTGTAGTCTTTTGTGATGCTTCAAAGTTAGGTTATGGATGTGTATTAATGCAACATCAAAAGGTTATAGCTTACGCATCTAGACAGCTTAAGAGTCATGAAGGAAATTATTCAACCCATGATTTGGAATTAGGAGCCATAATTTTTTCCCTTAAGATTTGGAGACATTATCTTTATGGTAGTAAGTTTACCATATTCACGGATCATAAGAGTTTAAGATATGTCTTCGGGCAAAAAGAGTTGAATATGAGACAGAGACGATGGATGGAGTTACTTAGTGATTATGATTGTGATATTCAGTATCATGCAGGAAAAGCCAATGTGGTGGCTGATGCTTTAAGTCGAAAATATCACGAAAAGCCAAAAAGGGTACGTTCTCTTAAATTAAATCTACAAGTAGATTTAAACAATCAGATTAGAAAAGCACAAGAATCAGTAATCAAGGAGGATACTGAAAAATTAAAAGGAATGATTAAGGAATTAGAACAATGAACAGATGGAATTTGGAGGTTCCATAAAAAGAGAATGTGGATACCTAAATTAGGAAATTTACGTCACCGTATATTAGAAGAAGCCCATAAGTCTAAATATACGATGCATCCAGGAAGTGATAAAATGTACCAGGATTTAAGGAAAAATTTCTGGTGGATAGGAATGAAAAAGGATGTAGCAGCTTATGTTTCTAAATGTTTAACTTGCTTACAAGTTAAAGCTGAACATCAGAAACCCTCAGGTTTATTACAACAATTAGAAATACCAGTTTGGAAATGGGAATTGATAACAATGGATTTTGCTACCAAATTACCTAAAACAAGAAAAGGAAATGATACAATCTGGTGATTGTAGATAGGTTAACCAAGTCAGCTCATTTCTTACCAATGAAGGAAACCTTTAGTATGGAACAATTAGCCAAATTGTATGTAAATGAACTCGTTTCTTTACATGGCATTCCTTTATCAATTGTTTCTGATAGAGATAGCCGATTTACCTCTCATTTTTGGTCAAGTTTCCAAAAAGCAATGGGAACCAGGATAAATCTAAGCACAGCTTATCATCCTCAAACGGACGGACAAAGCGAAAGGACAATTCAGACAATGGAGGACATGCTTAGAGCTTGTGTAATTGATTTTGAAGGTAATTGGGACGAACACTTACCTTTAATAGAATTTTCTTATAATAACAGTTATCACACAAGTATCAATGCTGCACCATTCGAAGCACTTTATGGACGAAAGTGCAGAACCCCAGTCTGTTAGGCAGAAATTGGGGAAAAACAATTATCTGGACCCGAGATAGTACAGGAAACAACTGATAAAATCATTCAAGTCAAGGAACGACTGAAAACAGCACGTGATCGCCAAAAGAGCTATGCTGATAACAGACGCAAACCATTAGAATTTCAAGTGGGAGATAAAGTATTATTGAAAGTCTCTCCCTGGAAAGGAGTGGTAAGATTCATCAAAAGAGGAAAGCTTAATCCTAGGTATATTGGACCTTTCAAAATTCTTGAAAGAGTAGGACCGGTAGCCTATCAGCTACAACTGCCAGAGGAAATGGCAGGAATACATGATGTGTTTCATGTATCTAATCTCAAAAAGTGTTTAGCCGATGAATCACTCGTAGTACCTCTCAAGGATATAGAGGTTAATGAACAACTCAAATTTGTAGAAAGGCCTCTACAGATTGAAGATAGAAAAATTAAGAATCTCAAGCATAAGAGATTAGTTCTGGTCAAAGTGAAATGGGACTCCAAAAGAGGACCCGAATACACATGGGAACTTGAATCAGAAATGCAAAAGAAATATCCACACTTGTTCCAGTAGATCTCGAGGACGAGCTCTAAAACAAGGTGGGGAGGATATAACAACCCTCGGTAAAACCGACACCCTCATAATATTTCTAACACCCTAATATATTTTAAATATCTCAATGTGTCTTTATATGTGCCCCGTATGTGAAAACCGAGCCCAAAATACAAAATAACATATAATATAAATAAAAACAATAAAAACTAAGTTGAGGCGGGCCGCATGGGACCTCACCTCAACTTAACGCGGGCCGCGCGAGAGTATAACCAGATTTCGTTTAAATCTTTAGTTCATGCGGGCCGCGTAGAGGTGCATCCAAGTTAATGCGGGCCGCGAGCGACCTGGATTGTGGCACGACCCTGAGATGCCACGTGTCATAACATGTGGCGAAGCTATACGATGACCGGGCCAAGCTACGCGTTGACCCAGCTTTGACGCGGGCCGCGTAAGCTCAGCCCATATGTCAAGCGGGCCGCGAGGAAGTCCAATTTCAGCACTATAAATAGAAGGCAACGGGCCTTCAGTCTGCTCGTTCAAATTTTCTTTCTTAATCACAATTTTTGTAGTAGTGTTATTATACCCGGGCATTATACCCCCTAAAATAGCGAGGTTCTGCTACGATGTAAGTATTATAACCCCTGGAGACGTATTAGATACGCTGCCCGATTGATCTAGGGTTCCGTAACGGCTGTCGTGGTTCTGCCCGACGTAGTCGTTGGAATGCCGTCTCGGGGAGGGTATTACTAATGTTAAAATGGGTTATTATACTAACACACGTGCATTTGTGTAAATTATAGATATTCACCAGGAAACCCTAAAGAATAACCTAAGACAGCAATGTGAGTAATCCTCTTTTTATGTAAACCTTTTTGTGAGTAATATCCTTTTTGTTAACAGTTTTTACAAAACCTTAACCTTTTTACAATGCAATTTAGCAGTGATTGAGTCTTTGTAATTCTACAATTACTGCCGGTATGTTGGGGTTATGTATACAAAATGTGAGTAACGTTACCATTGGACGAAGAGTTAGCCAATGTGTAATAAGACCCTCAGTCAGACTTGACACTACTGAATGAGTAATTGGGTAGATATAAACATTGTAATCGCCCTCAATACTGTTTAAAGTAAATTAATATTTCTTGATTAAACTGGGATTCACTCACCAGTATTTCCCACTGACAAGACCTTTTTAAAACGCGTTTCAGGTAACAAAATGTGAAAGCCAAATAGAAGCCAGCTGGACAGCACTGAAGGCTTGGAAAAGTGGCTATAAAAGTTACCTAAATAAAAGAAAGCGTTTATTTCAATAAAGTGGGATTTATCCCTGTAAATCAGTTTGTAATAAAAACTTAGGTTTTACCCATTTGTTTAAGATTATAAAATATGGTGGTTTACTCTGATTTAATATTTCCTAACTACGGTCCTGATGAAAATTTCCGCTGCCAAATAAGTAATTAACGTGATACCACCGAAACTGGCTCACGGCCGCCCGTTCCCGGGAACTAGGGACCGGGGGTTGTGACATTGGAGCACCAGTGTTGTTTGTGAAAAAGAAAGATGGATCAATGAGAATGTGTATCGATTATAGAAAATTGAATAAGGTTACCATTAAGAACCGATACCCATTACCTAGGATTGACGATCTTTTTGATCAACTCCAAGGCGCTACATATTTTTCTAAGATAGATCTAAGATCCGGATATCACCAACTAAAAGTACAAGAAGAAGACATACCTAAAACTGCTTTCAGAACTAGGTATGGTCATTATGAGTTTACAGTCATGCCATTTGGATTAACGAATGCACCCGCAGCATTCATGGACATGATGAATAGGATCTGTAAACCATACTTGGATAAATTTGTGATCGTTTTCATTGACGATATACTTATTTACTCCAAAAGTCAAAAGGAACATTGTGAGCATTTACACGCACTCTTAACTTTGTTAAGAAAAGAAAAGCTTTATGCTAAATTCTCAAAATGTGAATTTTGGCTGCAAGAAGTGCAATTCTTAGGTCATGTGGTAAATCACGAAGGAATTCAGGTAGATCCTGCTAAGATAGAAGCAATCACGAAATGGAAAGTTCCGCAAACAGCTAGGGAAATTAGAAGTTTTCTAGGCTTAGCTGGATACTACAGAAGATTTATTAAGGATTTCTCTAAGATAGCTGTATCCTTGACTAAGTTAACCTGTAAAGCTGTTAAGTTTGAATGGGGATCTAGACAAGAAGAAGCTTTTAAGATTTTAAAACACCGATTGACGAATGCTCCAATTTTAGCCTTACCTGAAGGAACCGAAGATTTTGAAGTATATTGTGATGCTTCAAAATTAGGATTTGGATGTGTGTTAATGCAACGCAAAAAGGTAATTGCGTATGCCTCTAGACAATTGAAAAAACACGAAGAGAATTATACGACTCATGATTTAGAATTAGGAGCCATAATTTTTACCCTTAAGATCTGGAGACATTATCTGTATGGAAGCAAGTTTACAGTCTATACGGATCATAAAAGTTTAAGGTACATATTTGGGCAAAAAGAGTTAAACATGAGGCAAAGAAGGTGGATGGAAATCCTGAGCGATTACGACTGTGATATTCAATATCACGAAGGAAAAGCGAATGTAGTCGCAGATGCCTTAAGTCGTAAGTATCATGAAAAGCAAAAACGAGTCCGTGCTCTTAGATTAAATCTACAAGTAGATTTAACAGAAAAAATTAAGGAAATTCAAGAAACAGCAATCAGGGACGATGCTGAAGGAATGAAAGGTTATATAAAAGAATTAGAACAATGAAATGATGGAATTTGGAGATTCCACAAGAAACGAATTTGGGTACCTAAGCAAGGAGAATTAAGAAATAAGATTTTAGAAGAAGCCCATAAATCTAGGTATACTATGCACCCAGGAAACAATAAGAAGTACCAAGATTTAAGAAATAATTTCTGGTGGATAGGAATGAAAAAGGATATAGCTGAATACGTATCTAAGTGTCTAACCTGTTCACAAGTAAAAGCTGAACACCAGAAACCTTCAGGACTACTACAACAGCTAGAAATGCCTGTATGGAAATGGGAACTCATAACAATGGATTTTGTTACTAAGTTACCCAAAACCAGAAAAGGTAATGATGCGATTTGGGTAATTGTGGACCGATTAACCAAATCAGCTCATTCTCTACCAATGAAGGAAACCTTTAGCATGGAAAGGTTGGCCAAGTTGTACGTAGATGAAGTGGTATCCTTACATGGAGTTCCACTCTCCATTGTATCGGATAGAGATACTCGTTTCACTTCCCATTTCTGGATAAGTTTTCAGAAAGCAATGGGAACCCGACTAAATCTAAGTACTGCATATCATCCACAAACAGACGGACAGAGTGAAAGGACAATACAAACTCTAGAAGACATGCTCCGAGCATGTGTAATAGATTTTGGTGGAAATTGGGATAGCCACTTACCTTTAATTGAATTCTCCTATAACAATAGTTATCATTCAAGCATTGAAACTGCTCCATTCGAGGCACTGTACAAACGCAAGTGCAGAACTCCAGTTTGTTGGGCAGAAATAGGGGAAAATCAATTGTCAGGTCCTGAGATTGTACAAGAAACTACTGACAAGATAACTCAGATCAAGGAAAGACTGAAAACGGCTCGAGATCGTCAGAAAAGCTATGCAGACAATCGCCGTAGACCATTAGAATTCCAAGTCGGAGACAAGGTACTTTTAAAAGTTTCTCCTTGGAAAGGAGTAGTACGATTCGGTAAGAAAGGAAAACTGAGTCCAAGATACGTAGGACCATTCCCAGTAATCCAACGAATAGGACCAGTTGCTTATCGTCTACAACTACCAGAAGAACTAGCTGGAGTACATGATGTGTTTCATGTATCCAATCTCAAGAAATGTTTAGCAGACGAATCCCTGGTAGTACCTCTTCGCGATGTAGAGGTAAACGAAAAGCTGAAGTTCGTAGAAAAACCACTACAGATTGAAGATAGAAAAGTTAAATTTCTCAAGCACAAACGACTAGTGTTGGTCAAGGTCAAATGGAATTCAAAGAGAGGACCAGAATACACTTGGGAGCTGGAATCAGAAATGAAGCGAAAATATCCTCATTTATTCCAATAAATCTCGAGGACGAGATTTTTCTTAAGGTGGGGAGGATGTGACAACTCTCACTAAAATCCATAATTAGGATAATAAGTATCTATTAAGGAAACCCTAATTGAGACACCCAAGTAATTCTGCATTAACCTTAAAATTTTCAGAACAATCGGAATCAGGATCAGGGCCCCTAAAACTCAAGGGGGGTAAACCCTAGTTGACGTTTATCTAAATAAAACGTTGCTGCAATCTGATAGGTCCAATTTGTTGATTCAGCCAAGCTAGTCCCGAGCCTAGGCAGCCTATAATTAGACTGCTTAGCTTACGGACCGTAAGGGAAATGGCATACGGTCCGTAAGCGAGTCCCAAAAATCACTATAAATAGCCGACCTTAGGACTTGAAATAGGAACTGAAAACGACGTCCCAATTCTGTCTGTACGTCAAATTAACATAGAATCAGTACAATTAAACACATACGATCACGAAGTGCTGCCGCAATTAGGGTAATAACTCGATCGCTATTATGATTCAACGTCCGATCGATTATAACTATCCAACGATTGTCCGAGTGCTGCTCAAATTGAGCTTGTACTTTGATTATTCGTCGTGATTTCGACTCGAATATTTGAGTGCTGTTCGAATTCGGACTATGCTCTGTTATTCGTTGTGAATCCGATTGAATTATTAAGTATTGCACTTGTAAATCGTTGTGAGGGTTTAATCTCGTGAATTGACGTAACTGCTGTATTAGTTACTAACCCGTTTGTGTGTGCATTATTGTTAAATTAGGTTAATCAAGGCTAATCAGTAGGCTTATATCTTGCTCGTTAAATCTGCAATGTGAGTCATTCTCTTTTTATCAACTGTTTTACAAAACTCCAAATTATTTTCAAAGTTATAATTACAGTGATTAAGTTTATGTAATCACCAAGTTACAGCCGGTATGTGGGGTTTTGTATGCATTACTTGATAATCGTCACCATTGGGGCAGCCATTGGGTGATATGACCATAATCACAGACACCATTGGACAGGTGGGCCAATGGGTCGAGTGGTAAAGTACTGTGGGTAGTTGGTTTGATATCAGAAATATTGTAATCTCTCTTAATACTGTAAGATTATAACAAACATAAAGTTTTCAGTAAAATGAATGATTCACTCAGTATTTCCCCGCTGACAAAACCTTTTTCAAACATGTTTCAGGTGATCTGTTGTGAACCAAGAAAAGTGTCGTGAAGCACTACAAGCTCTGAGAAGTGGCTCAATGTGAATAAATAAAGAAACATGTTTTTTTAGAAATAAAGATTTCCCGGTGAAATCACTTGATTGTAAATTATGGGATTGTATCCCTAAAACCTTATGTAATATATTAAACGGGCATTTTCAATATTAAACAAGATCCTATATTAAAAGACTTCCGCTGTCGCCTAAATTAAATACCGCAGGTTTCCTGCCCCGCGGCTCTTAAACCGGGTCAAACCGGGCCGAGGGCCGTGACAGTATTGACGACGTCAGAGGGGACAGAAAGGATATTCCTCCTGGTTGGACAGCTGGCGAGCACTGGCTAGCTGGTAGGCCTCCTCCTTCACCATTCTCCGGCTACAAATAGAAGACTCCACCTCCAGGTTTAAGGATTCGATTTCTTGCTCTCTTACTCTTAACACACACTTATCCTCAAAACAAATACTTATTCTCACGCTTGAGGGTGGTCACAAGTAGAACCCCCATATTCGCCTCCTTGTGGTAAGTCACGGGTCTTGTTGTTTTGTAGGACATTCTAGGGAAGATCAGCTTAACGGTGAGTGAAAGATAGAGATTGAACCACCCTTCACGAGATGACCAACTGGAATAACTTAGTGTTAACCAGTGTTTCATCACAACTCTAGTTTCTTTTAGAAGAGATTTTCTTGTAGTTTTCTCTAGTGAACAGAGGGATGGTACTAGATCTGGTTCGGGTTGAATATTTGTAATCTCACTCCCATATTTAGTTGTAAAATTATGTTCCATACCTGACCTAATACTCGTCGCATAATTACCCGTTAAGTATCAGACATACTTGCATAGTTGCAGGTATTAGATACACCGTTAATTTGTTAAAAAAATATATGTTACAGATTTCCAAATACATTTATTTTTTACTATTATAATTATTGTAGATTTTTATTAATATAACAACTATTACAAATTATATGATACATTACAGACATATAAGTTTAATTATAAATAAATAATATCAGTATAATTTTTATATAATTTTATGTACATACTTCACAACATATAAAGCATAAATAATATTCTCAAATACATATTCCAAAAGAAAATTTATTTTTCCACATAATGAATCTACTAAAATAAAGCACTAATAAATAAGGCTGGAGAGAAAATAAAAAAAAATCAGGTATATGATTCGGGTAAATGGGCAAATGGTTTCTGCTCTTTTGCCATTCTAAGTGGGCAAAGCAACTAATTACAGTTTTCCAACTTTAGATGATGAAACCATCTCTTGCAGAGCGATTCATTTTTTGTTGGTGATTATATGATGAAACCATCTCTTACAGAGCGATTCATTTTTTGTTGGTGAATACGAGCAAGTGTAGGAATTTATGAAGGTGTTTGTATCAATCTTGAGAAGGTCTTAATATCAATGATTACAAATGTAGAAAACTACAGAGTTTGAATAGGTTTTCTTTATATTTTTGTTAATTAAACCCAAAGTATTTGAAACTTAATCAAATGATAGTCAAGAAATGTAAAGAATAGAAAGAGAAAACCAATTTATAGAGGTTTAAATGGATATTAACTAATTCACTCTATTGCCTCACCCCGATTCTCCAATTGAGAGTTGTTCCACTAATCAGTTCGCATAAACGAAAGGCATCATTGGTGCACCAAGCGTTTCACTAAACAAAGGTAGTGATCACTTTATACAACGTCTCATTATGTGAAGGTAGTGATCACCTTCTCTGTTTCAATAATCTCAAGAGGTAGTGATCACCTCTCTCACTAATCACTAAAAACTATAGTAATACACCTCACAAGCTTCTCATTTACATTCGTAGTGATCACCAGATATTATAAAACGTGTGAGGAGATTGAAACTTGTAGCACGACACTTCGAACCTCAGGGGATCGTCTCATCGACGTTCTAACCCTGCTTCGCCAAACCCCCCATCGGCAACAGCCTACCCTTCACATGCAACAGTCTACCCTTCACTTGTAGTAATCCACCATCCACCGGCAACAATCTACTCTTCACATGCAGCAGTCTACCCTTCACTTGCAGTAATCTACCATTCACCGGCAGCAGTCTACCCTTCACCTGCAACAATCTATCCTCCTCGACATTCAAAGCCACCACCTCTAGAAGAATTCGATTATCCAAATCCTCTAACAAATGAGGCATTGAACTTGGTGTATAACTACACCATGGCTCAAATGTAATTTGATCATCTACGACTTGAGGATGGTCAAACAAACTTCAACACAAACCCTCCACCCACAAACCTCCGTCCACAACAAGTCGTACCCAGCTGAGCTAAAAGGTATGAAACCGACTAGGGTGAAGAATACATATCTAGGTTGGACGATGAACCATACCGTCCATTTCCTTACTTCGGACATGGTAATCGAGACGTGAGGTCAAACACTCGTGATAGCGATCATAGTGTGTCATCTCTAGAGTCTAACCTGAATGATTGGGTCAAACACTTGTGGCTAAAGGGTTTACACAAATGGGTGGAATAGACTATACATAATTAGTTCTTCTAAGTTGAAGGGGTTAGACTGTCAACTTTGATAATTAGTTTTTTAAATTTTTTATTAGCGGTTAACATTCGAGATTTAGGTATAAATAAGCTCAGTGTTCTTTAGATTAGGGATAGTTCTTTTCTTTATAATTTCTTTTCAGTTCAGTCTTGTAATCGTTTAATAGTTGATGTAGTAATAAGATCCAATCGTCGGTTGATAACTTGTGATTGATAAATGGGCAAGTACAAAATTGCGGTCAAAACGAGTGAAGTTGATCCAAACACTATTTGTCTAGATAAAACTTTATGATCTAAGTTTACATGTTAATATGTTATGAATACACACACAGTTGTGTGTAGGTATATACTAATCAAGACTAAAAAATCATCTATTGTGGTTGATTTTCAAGTTAATTTAATGAATATTATTATATACAAATAATAATATTTAATAAACTATATACAATTTATTAGCCCAAAATACTAAATGTTTGAATATTATTTATATTTTGTGGCATTAGATTTGTTGACTATTTATAGTTTCTATAATATATGTTTTGAAGTTTTAACTTTGTGGTTGTGTGTACGTTTATTTTATGTATGTGTTTGTTTTATTTGGCTATGAAATTTCTTTTATTTATATATTGTTAGGTTTAAATTAGCCGTTGACTTAATGTTCGGAAGTCAGAACATAAACATAAATATAAACTAGGAAAAAAAATACGTAGGTACAATTTGGTTGAAATTGGTTTCCAACCGAAACCAAATCGAGTTGAATTTGGTTTGGTTTGGTTCGGTTTGCATATTCCTTAGTTGGTCTCGTTTGCTTTGGTTTTTGGTTTGGGGTGCAAAATTTTGAAAACCGAATAAACCAAATAAACCATAAACCGAACCAATGAAAACTCGTAAATATTACTAATTAATCTTATAAAACTTAAATATTTTATCCGAGCGACGCAGTCTTGGCTCAAACTTGACTCATTTATAAACCGACTTGATTTTTAGAAAGCTTTTTTCCGAATGAGATTGGAGCTATAAGGTGCGAGCTATTTGAACATCACTATCGTAAGGTAACTAAATATAGTATTGGAGTACGATCTTGGTATGTCAATCTATCAGGCTGGTGACGCTTATTATTGGGTTGGATTTTATTGGAAGTTGAAGCTCAAAATAGTAATTGAGATCAACGGCCCAGTTCATACACCTCACTAGTGTTGTTTTCCCTAATAATTCATAAGGTTTACTTTATTAGAATTTTGGATTTTAATAATCTCAACTATTCGACGTTGGCCGCCAACTATTGACATATTGGCCACCAATGGACCCTGACTAACAGAGCCCTAACACCATTAGTCTCGGGTCGCCAGAAAACCATTTTTGGCCAGAAGCAAGGTTTCTAAAGGTGCAATCTAAGGTTACAAAGAGGTATGGGATGAAATGTTAAGGTTTCTGGCCAAAAAGTTGAGTTTTCCGGCCAAAAAGAAGTTTTCCGGCCAAAGAGAAGTTTTCTGGCGACTTCAATAGTTAGGGCTTTTACTAGAAAAAAGTTACTAAAGGTCCGTAATAAGGTTACAAAGAGGTTTGGGACGAAAATGTTGAGTTCTCCGGCCAAAAATGAGTTTTCCGGCAAAAATGTTTTTCCGGCGACCAGAGACTAACGGCATTAGAATTCTGTTAGTCAGTATCCATTGGAGGCCAATGTGTTAATAATTGGGACTGCCAGTGGTTATTTTTGAAGTTGAGACTGTTGGCGGACAAAAGCGAATAGTTGGGTCATAAAAATCCAATATTCCTGATTATTTATATAGGGAAAAGATCAAATAGGAAGTTTATTTTGGCTAGGAAGTGTAGGAAGCAATAGAATTAGGACATGTGGCAACATTTAAAATAAAGAAAAAGGGTATTTTAGTCAATCCAACCCTTTCTTCTTCCTTTTCAAAACCCAGTAACTTCAAAACCCACCATCTTCAACCATTTCTTCACTTTCGATCTCAATAATCACTACATTATAGTGCGATTTTCATCACCAATCAATGATTCAAACACCCGATCAACGTGTTCTTCAGCTTTTTTGAAGAAAACCTAGTTTAATTTCATAAAAAAATCTCGTTTTTTCCGGTGATGGTGATTTTGGAGACAATCACTCGATTCGTTCGATTCGAGCGCTGATAAGTGTTTCAATCATTCAAACTTCGTCAATTGTTGAAGAAATCACTTCGATCCATGTAAGAAATTCTTTAATTTCATTTTTACGATCTGGGTTTTTGATTTATTCATTGCGTTTTACGATCTTGGCGGGGGTCCGGGGGCAGCGCCCCTGGTAGCGGGGTCTCAGGGGGCGGCTGTCACAGCCCCCGATCCCTATCTTCCGGGAACGGGCGGCCGTGAGCCAGTTTTGGTGGTATCACATTTATTTATCCAATTTGGCAGCGGAATTTTCATCAGGACCGTAGTTAGGAAATATTTTAATCAGAGTAAACCACCATGTTTTATAATATTAAACATATGGGTAAAACCCAAGTTTTTAATACACACGTTTCATAGGAATAAATCCTATTTATTTATTAAAAAGCATCTCTTTTATTCTTAGGTAACTTTATTGCCACTTTTCCAAGCCTTCAGTGCTGTCCAGCTGGCTTCTATTTGGCTTTCACATATTGTTACCTGAAACGCGTTTTAAAAACATTTTGTCAGTGGGAAATACTGGTGAGTGAATCCCAGTTTAATCAAGTTTAAATAAAAATTCACAGTGAACAGTATTGAGGGCGCATCCGCAATTACATTTGTTTCCAAGTTATATCAATTACCACCACACGGTAATGTCGTTCCGACTTATGGTCATGTTACTCCTTTACCAGGTGGTAACAAATTTTGTATACAAAACCCCAAATTTACCGACTGTAATTGTATTCTTACAAATACTCAATAACTGTTATTCGCATGGAAATTTAAGGTTTTGTAAAAACAGTTAACAAAAAGTGGATCAACTCACATTGCTGTCTTAGGTGATTCTTTAGGGTTTCCTGGTGAATATCTATAATTTACACAAATGCACGTGTGTTAGTATAATAACCCATTTTAACATTAGTAATACCCTCCCCGAGACGGCATTCCAACGACTACGTCGGGCAGAACCACGACAGCCGTTACGGAACCCTAGATCAATCGGGCAGCGTATCTAATACGTCTCCAGGGGTTATAATACTTACATCGTAGCAGAACCTCGCTATTTTAGGGGGTATAATGCCCGGGTATAATAACGCCACTACAGAATTTAAGAGAGAAAGAAAGGAAATGAACGGTTGAACTGAAGGCCCGTTGCCTTCTCTTTATAGTGCTGAAAACGCACTTTCTCGCGGCCCGCGTGGGGTTTGGGCCGGGCTCACGCTGCCCGCGTCAACCTCGGTCAACGGTGTAGCTTGGTCCGGTCATCATATAGGCTCGACACGCTTTGGACACGTGGCCGCACCGGGCTGTGCCACAATTCTAGGTACTCGCGGCCCGCGTTAACTTAACCCGACATGTACGCGGCCCGCCTGGACTTATGATTTAAGAGAAGTCTGGTCACCTACTCGCGCGGCCAGCATGAACTTGAGGTGAGGCCCTACGCGGCCCGCCTCAGCTTAATAATTATTGTTTTTATTTATTTTATATAGTATAATCTATTTTGGGGCTTGGTTTTCACATACGGGGTGCATACAAAGACAAGTTGATATATTTAAAGATATATTAGGGTGACATAATTATTATGAGAGATGTCGGTTTTACCGAGGGTTGTTATATCCTCCCCACCTTGTTTTAGAGCTCGTCCTCGAGATCTACTGGAACAAGTGTGGATATTTCTTTTGCATTTCGGATTCAAGTTCCCACGTGTACTCGGGTCCTCTTTTGGAGTCCCACTTTACTTTGACTAGAACTAGTCTTTTGTGCTTGAGATTCTTAATTTTCCTATCTTCAATTTGCAGAGGCTTCTCCACAAACTTCAGTTGTTCATTAACCTCTATATCCTTAAGAGGTACTACGAATGATTCATCAGCTAAACACTTTTTGAGATTAGATACATGAAACACATCATGTATTCCTGCCATTTCCTCTGGCAGTTGTAGTTGATAGGCTACCGGTCCTATTCTTTCAAGAATTTTGAAAGGTCCAATATATCTGGGACTAAGCTTTCCTCTTTTGATGAATCTTACCACTCCTTTCCAGTGAGAGACTTTCAATAATACTTTATCTCCCACTTGAAATTCTAGTGGTTTGCGTCTGTTATCAGCATAGCTCTTTTGGCGATCACGTGCTGTTTTCAGTCGTTCCTTGACTTGAATGATTTTATCAGTTGTTTCTTGTACTATCTCAGGTCCAGATAATTGTTTTTCCCCAATTTCTGCCCAACAGACTGGGGTTCTGCACTTTCGTCCATAAAGTGCTTCGAATGGTGCAGCATTGATACTTGTGTGATAACTGTTATTATAAGAAAATTCTATTAAAGGTAAGTGTTCGTCCCAATTACCTCCAAAATCAATTACACAAGCTCTAAGCATGTCCTCCATTGTCTGAATTGTCCTTTCGCTTTGTCCGTCCGTTTGAGGATGATAAGCTGTGCTTAGATTTAACCTGGTTCCCATTGCTTTTTGGAAACTTGACCAAAAATGAGAAGTAAAACGGCTATCTCTATCGGAAACAATTGATAAAGGAATGCCATGTAAAGAAACGATTTTATTTACATATAATTTGGCTAATTGTTCCATACTAAAGGTTTCCTTCATTGGTAAGAAATGGGCTGATTTGGTTAACCTATCTACAATCACCCAGATTGTATCATTACCTTTTCTTGTTTTAGGCAATTTGGTAACAAAATCCATTGTTATCAATTCCCACTTCCAAACTGGTATTTCTAATTGCTGTAACAAACCTGAGGGTTTCTGATGTTCAGCTTTAACTTGTGAGCAAGTTAAACATTTAGAAACATAAGCTGCTACATCCTTTTTCATCCCTATCCACCAGAAATTTTTCCTTAAATCCTGGTACATTTTATCACTTCCTGGATGCATCGTATATTTAGACTTATGAGCTTCTTCTAATATACGGTGACGTAAATTTCCTAATTTAGGTATCCACATTCTCTTTTTATGGAACCTCCAAATTCCATCTGTTCCTTGTTCTAATTCCTTAATCATTCCTTTTAACTTTTCAGTATCCTCCTTGATTACTGATTTTTGTGCTTTTCTAATTTGATTGTTTAAATCTACTTGTAGATTTAATTTAAGAGAACGTACCCTTTTTGGCTTTTCGTGATATTTTCGACTTAAAGCATCAGCCACCACATTGGCTTTTCCTGCATGATACTGGATATCACAATCACAATCATAATCACCAAGCAATTCCATCCAGCGTCTCTGTCTCATATTCAATTCTTTTTGCCCGAAGACATATCTTAAACTCTTATGATCTGTGAATATGGTAAACTTATTACCATAAAGATAATGTCTCCAAATCTTAAGGGCAAAAATTATGGCTCCTAATTCCAAATCATGGGTCGAATAATTTCCTTCATGACTCTTAAGTTGTCTAGATGCATAAGCTATAACCTTTTGACGTTGCATCAATACGCATCCATAACCTAACTTAGAAGCGTCACAAAAGACTACAAAGTCTTCAGTTCCTTCTGGTAATGCTAGTATTGGTGTATGGGTTAATCTTTGCTTAAGGATACTAAAGGCTTCTTCTTGTTTTGGTCCCCATTCAAACTTAACAGATTTACAGGTTAACTTAGTTAAAGGAATGGCTATTCTAGAAAAATCTCGAATAAATCTTCTATAATAACCGGCCAATCCTAAGAAACTTCTAACCTCGGTTGGTGACTCTGGGGTTTTCCATTTGGTAATTGCCTCGATCTTTGTTGGATCTACATGAATTCCTTCATGATTCACCAAATGTCCGAGAAATTGCACTTGTTCTAACCAAAACTCGCATTTTGAAAACTTAGCATAAAGCTTTTCTTTTCTTAATAAACTTAAAAGTAAGTGCAAGTGTTTTGCATGCTCTTCTTTGCTTTTAGAATAAATGAGAATATCATCTATGAAGACAATTATGAATTTATCCAAATATGGCTTACATATTCGGTTCATCATGTCCATAAATGCGGCTGGGGCATTGGTTAAGCCAAATGGCATGACAGTAAATTCATAATGACCATACCTTGTTCTGAATGCGGTTTTAGGAATGTCCTCTTCCTGTACCTTTAATTGATGATATCCTGATCTTAAATCGATTTTAGAGAAAAATCGAGCTCCTTGAAGTTGATCAAACAAATCATCGATCCTCGGTAATGGGTATCGATTCTTAATCGTGATTTTGTTCAATTCACGGTAGTCAATGCACATACGCATCGATCCGTCCTTCTTTTTGACAAATAATATTGGTGCTCCCCATGGCGATGAACTTGGCTGTATGAATCCCTTCTCTAACAACTCGTCTAGTTGTTTCTTCAGTTCTTGCATTTCCGCGGGTGCCAAACGGTAAGGTGCTTTGGCAATCGGTGCTGTTCCTGGTAACAGATGAATTCTGAATTCAACTTCCCTGTCTGGCGGTAGTCCTGGCAATTCTTCTGGAAAGACATCTGAAAATTGGGATACTACTGGGATATCTTTTAATTCTTTTCCTTTAGTGTTAGTGATTATTGAAATCAAATACACTATAGATCCTTTTCTTATACAACTTGCAGTTTTCATCACCGAGATGAATTTAGTGGATCTAAAAGGTTTATCTCCTTTAATTGAGATCTTTTCACCTCTTGGGGATTTTAATTGAATTGTCTTTTGATCACATAAAATACTGGCTTTATTGGCTATTAACCAATCCATTCCTAATACTACATCAAATCCAACCAGATTCATTGGGTAAAGGTTTGCCATAAATTTTTGATTAAAAATTTCTATTCTTGCCCCCTGCAAGATTTCAGAAATCCTAACAGTTTCTCCATTTGCGGTTTCCACTAGACATTCTTGTGGTAGTTTAGTTAATGATTGATTTAGGAGTTTGCAAAACGAAGTATTAATAAAACTTTGGTTGGCACCAGAGTCAAATAATACTTTAGCAAAAATATCATTAACTAAAAACGTACCAGCAATTACGTCTGGAATCATCCTGGCTTCCTCTGTAGTTAGAACGAATGCTCTAGCATTTTTAGTGTTCTTGTTGTTCGCAGCTGGGGCTAACTTTGGACAGTTTGGCTTGATATGACCTTTTTCTCCACAATTGAAGCACATCCCATTAGTTGGTTTTCTTCTGCATGTCTCCTCCTTATGTCCTGGTGCTTTGCAGAAATTGCAGTAAGTAGAGCATCTTCCAGAATGCTTCTTTTTGCAGGCTTTGCAGTATGGTGCAGAGGTAGAACCTACATTCCTACGATTGGAATTCCCAGAACGGAATTCTTGAGTAAGCCTTTGGGTTAGGTTTCTTCTCTGGTCTTCTTCTCTAGTACGGATTAACTCATCTGTCAAGGTATTGGCTAGTTCTACAGCTTCTTCTATGGTTTGGGGTCTAGCTGCCTTGACTACATGTCTAATTTCTCCAATTAATCCCCAGATGTAACGGGAGATTAATACCGGTTCAGGTGATGCAAGGGTAGGTACTATCCTAGCATATTCAAAGAATGTGGTAGTGTAACCCTTACTGTCTACTCCGGTCATTCTCAGATTCAGAAACTTATTTGCTATTTGTTCCTTTTCATTGGGAGGGCAGAATTTTCTTTCTACCGTATTCTTAAATTCCTCCCATTCCATGTTATAAATCTTATCACTTCCTTTTGACTGGAGGATAGTGTTCCACCATTCTAAGGCTGCATTTTTAAACAGATTTGAAGCAAACATTATTTTATCTTCTTCAGCACACTTGCTTATTTTCAGAACTGCCTCAGTTTTCTCTATCCAGCGTAAAGCTGCAATGGGTCCTTCATTGCCCGAGAATTCTATTGGTTTGCAGGACCAGAATTCTTTGTAAGAACAACCATATGGCATGGTTCTTCTTCTTTTGGGAATGGGCGCTTGAAGTACGGGTCCATTGTTCACGCTGTTTTCCAGTTCACTGGGTCGTTTACTGCTATGCTTACTTTTATTATTCGCTTCCTGAACTGTTTGAATAATAAATGGCATCGCATCTATAATTCCCTGTGCCACAATATGCTGAACGACACTATTATCCATTTGGTTTCCGTTGTTATTATTGTCCGAATTCTCATTAACCACGTTAATGTTACTCTGGTTATCGTTATTCAGATTTTCTTGATTTCCCGCGTCGGCCATCTGAATTTTAGACATTTACCAAATATTAATATCACAAATAATATTTATATATAGCCAATCACATGACACGCACTTTTTTAACCAAAAGCGTCGAGCATTGCGACTTTTACTCTTTTTATATAGTATGCATCAATACACACCAGTACAGAAATAAAATTTACAGTACCGACTGAAATTTACAGTACCCACCAGGGGTCGTAATTTTTTGGGTCTAGAGGATCAGGTGCAGGTACCCTAGGTATCTCCTCCGGGTTGTAATCAGGCATTTCTATCTGGTCTTCTACTTCCATGGGTTGGTCAGGATTTTGTGGTTGGGGTGCTAGCATTTGTTCCAGGTTTGGGTCGGCAGCAGTGGTTGCTAAAATATGGATATTAGCGATACCCCTATTGAGCATATCCTGATTATAAGCATCAGTTTCTCTTTTTGCTGCGGCTAACACTCGCTGTTCCTGCAACTTTTTCATTCTTTTCCTACGCTCGTGCGCTCCCCTACTGAACCATCCCCTCTTTTTCTGAGGAAATGGCTCTTCAGACTGAGCCTTAAACACAAAGATCCCTTCTTCTGTGTCAGCAGAATACCCTGAGAGGGCAGGCTGAGAAGAGGAGGTGCCTTCGCTTCTAGGCGAACCAGACAGTTGACGATAGGCGTCAGAAGGTCCTTGGTCACTCATACTGTAAACTAACAAATAGTCAGATAACACATAGCAAGAAATACAATTATACACGTATTTCCATAATTTATTTCCTAACACTTTGAATTTTGATGTCAGCAGAACACTTCTGTGGCTGAATCAGTGGCATAGCTCTGATACCACCTTCTGTCACAGCCCCCGATCCCTATCTTCCGGGAACGGGCGGCCGTGAGCCAGTTTTGGTGGTATCACATTTATTTATCCAATTTGGCAGCGGAATTTTCATCAGGACCGTAGTTAGGAAATATTTTAATCAGAGTAAACCACCATGTTTTATAATATTAAACATATGGGTAAAACCCAAGTTTTTAATACACACGTTTCATAGGAATAAATCCTATTTATTTATTAAAAAGCATCTCTTTTATTCTTAGGTAACTTTATTGCCACTTTTCCAAGCCTTCAGTGCTGTCCAGCTGGCTTCTATTTGGCTTTCACATATTGTTACCTGAAACGCGTTTTAAAAACATTTTGTCAGTGGGAAATACTGGTGAGTGAATCCCAGTTTAATCAAGTTTAAATAAAAATTCACAGTGAACAGTATTGAGGGCGCATCCGCAATTACATTTGTTTCCAAGTTATATCAATTACCACCACACGGTAATGTCGTTCCGACTTATGGTCATGTTACTCCTTTACCAGGTGGTAACAAATTTTGTATACAAAACCCCAAATTTACCGACTGTAATTGTATTCTTACAAATACTCAATAACTGTTATTCGCATGGAAATTTAAGGTTTTGTAAAAACAGTTAACAAAAAGTGGATCAACTCACATTGCTGTCTTAGGTGATTCTTTAGGGTTTCCTGGTGAATATCTATAATTTACACAAATGCACGTGTGTTAGTATAATAACCCATTTTAACATTAGTAATACCCTCCCCGAGACGGCATTCCAACGACTACGTCGGGCAGAACCACGACAGCCGTTACGGAACCCTAGATCAATCGGGCAGCGTATCTAATACGTCTCCAGGGGTTATAATACTTACATCGTAGCAGAACCTCGCTATTTTAGGGGGTATAATGCCCGGGTATAATAACGCCACTACAGAATTTAAGAGAGAAAGAAAGGAAATGAACGGTTGAACTGAAGGCCCGTTGCCTTCTCTTTATAGTGCTGAAAACGCACTTTCTCGCGGCCCGCGTGGGGTTTGGGCCGGGCTCACGCGGCCCGCGTCAACCTCGGTCAACGGTGTAGCTTGGTCCGGTCATCATATAGGCTCGACACGCTTTGGACACGTGGCCGCACCGGGCTGTGCCACAATTCTAGGTACTCGCGGCCCGCGTTAACTTAACCCGACATGTATGCGGCCCGCCTGGACTTATGATTTAAGAGAAGTCTGGTCACCTACTCGCGCGGCCCGCATGAACTTGAGGTGAGGCCCTACGCGGCCCGCCTCAGCTTAATAATTATTGTTTTTATTTATTTTATATAGTATAATCTATTTTGGGGCTCGGTTTTCACATACGGGGTGCATACAAAGACAAGTTGATATATTTAAAGATATATTAGGGTGACATAATTATTATGAGAGATGTCGGTTTTACCGAGGGTTGTTATAGCGGCAGCCCCTGGCGGGGTCCAAGTGGCAAAGCCCCTGGCTGGGGTTTTAGTTAGATTCTGGTTCTGTGAACAACAGTTTCTGGTCATTGCGTTTTAGACAGTTTCGGGTTCTGTGAACAACAGTTTTTGGTCATTGCATTTTAGAAATAAAACATTTTTGAAGTGTTTTTACTCATTGCATTTTAGGTAAACACATTTTTATGTGTATTCAGTTCATTGCGTTTTAGAGAGAACAGTTTTTTTTTTGTGTTTTTAGGCCATTGCGTTTTAGAAATAAGACATTTTTATGTGTTTTCTAGGCATTGCGTTTTAGAAATAAGACATTTTTAAGTGTTTTCTGGCCATTGCGTTTTAGAAATAAGACATTTTTAAGTGTTTTCTGGCCATTGCGTTTTAGAAATAAGACATTTTTAAGTGTTTTGGGTGCATTGCGTTTTAGAAAAAGTCATTTTTTTACGTTTTTTTTTCATTGCGTTTTACGCAACTGGGTTTTCTCCATTGCGTTTTACGCAACTGGGTTTTCAAATTTTTTTTTTTGAAAATATAGCAATAGTATACTCGTTTTAAAGATAAAAAAACACTCATTTTTTGGTGCAATTTTTATAAAAAAATAATGTCGTATGAAAAAGTTATTAACGTTTAAAAAATAGAGGGGAATTGGAGGAGAGAGAAACTATTGTGCTGGATTGACTAGAATGCCCCCAACAAACCCACACGCCTCTTTTCTTTTGCTTCAATTTCATTTATTTAATCTTAGCCCTTGATTAACTAAATGGATGGTCAAGATCACTTCCTAGCCTTCCTAGCCAAATAAACTTTCTATTGTATCTCCAACCTATTTATATATATAACAAAATAAAGTAAATAATTCACAAATCAGTAGGGTTGTAGACGAACCGAGACACGAACAAGGCTTTGTTCGTGTTCTTTCGTTAAGGAAATAAATGTGTTCACGAACGGTTCATGAACACTTGCCGAACGAGATTTTATGTCCGTGTTCGTTCATTAAGGAAATGAGCGTGTTCGTGAACGGTTCACGAACACAAATAAATTTGGCGAACGCAACGAAGGATAAAGATAGATGGCCCAGATAGTAACACTCGAACTTGAATCCCTTATTGTGGAACGGAGGTCGATTGTATTCGTCAATGTAAATAATGAAAAATGAAAGGGAAATGATGCATAAACAAGGTGAAAGTGGGTTTCCTAGTTTAATTGTTAGGGTAATAAAATAAATAAAAGTTTAATAATGTAGAAAGTACAAATAAAATATAAGAAGTACAAAGATTTTCAATTAAAACACAAATATACGAACATAAACGAACGTAAATCAAGGAATGTTCACGAACGCGTTCACGAACACCTTACCGAACGTTCACGAACACAATCGAACGAACGAGACCTCTGTTCATGTTCGTTCATTTAACTAATCGAACGAAATTTCTTGTTCATGTTCGTTCGTTTATTAAACGAACGAACATAAACGAACTTCCCGCCGAACGGTTCACGAACAGTTCGTTGAACGTTCGATTCGTTTACAGCCCTACAAATCAGGTCACGCTCCATGTTAAGCTTACTTTATATTGTTCTTTAGGGGAAAAAGTGTTGTATGTTTATATTTTCTATTTATGCTATAGATCTCGTATATCATTGTTATAAAACAATACATCACTTTTGCACATTAATACTAAGTTACTAACAATTGAAGATATCAATCTCTATTGATTCATCGTTTTACAAAATTAATACGTATTGGGTTAGTGTGCATTACTTTTAACATATATGAAACTAGGTTAGAACCCCGTGTATTACACGGGTTGAATAAATGTAATTTTATATACTAAATAATAAAAATAATATATTCTTAAAAAACTCGTGTATTGTATGGATTTAACAAATGTAATTTATATACCAAATAATAAAAAAAAAGTTATATCTTTGGTTGAATAAATCTAATTATATATACTAAATCATCATCATCATCATCATCATCATACTCAGTAAATCCCACAAATAGTGAGAAGAGTAAGATGTAGAGGCTGCTTTCAGTAAGACCCCCGACTCGATAGTAGTTTTGCATCAAACTTTGGACATAAGGCACATAACACTTAGAAATCGGGACAAAGACCGATTAGTGCATGTTCCCTTTTGTCTTTCTGCTATCAACGCCACTACAGGATGATGACGCATGATTAACCGTCTGCCGCTTTTAACGTTATTTTCACAAATTTAGTGAAATAACGTTAAAATTAGTGCAATTTCACTTTTGCCCTCCGAGCGTCCATGCATATATACATTATTAAAAGTTAGATTAGATTATATATGAAATTAAGTGTATAACAAAAAGTCTTTATAAATTTCACGTAGAATTAATTGGAATCCTTTATTAAAAGTAGGTTAGATTATATATGGGCTTATAAGTGTGAGTAATTGTGATTATTGAATGGTTGAATTTTGAGGGTTTTGAAATGTGAATTTGATTATGATAGATTATATTTTAGTTTTAAAACTTCTAGAATGATTGAATCAAATAAAAGGATTATGATTTCCTAGAAACAAAAATAACTGAGTTTTTTTTTTTTCTGATCATTTTGAACATGAGCAAATAAAACGATAGTATCTTAATAATAAAATAACTAATTACAAATGTGAAACCCAATAATTTTACTGATGTCCCGTCTGAACGGAAAAGATAAGTACAAAGTAAATTTAAAAAAAAATGCAATATGAAAATAAGAGATAGAATAATCGATTTTTTTTTCATAAAATATGGGATAAGGGTAAACTAAATAAAAAAATGTCAATTTGGTAAATAATAATATTAAGTATGAAAAGGTAGGAAATTACAAATGTAGACATCTTCAATGAATGACACGTGTCCCAAATCAGGTTTCTTTTATTATATAGTATAGATTATACAAAACCGTTCTAAAACTTAATACATTGTTATACATGCCAAACTTTATCCTGCCTTTTTACCGTAAACTTTTTCTAACATAAGTTTTTTTTTTTCTGCTAAAAAGTAACAAAACAAATGTTGCACACATATGGAATTTTGTTGTTAGATGGAAAGGTTTTGACTATATAGAAAAAAAGATCATATGTTTGAGATTTTAGATTTGACTTTTAAATGTACATAATAAAAAAACACCCATAAGGCAAGACACTACTTTAATGTAGGCCAAGAATGGTGATGGAGGGCACATAAGGGCATGAATCTCCGAGTCAACTCTTTCTTTGGGGTACCAAAAGGCCAATTACGCACCATTCTATAATTTTATATATAAGTATATGTATGTATATATTTTATATACATTTATGTGTGGATATATACATATATATCATATATTTATATGTGGAAGGTGGAGTTCTAGAGTGAACACTAGTGTATTTGCGAGTTGAGTGAACAAATCTTGACCATTGATTTACACATGTGTATGGTCAGGATTAGTTCGCTGAGTTCGTAAATACACTAGTGTTCACTCTTGAACCTAATCCTATGTGTGGATATACCAAAGATTTAAAAGTAGCTTTAAAGAGTATGTGTGAGTTAACCGTTTTAAAGAAAATTAAAAAAAAAATCATATGTGGATGGATATGTTTATAAAACTTATGAAATTATGCTTTGAAAGCAAGGTAATGTTTATAAATATAAAACATTTATTTTCATGTTTAAAATATCAAACCTTTAAAAGGTGTTAGGCTTTGAAAGCGATGATTTTATTAGGTAATTACTTTGTGATTTTTTATTTTTTTTTTGTATTTTAATTTGTTTAAAAAATAAAAGAAAATTTACGAATCCCGAATAATTAGTTTTTTTTTATAGTTTACAATGTCGGGTGAAAAAAAAAAAAAAGTAGATCTCGTAAACCTATTTATATTTTATTACAACTGGTTATCTATAATATTGCTATTACAATGCTATTAGACAAACAAAAAAAATCATTTATAAAACACATGTCAAACACTCGCTTACTGTTAAATAGATACGAACATCAACATCAACATGTAAAATACTTTCATATTTTTTCCTATAAATATAATTAACTTTACTTTTAATCATTGTAGGTAGATTATCCTCTAAAAAAGACCTAAAATGTGAGACGGGTAAGAAAGAATCTCAGCCATTAGATCTTTTGATCTAATGGTTGAGATCAATAGGGACCAAATTGTAAAATATTTTCATTAATTTGGACTGATTTGAAATATCTAGGGGCAATGTAGTCTTTTAAACCCACTGGAAATTAGGTAATGCACATGTAACTTCCCCCCCCCCCTCTTTTTTAAACGTCAATAACTTTTTATACGTAATTTTTTTTTAAAAAAAAAATTACATCATAATAACGAACGTTTTTTTATATTTAATATGAGTACCATATTGCTATACTTATATAGAGAAAAAAAATATGTTTCGATCAGATGTTTAGTCAATGAATGATGTTATATACTTGCTGAATGGTTTATATACTTAATGAATATTGTTATATACTCGCTGAATGGTGTTATATACTTGCTGAATGATGTTATATACTTACTGAATGGTGTTATATACTTGCTGAATGCTGAATGGTGTTATATATTTGCTGAATGGTGTTATATACTTGCTGAATAGTGTTATATACTTGTTGAATGGTGTTATATACTTACTGAATGGTGTTATATACTTGCTGAATGGTGTTATATACTTCCTATAATTAAGGTGACGGTTATGGGAAGTTTTTAATTAATTGAATTAATGATAAAATTACTTGTTTACTCTTTTCAATTAATTTAGATCTAATGGCTGGGATTCTTTCTTACCTTTCTCACACTTTTGGTCTTCTTTCTTTCTTACCTTTCTCACACTTTTGGTCTTTTATGCAACAAACTTAAATTTTCAGTTAATTATTTTTTAATAAATGCATACAACTACTCATACATTCTGGTTTTATCAATTAGTGTAACAATAGCAAATAAAATTCATAAAATTAATAATATAGTCATGATGCAAAGGAGTATATGGATTCATTGTGATTGTGAGGCTATAACAATATATAAAATGTTAGTACAAATTTAGAACTTGTAACTTGTAAGCATGAACGTAGCTTTTAAGGGGTGGGAGGCTGGAGGGGGCGGCTGACCCTCCAAACTTTTCGCTCAGTAGTGAAGAGTATATAATTTTCATATAGAAATTTTTGGGTATATACGTTTTCGATTCCCCGGTTTTATAGAAATTTTTAGGTCCGGTGACTTTCGCCCTCGGTAGGAAATCTCGAATTTCGCCACTGCTTGTAAGTCTTTTCATATGGGCATTAAGCTGTAATGGATTGGGGGTTAGAAAACAAATGTTAGCCAACGTCCCTTCCTTGGATGTTTCTTTTTTAGCAAGGGTCAATTGCAAGACATTTCTTTAATTAGAATGTGCCCTTTCTTCATCTACTAAAGGTTTTGATATTTTATTATCAAACTAAAATAAAAATAAATGGTATCCATCTTGAAGATGAGACATTATAAGCATTGATTTTATTTTTTACTTTTAAAAAACAGGGATAGAGAATGTTGAGACGTAAACATTATAACCTAATAGCATTTCAGGGGTGGGATAAGGCTTTCGATTCCTACAAGGGGTTTTTTTTATCAGATTTATTAGGTTTCTACCTGAATTTGTGTATAGACATTATAGCCTAGTGAAGATGGATATGATCGGGTTGTTCCACTGATTGCACGATAATACTTCATTGGTCCATCAGTGATCCATTAAAAAAAGGCTTTTTATTAAATTCTTATCCGGGTCCGTTTGCTGCTTGATAAAACTCAAATATAACTTTGACCTCACCAGAATTACTTCTAAATCTAAGCGAGTACCTAAGTAAAAAGTTAAACATAGAATTTATATTTAACTTTTATCTTCATTACACACCTATACTAACTGTTGTAAAACAAGGTTTCGGAGACTAAGTGCTCCCTGAGTAATCGTTACAAGGTAAGCTGCCGAAGCTCGGGTACTCTCTGCCTAGGCTGAGTACTTCCCGAGTACTCTTAACAATCCGATTAGGGAGCGTCTAACGACTTTTACAACCATGCCTATACTTATATAAAAAGGGATTTTAATGGAAATCAAATTTATAAAATTTTGAAACTTTTTATATAAAGTAAACTAATTTTTAATAAGATTTTGATTATTAAAAATAGACATTTCTGTGACTGTCAAATAATCATATACCATTCATATATCTTCACTTTTTAGGTCACGGTTGTCTTTAAGTGTTACAAATTAGATATTTTAAGCAACTCTAAAAAGTTTTTAAAAAATATTTGCTTCTATCAGCCATATTATACACATAATTTATTAAATTACAATACGAACTTTATCTTTTTTTTTTCTGCTTTTATTAATTAAATGTTGAAGACAATTTAGGGAAGTACAAGTGGACAACATGTTCGGTCAGCACTCAGCATGATGAATGAGTTCACAAAGCGTTTGTGTATGTGGGATGTGGATGGTTGCTTTGTAGGTAAATTTATTTTTTAATTTTTATTTAATAAATCTCACTTTATAGGTATTTGGTGGGCAGGGCATGGGTAATGACATCAAACCCCATGGTGATCACACCATAGTTGTATTTTATTTTGAGTAATCATATTTAAACTATTGTATAATTTTGGTTTAGTATGCTTCTTCATTTAAAGACAAACAAAATCACAGGTGGACCTATGTATTCTTGTGGGTGGACGGGCGTATCTCTTATAAAAATTAGTATATTTTTAGGTAAAAAACCCAATAATCCCTCTTGAAAATATGGTTAAACTCTTCATCCGCAGCTCCAGCAAATAATTCCTAGGTCCGTCGCTGAACAAAATTTCGAGTTCATAAACTGTTTTAGTAATTTTAGTTTTTTTTTTTTACAGCTAAACATCTCAGTTTTATTTGCCTATCTCATGTACTTATTGTGTGCCCAATGACACAAAAAAAATATATATGGTCAAGATTGATTTGCTAGCACATTATTCATGTGTGTCATTAACCTATTAGACAAGAACAATGGGCTAAAAGTTGGTTTACTTGCAATGGAAGGTGGATGAATTCTGTTATTTTTTTAACAACAAATTTGGATCACTAATAGACCACTGAAGTATTATTGTGGTTCGTGTTATCAGCGGAACCATCCTATATAGGTTGGGTCTGCAGGGAGTTGTGTATTGTGCATATATGAGTTGTACTTTTTTTTATATTGGAATATGGAAAGTAAGAATATTATAATTTAAAAATAAAAAAAAAAACCATCACTAGTAAAATCCATCACTGGTGATGGAATCAAAGCTCAATGACGTGGCGTACAATGATTGGGTGTTGTGAGTGATGGAAAAAATCACTAGTGGAGTGCTCATACCCTCTAAGTCTTATCACACCCCTAAAATGTCACTAGACTATAATGTTATAGGCCTTATAATTAATTACAAGTGGAATGTTAGCATAATATATCAATGTTGCAAAAAGTCTTATGTTTTTTTTTATAATTCATCTCTAGATATTATTATCCTTATATTAAATTTTGAGTGTTTTGAACAGTAGTTTTGAACAGTAACCAAAGTTATAGATAGTTGTGCAAAGAAGTGAATAGTATCGGGTACCAGTATCAGTATCAAATTTATTGAACTGAGTGTATTTTTGGTATCCGTTCGGCACCGGTATTCATCGGGTTTTACCCTCAAATACCGGTGTCGTACCAGTACCGACCGTATCAAGCCGTACTGTACCAGGTATATTCGGTACCGGTACCCACTTTTGGGGATTTTGGTAACGGTATTTCGGTACCGGTTGGTACCGAGCTCATCAAATCCTGTAGCAACGTAGCAATGCAAGTAATTGCGCAGTTTAGATTACTTTTCATACACAGAGTAAGTAAACTGTATTTCGTTTGAATGAGGTTTTATATACACAACAACTTATTTTACTTTATTTTTTGTCTTTTTACGTAATGAATGAATTGTAGCATTTAAAATTAACTTGGATATTTAGATTATTGATGAGAAAATCATATCAAATACTGTAATCAAACCGATATCGTATCGCTACCAAATTTACTATACCAAATCATTTTCGTTACCAATTTGGTACCCACCTTTTGGCGTTTTCAGAATCGTTACTTTCGGTTCGACACCGGTCTAGCACCATACCTATATTTATTGATTTTTACCTTCAAATACCATACCGTATTGTACCAAGCATTTTCGGTGTCGGTACCTAATTTCGATGATTTTCCGGATCCGTACTTTCGGTGCCGTTACCGGTACCGAGTTCATCCATATTTTAACGTGTTAGCACCGTAATAACTGAATTGAAGACAACCGAATTTCCAACGTGTAGGACGTGTGGGTCCTATTATTATATATTAGGTTATTTAAAATCGGTTTTTTTAGGACAGATTGACTATCCTTTTCA
The DNA here is from genome assembly GCF_002127325.2 of Helianthus annuus. Lineage (NCBI taxonomy): Eukaryota > Viridiplantae > Streptophyta > Magnoliopsida > Asterales > Asteraceae > Helianthus > Helianthus annuus. Next base: position 6,479,689 of record NC_035433.2, read on the forward strand.
CGACATTTCTATTTATGTTTTGATATTCGATATCTGCTTGCCGTTACTGACATGCGTTTTGCAGTCATTGGGTCCCCGCCGCAACGCGCGGACGGACATTTAACTAGTTAAGTAAATTTTCCAGCTGCATTAAGTTAAAATAGTAATTCTTATAAGGATCATATCATGTCCTGTTGGATCATTACGTAGTATTTCTTTTCTTTTTTTCTTTAGTCTTACAAATAACTATTGTAACATATAAAATTTTGTGAAAGTATACTATTTATAATAGAAAATAATGCATGAGGTTGTTAACGTTGCACTACATTTTTTAAACGACTTTCGACTTGATGTAAAGTGTATGCGAGATCCCTTTTGTGATGAGTGGCGAATGCTTAAAAGATGACCAAACCTCGTGGCTTGTCAAGTAAGTCCTTTCATCCGACAGTCAACGACAACAAAAGCGTCTTGACAATGAAAGTGAAAATTAAAAGTGTTATTAGTTAGATTGTCAGTATAGATTATTATGAGAATGTTGTTAAATTCCGCTTTACCTAAAAAATAAAATGATTGCTAACTTTTTATTTGACTGAATGTATAATTGGGTTTCTGTTAACTGAAATAACTAAATTAACCAAACCATTTATAACTAAAACCAATCAGTTATGTAAACTTAAAAATTGAAACATCAGTTATACGTTTACTTTAGTCCATAGCATTACATAACTAGTCCTCCCAAGTGGAAGGATAATCAACTCTAGTTTCTTTTAGAAGAGATTTTCTTGTAGTTTTCTGTAGTGGACATATGGATGGTACTAGATCTGGTTCGGGTTGAATATTTGTAAACTCACTCCCATATTTAGTTGTAAAAGTATGTTCCATACCTAACCTAATACACGTCGCGTAATTACCAGTTGAGTATTAGACATACTTGCATAGTTGCAAGTATTAGATATACCGTTAATTTATTAAAAAAAATATATATATGTTAGAGATTTCCAAATACATTTAATTTTTTACTATTATAATTATTGTAGAATTTTTATTAATATAACAACTATTACAAATTAGAATATGATACATGGGTGGAGTTATTGTAAAAAAGACCAAAAGTGTGAGAAAGGTAAGAAAGAATCTCAACCATTAGATCTAAATTAATTGAAAAGGGTAAGATTGTAAATTAATTAACAAATTCAAATATGGTAATCCTTTATTTAAGGATTTGGAGAGAGAAAATCCCTGATTTAAGGAAAATAACCGTCCATAAATATAACACCATTCAGAGCATGTTCATACATGGTGTTTTAAATATAACACAATTCAGAAAAATATAACACCATTCAGCACAAAAATATAACACCATTCAGCACAAAAAAAACACCATTCACACAAAAAATAACATCATTCGGCACAAAACATAACACCATTCAGCACAAAAAAACACCATTCACACAAAAATAACATCATTCAGCACAAAAAAAACACCATGCAGCACAAAAATAACATCATTCAGCACAAAAAAAAACACCATTCAGCAGTAAATAAAATAAACACCATTCAGTACAAGAATATAACACCATTCAGTAAAAAAAACACCATTAAGAAAAGAAAAAAAAACCATTCAGAAAAGGAAAAAACACCATTCAGAAAATAAAAAAAAACACCATTCAGTACACAAAATAACACCATTCAGTACAAGATATAACACCATTCAGAAAAGGAAAAAACACCATTCAGAAAATAAAAAAAAAACACCATTCAGTACACAAAATAACACCTCTGTATCATCTTCTCCACTTCCCGGCACCACCACTGCCCACTTCCGGCACCACCACTGCTGCATCACCGATAATTTTCCTACCACGTAACTACACATCTCGCCGTCGCCGCTGCCGCTCGCAGTCATCTCCTCCGAGCGTCGGACCGTAATTCCCCATCGGACATCAACATCGCCCGTCGTCGGCCTTCGTTCCTCAGCCGTCTTCTTCAGTCTCCGATCACCACCCTTCACACCGGAAACCCAAACCGTCGCTGATTCAGATCAAAATCCATCTTCTTCGCTACTCAAGAAGAAAGAGAGAGAAAGAGCTCTCTGGTCGTGCGATTGGAGAGAGAGAGAGAGATTATAGGGATTTTGATTACAGTTACCTATTTTGAATGGATCTAAAAGACTTTATTACCCCTATAATTTTCAATTCAGTCCAAAAAATAAAACAAATTTTACAATTTGGTCCCTATTAATCTAAACCATTAGATCAAAAATCTAATGGTGTAGATTCTTTCTTATCCTTCTCACACTTTTAGTCTTTTTTACAGGATCCTAACTCTATGATACATTACATACATATAAGTTTAATTATAAATAAATAATATGAGTATAATTTTTGTATAATTTTATGTACATGCTTCACAACATACAAAGCATAAATAATATTCTCAAATACATATTCCAAAAGAAAAATTAATTTTCCACATAATGAATCTACTAAAATAAAGCACTAATAAACAAGGCTGAAGAGAAAATAAAAAAAAAATCGGGTATATAATTCGGGTAAACTGACAAATGGTTTCAGCTTTTTTGGCATTCTAAGTGGGCAAAGCAACTAATTACAATTTTCCAACTTTAGATGACGAAACCATCTCTTGCACAAGGATTCATTTTTTTTTTTTTGGTGAATATGAGCAAGTGAAGGAATTTATGAAGGTGTTTATATCAATCTTGAGAAGGTCTTAATATCAATGATTACAAATGTAGAAAACTACAAGGTTGAATAGGTTTTCTTTATATTTTTGTTAATTAAACCCAAAGTATTTGAAACTTAATCAAATGATAGTGAAGAAATGTAAAGAATAGAAAGACAAAACCAATTTATAGAGGCTTAAGTGGATAATAACTAATTCACTTTATGCCCTCACCCCGATTCTCCAATTAAGAGTTGTTCCACTAATCATTACTGCTTCAGTTGTTGAACCGTAAGAAAGTATCACGAAATACATTTTAAGACAATCGAGTCAAACATGGACCCTGTCCTAAGTTCAACATTCGGCTTTATATTTCATAATTTTATGCAACATGAAGCCTAAAATGCGTGTATATACGATAGTATATTTTTTTAGAATATATTCATGTAAGTTGCAATAAAATGCGTGTATATACGATAGTATAATTTTTTTATAGAATATATTCATGTAAGTTGCATAGATCTTTAACTCCGAGTATAATAAATCAAAGCTATAAGATATATGGTTTAAGATTCTCAATGGATGAACAATGAATTGTTCATCACTCTTTTTATATTCTTCTTCTTCTACAACAAACCCTCATCATCTTCTTGTGGTGGCTACCTCCAATTTAAATTCCTTCAAGATTTTGGAGCACAAAAGGGATAATTGCTTTTCCCAATTTCAGCTTTTTAATCTCAAAGAATAATCTTCTTTTTTTACATTCTTTAAACATTTAAAGAAAGTTTTGATTTTTAGTCACTTTAGCATATGAGTTTATTCGAAAGAGAAGTGCATATATGCTAAAACAATATGTCAATGATTGAGTATATCATTCTATTGTATTAACCTCTAAAGAAACCTAATCTGTTTTGTTCGAATTTTATTTATATACTTACTTGCCTGTTGAGAATATAATTTGGTTTGGTTTTCAAGATTAACTAACTATATAACAAACTAAAACACTTGTTTTTTTAATGTATTGAACTTGAAAAATAAACATTTGTTATGTGTAACAAACATCACCAAAGGTTGATATTGTAAGTTTCTTTAAAATACAGTAGGGGTGTTTGATTCAATGAATTAGTTTGATCCGATCTAATTTGGTTGTTAGGTTGATATTGTAAGGTTCGATTATTAGATCAACTTTTACTATTTAGTTTGTCATTCCTACAATGCTACCTCAATATATGAAAAAGAGTCAAGATATTAAAAGGAGGAGTTAACTGATATTTACGTCTCTATAGTTTATCTCCTTTTGCCATTTCATGCCAAATTTCAAAAGTGTACCATTTTCCTCCTTGATATTCTTGAAACGTGTCAATTTAGTCCAAAAAAACTAACTCCAATTAAAAAACTCAGTTAGCTCAGGGTATAAAATGATCATTTTAGATAATGGTTTGAAGTGGTTCGGAGGTTGGTGCACGGTGGAGGGTATGTAAAACCTCTGAACCACTACGAACCACTATGTAAAATGACCTTTTTACCCCAGAGTTAACTGAGTTTTTTTACTAGGGTTAGGTTTTTGGACTGAAATGACATGTTTCGAGAATGTCAATGAGGAAAATGGTACAATTTTGAAATTTAGTCTGAAATGACTAAAGTGGACAAACTACATGAACGTAAATGATACTTACCTCTTAAAAAAAACATAAAAACTAATAATAGTAAGACTGAGTTGTCCAAGTTTAAAACCACCAAAAATCAAATTGCATGCAGATTTTAACATCATAATATAATAAAAGATTTGATTCTTGATGGCGACATTATTCGTTACCAGATTTACAGAACTCATAAGGGTTTACAGTGTGGCGGCAAAGGGGTAAAGTGGGTTTTGCCGCGCGGTAACACCGCCGTCAACCCCCTTTGCCGCACGGTGATCTTTCTCATCAGTGACCTGATACCAAATCGGTGAAGGGCAGGAAGGGGAAAGAGAGGGGGGGTGTGTGGTGGGGTCCATGTCATCTCAACCAATCACACATTTTTCCTTTTTTTAAATAGTTTACCAATTCATGGAGTGTCTAACCATTGCCAACATTTTTTAGCATAATTTAAACAATTAAGGTTGAATGACATGGCATACTCTCATTGGTTGATTTTGAAGTTTACCACTTTCAAGTGTCTAACCACTTCCTACACCCTAATGCTTAAAACATTAACACTATGTTCCCAAGTCTCATTTAACAGGGGAAGGAAAATTTTCTCTCCTAATCTCTCCAATTTGGGTGGATGAATATATGGTTATATGTTCTTCCCTTTTCCGTCCTTTTCTCTCCCCCCCCCCTGTTAAATGAGACTCAGGAACATGGTTTTTTATATTTTCATCTCTTTTCCCTCCCCTTCCCCCGTTAAATGAGACTCGGGAACAGAGTGTAAGGGTATGTTTGGCATGGAGCTTTTAGGAGTTTCTAGCTTTAAGCTTTCAAGAAAAAACTCTTACTTAATAAAACACTTGTTTGGTTGAAGGAGCTTGAATCTTTTGGTTGAACGCTCCTACTAGTAGCGTTTAGAAGGAACTATAGGCTTTTAGGGAAAAATGACTATTTTAACCTCTAAAGATAATGAAGTTTTTAGTTATATTCATTTTGGTCATTTTATATATTTTATTAAAAGATCCAGCTACTTTGTCAAACACCTAAATATATCTAAAAAGCTACAGCTGTAGCTACCAGCTTACAGCCTCTAGCCACCAGCTTTCAACCATCAGTCATCAGCTTCCAGTCATCAGCTACTTTTGCCAAACATACCCTAAGACTCCCTTCATAAACAAAAGTTGAAATAGTTAAGAAATTTAATGTAATAGTTATAACTTGACATTCAAATTTTCAAATTGTCAAACCAATTTGATTTATCTAAGAAAAGATTTGGGTCGACGCTCGGAAACACTAATTCACTTTTTATGATGGGCAAATGATGATGTAATCCGCAATTAAAAGCTTGAGAGTTTAAGTAGAGTTTAAATAGGTTGTGGTATTTCTAGAATTGTTAAATAAAATTCCAATTTTTTAACGCATTTTAGTTACTGATTTTTCTTATTGTTGTAGCTCTGATCTAGAAGCATAAATCTAACTTTTAGCTATTATTAGAGAAAATAGATACGAATTAACCAGTGGCAGAACCAGTAATTATTTTCTGGGGGTGCGAATGAAGGGTTCAGCCAAATTTTCAAGGGGTACGGTCGGGATTTTTATCACGAAAATACACTAATTTTTTTTCAAAGGGAGCGCCCGCCCACCCATGCCAAAGCTTGGGTCCGCCCTTGGAATCAACCACAATCGATGTATAAATTGATAGAGAAAACGATTGTCCAACCACTTACAGGTTTATTAAGAATAAGAAGAGGAAGAGAACAGACCACGTCACATCTCTATTTGATTATGATAATAAAGGTGCAAAGGTAATCACATGCCAAGGTCGAATCGTTTAATCGAAGGGAACTTCGGCTCAAGTCGTTTTGAGCTCCATAACCAGTGTTGAAGTAATCGCTAGTCGAAAGGTGTGGTGGGGACGAGCTATTAATTGGGATTAATCGGAATTAATTGTGGTTAGACGATTAATCAAGATTAATCAGTGCCTAATTGAGATTTTTACAACCATGTCCATAACTAAAGGTCGAATTCTGTGACAGGCCAAGGATATCTTTCAATGGGGGGATTAATCGTAGGACCCCTCTTATCTCTTCCTTTTCCAAGCTCACGTTATGGAAAAACAAGAAAAATAAGCTGAGAAGAAGACATCAACAATAACTAATTTTATTACAAGACAACTCATAATGCTCATATCAATCCATTATGTGTATGTGCATCTAACACTAGGTAGACCTCATACAATATTATAAGGGAAGTTTTTGTATATAATCATAACTAGGTTTAAAGAAGTTCACCGCGTTGCGACTAATTTCTTTTGTTATTTAGTCTGTGTTTACATGTGTTTTGAAATCACTACGAGCATGTCGTGAACGGAATTGCTGTCAAGAATAAAAAGAAAATATAGAAAAAAACACTAAAAGATAACCGAAAAAAATCAACCAAAAAAAGTTGTATGGTAACGATGTTGTTCGTATTAAACCCATGGTCAGAGATGAGCAAATGGTTTTGCGTACCGGTACCAAATTTGCCGAACCGAAAGATCTTAAGTACCAACTCTTGGCGTTCCTGGTACCGGTTCACTTCCGTCTTTTACCTTCATATACCGGTACCGTAACTGGTATTTTCGGTATCAGTATCGATTCTGTATCGGTTGGCACCGAGCTCATCCCTACCCCTGAAACTAAAAAAAGAAAAAAATTAAAAGTTGAAGAAAATCAACAAAAAAAAAGTTGTACGATACTGTTGCTGTTCGTACAGTACCCATGATCAGAGATGAGCAAATGGTACCGGGTAGCAGCACTGAATTTCCCGAACCAAAAGATTTCCAATATCAATTCGGCACCAACTTTTGATGTTTTCTGTATTAGTGTCGGTTTTTACCTTCATGTACTGATACTGAACAGAACCGTACCGGTATTTTCGATACCAATACCGGCTCGATACCGGTTGACACCAAGCTTATCCCAACCCGTGATATTAAAAAAATGATTAAAGTTAATAAAGTAAAGAAAATAACTATTATTAAAATATTATACATATATTAAAAATACTAAATATTATTATAATATTAAAATTACTATTCATTAGTTTGTATTTTTAATATATGTATAATATAAATATAATAATATAATATAATTATATCCTAACATACTATATTATATAGTTTAAAATATATAGTATGTACATAAAAATACTATTTACAGCTTAAACTCAACTCATTTGTTATATCAACGTAATCTCTTCCTCCAACTTGAACTTATTTAAACTCAACTCGATCTAAAATTTATTTATTCTAGTAGCTAATTAACAATTCAATTCGTTTTCTTCCTAAATAATTATAGGGGTATGCATGGTTCGATTCGATTTTTGAAAACTACTCGGTTTCGGTGTTTTAGGTTTTAGCAACAGTTTGGTTCGGTTTTTGAAACAATTACATAAGATTCAAAAATAAAAGTATTATAACTCAAAGTTTAAGAATCTTTTTAAATGTTTACATTTAAGTTAATATATTTAGTCTTTTTAATTAATATTATTCACATAAACTCAATCTTCTAATCTATTTTAATGTTTCTCCAAAGTTTTACTAAGGCGTTTTCTTTTATAATACTTTGAAAATCATTTAACTTTTATGTTAAATTTTGTTACATTTTGTAAGCAATGGATAAATCACTTCAATGATAAATAAACATGTTAATATTCTTATTATAAATATTTAAAAATCAAGAATAAAATTAATAATTCTTAATAGACTGGCTTAAACACTTAAAACTTAAACATAAAAATATATGGATTTGGCCAACTATTATAATTTACCGGTTCGGTTCGGTTATTTTGGTTATTAAAAAAGGTTATTCGGAAATCGAACCAAAATTTTCAGTTATTAAAAATCGGAAAACCGAACCATCAAATTTTGTGTCGTTTTGGATTTTTCGGTACGATTCAGATTTTTCGATTTTCTGCTCACCCTTGTATAATATAATTAACTTTTGTTTTGGCTTTTTATAACTTTTGTTATGGCTTTTTATCTAGTAACACATCTTTGTAGACAATATTCTTTTGAAATATTATTCCCAAAATTTGGGCTGGAAAGTTCCTTAAATAAAGAAGCAAGAGTAAACAATTTATTCGATAAATAGAAGGAATAAATAGGGAATTGAGTGGAATATAACTATTTTAAAAATACTAAAAAACTAAACAAAAATCTTCCTATACTAATAAACGAAAATCTTTTTGTACACGTGTCACTCTCTGGTGCCTCCTCTCTTTTAATAATAGTATTACATATTAATTTTATACACAAAATATAATATAATATTAATTAATATAGTTAGAGATAAACGTCTAAATTCAAATTTAATTAATAATTATCTATAACAAATATAAATGTATCAAATAATATAATAAGTATAATATTATTTAATATAGTTAGAGATGAAACGTATAATTTCAAATTTAATTAATAGTAAATTACTTTTTTTTAATATAGTTAGAGATCAAACGTATAATTTCAAATTTAATTAATAGTAAATTACTTTTTGAGTCCATATGTTTTATTGGTTTTAACCACTTGAATTCAAAATAAAAAACTTTAACACTTTGAGTCTCTAACCGCTCATTCACGCCCTCTGTAAAAAATTAAAAAAACCTTTTGTACGGTTGAGTTCTCTAAGTTCTCACAACTCATAGAAGTTTTCATTTTACCCTAACTATATATATTTGTTAAGATAACATATATTATTTGGATATAAACAATAATTACTAATAAGGTATCAAGTCACATGTACAAGTAACGAAAATATAATTGTTCTTTATTTTTACTAATTTATCTAAATAAGTCATTTCATTAGTAAGGATTATATACAAGTTTATAATTTACATTTTTCGTCACTCAACCCGTGTAATACACGGGGTTGTAAGCTAGTAAATAAATAAAAGGAGAAAGAAGTGAAGTTTCAGCCTTTATTAACGGGTGGGACCCACAAGAGCAGGCATCGTGATTGCATGTTGAGTGGCCCTTCCATATTTTCCGATGGTCCAGACGTTATCACCGCCGATTGGACCCACCGTCTCCACTACCTTATGCCGTCAACTCCGCCGTACCGTACTGTCGATGCGCCGTCGTCATCTTAGTTTATACTTTCTTTTTTATAAAGGGAATTTAGATGACATGATGACTTTGTTATCGAGGAGTGTATCTTTTTTATAACGGTAAATTTGGATTACTGACGAATTACTATAGCATTATCGTGTAATTAGCGGATCCATCCGATCATATTAATTTTCACTAGGCTATAATGCCTATACACGAATTCAGAAATGATCTCAATAAATCTGGAAAAAATCCCCTTGTGAGAATCGAACTTAGGACTCAATGGTCACTAAGATAAGTCACTATAGTATTATCGTGTCATCAGCGGAATCACCCGATCATATCAATTTCCACTAGGCTATAATGCCTATACACCAATTCAGGAGAAAACCCAATAAATTTAAGAAAAATTCCGTTGTTAAATCGAACTTAGGACCTAATGGTCACTAAGATAAGTCATCATAGTGTTATCGTGTCATCAACGAGACCAGCCGATCATACCAACTTCCATTAGGCTATAATGCCTATACACCAATTCAGGAGAAAACCCAATAAATTTGAAAAAAAAAATCCGTTGTTAGAATCGAACTTAGGACCTAATGGTCACTAAGATAAGTCACTATAGTATTATCGTCTCGTCAGCGGGACCACCTGATCATATCAACTTCCACTAGGCCATAAAGCATATACATCAATTCAGGAGGAAACCCAATAAATATGGGAAAAACCCCCTTGTGAGAATCGAACTTAGGAGCTAATGGTCACTAAGTCTTATACCACTCAAGATGTCACTAGACTATAATGCCATGGAATTATTGAGGAATGTTTCTAGTCGTATCAAATTTAACGAATTTATTTGGTTTATTTGGTCCGGTTATCCTATTATTATTCTGCTTATTGAATTGAATTCGGTTAAGTTATTCGAATAAGTAAGATTTGTGAAACTAATTTACAACTCAAATACAATTAGAATCCGAACCGAAAGATGAATTCACAATTCGAAATGGTTTTTTTTTCTGGTTACGGATACAGTTTGGATTTCGGGTTTTTCTTTCACACCCTTTTAACGTTAAATAGACGAAAAAGTGAGTCTATTATATTTTGTATTTTTAAAATATTAAAGATGAAATGTTACCGATATAAGACTGCGGGGTATGGGGCGGGAGTTTGGGCGTGGGTAGGGGGAAAACGCCCACGCCACCACCCCGGGTGGGCATGGGTTTCGGCGTGGCCCTTGGGGCATGGGTTTCAAGCCGGGCGTGGGGCGGTCTGGCCAAGCTGACATGGCGGGCTCTAATTGGACAAACCAAAGAAGCCGTTGGGCTAGCCGTTGATTTAACTATCAATGGCTCAGATCTAGCGAAGCCCACCAAACCCACGCCTCCAACCCCCGCCCCACCATACCCTGTTTAAATGTGGGCCGTCCCATGTCTGCCACCCCAAGCCACGTGTCAACAAATGCCCCAACCCAAGCCCAACCCCCGCCCCACCATACCCCGCAGTCTAATAAGAGTTAAGTTCAAAAAGAACTAATTTTACATATTTTGCATTAGCTAATGTGAGGCTAGTGCATTTGGTATACGTATATGTCTTTTAAAGGAGGGATCCTAAGTTCAATCCTAAGTAAATCTAATCTAACTTATAATAAAAACTCCAAATAATACCACATGGCATTCTCACCTTTAATATTATAAATTTTATTTATAATTATTTAATACATTTTTTAATATTAATATTAATAACTAATATATAGATATTATTTATTTTTATCCTTATCTTTATCTAAGATTAAGAGTTAATTGCTCGGATGGTCCCTGTGGTTTCAACTTTTTTCACGTTTAGTCCCCACCTTTTGAAAATAGCAGGTATGCTCCCTATGGTTTGTCATTTTGTTACTCGGATAGTCCCTGATTAGATGTCAGTTAGTTTGAAAATAGCAGGTATGCTCCCTATGGTTTGTCATTTTGTTACTCGGATAGTCCCCAGAGTAAATGTTGGGGGACTATCCGAGTAACAAAATGACAAACCATAGGGAGCATACATGTTATTTTCAAAATATGGGGACTAAACGTGAAAAAACGTGAAACCACAGGGACCATCCGAGCAATTAACTCTAAGATTAATAAATAACTTCAATTTTACAATTTAGATCATTTGTTTTTTACTTTTAACTCAAAGTTTTTCATCTTTCCCAATTTAATCTCAACTCTTGTTTATTTTCAATTTTGATCCACCATACTTATTATATTTCCCAAGTTTTTCGTTTTATTCTAAATTTTGTGAGTTAACGCACCGCAACGTGTGTGTGGGGTTCAACATTTTTTTCGTATATTTTTCCCGGTTGACTGGCCCGTCACAGCACATCTATTTTTCTTCGTTTAACAAGTTCGGCTAACGCGCGGGTCCTGGATTAACTTAGTTAATTTTTTTCTATATTTTACGTTTCGGTTTAATTTCTCTGCAACGAGCGTTCGTGATTCAAAGATTTTACGTCTGTTTTTCGCTCGGCGTTATTTTTTTTCGTTTTTACGAGCTTTTCCAGTGTTGGTGGTCGCTGACAATGGTATAGCATTGGTACTACTTAACACAGTTTCACAACAACTGTTGCAACGCAGGGGCATAATACTAGTATGAATAATGTAGAATTCTTGATGTAATAGAGTAAAAGCAAGTGTTGCATAAAAAACCGCGTTAAATTTTTGGATCCAATTTTAATATTTTAAATTGTGTGGATTTAAAATCCATTGCTTGTAATGTAATTTTTTTGGCTTGTCTTGTAATTATTGCTTGCAGATAAAACAAAAACATATTTAAAATACGTGTAATTGCAAAAAAAAGTTATAAAATCAGAGCTATTTTCGTTTAAACGACTCAATGTTTGGATAAAGATTATTTAATTAGTGTTAAAAATCAATGTCGTGTACTTTTTTTTAATTGATGATATAAGGTAGCATGAATCTATATTTAAATGATAAAAACTTATAAGATTCGTTTCATGTTAGTAAAAGGGTTAAGACATAATATTATTCATAAGGGTGGAGGGTATGGTTGCGGTGAGTGTGGTGGGGTGGGTGGGTGGGGGGTACCGAGCGGGGAATGATTGCGGGTGGTGGATTGGTGAGTGGGGAGTAGAAGAGAAGGGGTGTGCGCGGTGAGTATTCACCGAAGGTGAAGAAGAAGCGACGGAGGAGAGAGAGGAGAGAGAGAACCAATCAATTTTTTTTTAATTGAGTGGGTGTTTAAACCATTGTCGGTGTTTGAGTAGAAAATGGGAAGTGAAGGGGAAGTTGACATGACATGAGATTATTGGGTAGAGAAAACTCAAACACCATAACTCATCGCAACCATACCCTCCACCCTAACAAAAATGTTTACATAGACTTCATACATATACATGTAACGATTGTGATCTTACTAAACATGTACAGTTGATTTCAAATATATGTGGGCTTAACTACGTTTATGAAATTTAATATATTGATATTAGTTTGAAGAGTGACGGACCTAGTTAAAAAAAATTCAAGGGTATCCATTTTTTCTGAATTATGGATATTCTTTGTATAAAACCGAAAAAAATAATTAAAAATTTTACACTACGTAGATGGAGTTGAGGGGTAAGCCATGCTACCCCTACTTTTACACTACTTCCGCCCCTAAGTTTGAAAGCTTTTTATACGTATATATACCCGTTGGTGTAGGCCAACAATGTAGTAATACTCACACTTCGTGTTTGGTTCGTATTTTTCATTTATTACCACCAAAACCAGGGGCGGAACCAGAGGGGGTCAAGAGGGTCCGCTGACCCCCCGGACATAGAAATTTGTAAGATTTTTATATGTACAATCTGAGATTTTTCAAGGGAAAAAACATGTTTTAGACTCTCTAGTTGTAGCCGGTAGAAAAGAGAGTCTTATGATGACCCCCTGACAAAGAAGTTCTGGTTCCGCCACTGACCAAAACCCACTAATGAATAGTAAAAGTGACACCAAGGTCATGGATTGCCTATTTGACGAAAAAAAAAGCACTAAGACAATAACTTGACTCATAAAAAAGTTGCACTTTTTTACCTTTGTTACTTCCTCTTAGTTCGTTACCTTACCCACCAAAAGATGATCTTTATGTTATTTAACGCTTAAATGCTATGCTTGACCCGAACTCAAAAAATTATATATGGTATTATCACTAGAGAGAATATGCAATGATAGTGAAACTTGTCTCGTTGATGTTTATTTATTTATGTTATTCTTTTTGCCAGTCTCATTGATGTTTAATTGTTTATCGTTACTATACTTATGTTAGTCATTTTGCCAAGTATACGTTAAGTATATAGATTGATATTCTATGTTTTTAGTATGTATAATGTATCCATTTAATATTATTTCTAAAACATAATACGAATATAGAGAAATGAAATGTGACCTGAAAACAATTTTGGTCAGTTCTCATTTGAAATCATCATAGATTCATAGTTAATACATGTCAAAGTTATATATCTCAAATTAGTATCGAATGTTGAATGAGGTATCATATTTTCATTCACTTCTGTAAACTTAATTTATACACATTTAACTATAAAACGATAAACGAAATCAATTTTATACATCTAACTATAAAGAGTAAATTGCCAAAATCGCATGTATGTCATTTTCATGTAAAACAACTTTTTTTACAATATAGTCCTTCACTTTTGAGATTTTTTGCCATTTTCATCCAAACGTCTGACTTTTTAGACAAAATCGTCCCTGGGATTTGGGATTTTTTGTTATTTCCATCCAAATGTTTGATAGAAAAAATAAAACAAATTAGATGTTTTGGTGAAAATGGCAAAAAATCACAAAAGTAAAGGACTATATTGTACAAAAAAGTTGTTTTGAATAAAAATGGTAAACATGCCCAAACCTCGTAAACAATTTTGACAATTTACTCAACTATAATATATATAAAATATAAAGCATAAACAAAATCAAAGTGCAACCGTTTCAAAAACACTTTTTATATGAAAACATACATATATGAAACAAAACACAATGCTAGTTTAATTTAGATTGCATTAAATTGTCTTTTATTTTGTCCCGTTGGCATGATTATTGTTATCTTCGTCGGTATATAGTTTTCATCATCAGATTAAATCGTAAATTTCCCATATCCATACTAATTTATAATTAGTTTCATCACTAATTTCCCATAACATGTAATAGCTTTAAATATATATATATATATATATATATATATATATATATATATATATATAGGATAAGGATCCGTTAGGAACCACCCTTTATTGCGAGAACCGCGAGAACCACTGTGAACACATGACATTTTTGTAATTATGTTATGTTTATACAAAAAAACACGCGTTCCTTTTTTTTCCAGCGTTCCTGTTGTCTCCATTTTAGGGTTTCAGTAATTCACCAGTTTATGGTCTCTACACTCGGCTGAGAGGCATTCACGGCGATTTCACGGTGGCGGAGAGTCGTGTACGGTGGTTTTCACCGCATATGGATAGCCGGTGTTCATGTATTTCACGGCGGTTACAGTTGGCACGGTGCTTATGACGGCGGCCAACGGCGATCACGTAACTCACCAGATTTCACGGCGGCGGCAGCCAGAAATGGTGTTTACGGCATCCTCTACATCACCATTTACATCTGATGTTCCTCCTCATACATTCTCTGATAATCCTCTGTTTATGGCATCCTCTACATCACCATTTACATCTAATGCTCCTCCTCATACATTCTCTGATAATCCTCCTCATACATCTGATGCGGACATTGTTAGTGACATTGTTGGTCTATCTGCTGATAATACTTGACAGTCACAATACACCTACAAATACAGAACATCAAGAGTTGCAATTCATTCAATTTGTGACTAAAGGTATTATGTTGACTGATGTATATACTTTGTAAATGATATTGTATTAAATGATATGCACATGTGTATTATACTTACTGTAATGATGTTGTATTAAATTATATGCACATGTGCATTATGTTGATTGTAAATGATATTGTATTAAATCATATGCACATGTGCATTATGTTGCAAATTAGATTAAAAGTCTACTTTTTGGTAAATTTTAATAAGTGTAAGCCTGTAATCACGCAAAAGAATGTTTCGGTACTAATCTGCAAAAACTCAGATGGTTTTATCCCTTTATCAGGTATTAAACTGTGATTGATTGATTAAAGTTCTGTTTTTTTTCAGTTTCTCGAGGATTTTATCAACGGGACAGAAGTTTCATCTCTTTTGGATTGCATTCGTCTAACAACAGGACCTTTGCATGCTCTTGCTGCTGCAACACGTCCTGCATGGACTGCTCCGGTTTCTGCAGTTTCTGGTGCGGCTTCATCTGTCCCGACACTATCAAGAGCAAATGTTAATGGGCAGATGCCAAATGGTACAAACCCAAATGTTGGTCATGTCTCTGGTCCTGGTACGGGTCCTGGTGGAAACCCTGGTGCATCTGCCATGTTAACTGCTGCTACTGTGGCTAGCCGAGGTGGCCTGGGAATCGTTCCTAGTTCTCTGTTACCGATTGATGTATTGTTTGTTCTTCGTTGCCCGTATTGGATTCGGATAATATATCGGAAATATTTTGCGGTTAACATGAGGTGCTTTGCGGGTGATCAAGTTTGGTCGCAACTTGCAACGCCACCGAAAGGCGGTCCTACAGTTGGAGGTTCGTTACCCTGTCCACAGTTTCGGCCCTTCATCATGGAACATGTTGCTCAGGAGTTGAACGGTTTAGACCCGAATTTCGCTGGTGGTCAACCATCAGCCGGACCAACTAATTCCAACAATTCGGCTGCGTCTCCTGGTCCGCAACTCTCACCCACAAATGGCACACGAGCGGGCCCTACGGTAATGTCTCGCCCAGGAAACCAACCCGTGGGATTTAACCGTTCTACAAATGCCATGTCAGCATCACCAAATTCACTCTTAGTGCGCAGAGCTACTGTGACAGTTCCTGCTCATGTTAGAGGAGAGCTGAATACCGCCATTATCGGGCTTGGGGACGATGGTGGTTACAGTGGTGGTTGGTCCATCTGCTGATAATACAGTTGACAGTCACAATACACCTACAAATACAGAACATCAAGAGTTGCAATTCATTCGATTTGTGACTAAAGGTATTATGTTGACTGTAAATGATGTATATACTTTGTAAATGATATGCACATGTGCATTATACTTACTGTAAATGATGTTGTATTAAATTATATGCACATGTGCATTATGCTGATTGTAAATGATATTGTATTAAATTATATGCACATGTGCATTATGTTGCAAATTAGACTATGTCGTTGATTTATGGATTCTGAACAAGAGCCTTATGGAGAACTATCCAATTATGTGCAGAATGGCAGCAAACAAATGGTCTTGGGTGGCGGACAACTACAAAAAAATAGGGGAGGTGACTGTGTGGGATTGGCAATGGAAGAACAAGCCGACAACCGGGGAGGCATGGGTGGAGTTTATGCAGCTTTTGGCACTGCTGAGAGACACCAGAATGAAGATGGGTCAAGATGGGTGGGGTTGGCACTCAGAAAATAAGTCGACTTTTAATGTTAAAACCATTAGAGAGGATTTGTGTGTCACAAGCGGGGACCTGTCGAGTAGCTTTGTAATGACCTGGAACGACTGGGCTACACCTAAAGCCAATATGTTAGCATGGAAAGGCGTCCAAGGCAGGTTACCGACAAAGACGGAGCTGGAAAAAAGGGGTAATTCAGACCAGCAACACATTGTGCCCGATTTGCGAATACGAGCAAGAAACTGTTGAACACATTCTCATTACGTGTTTGATGTCGAAAATGCTATGGTGGATGGTCGGAGCATGGTTGGGAGTAAAAGATTTTCCTGTAAGCTGGAGATTCCTAAGAAGAAAAAAGAGGCAGTCAACTGCATAGTGATGGCTACATTATGGATCATATGGTCAAGCAGAAATGAGAAGGTATTCAAAGTCATGCAGATTTCAAATGCTAGAAGACTTGAACAAGTCAAGGAGTGTACTCTGTTGTGGATGAAAGTCATAGCCAAAATGGAGAATTAGAGGCAAAATGGAGTATTTAGTGACTGAAGAGTGGTACACTAGTGGTGTGTATGTAATAGAAAATTAGGAGTTTATATGTTTATCATAAGCGTACTTCTCGAGTTCCTGGCTAGAGTTCTGGTTTGAATATATGGCATCTTGTTCTGTTAAAAAATGTCGTTATATATAAAATGATAATGCTCGTGTGCATTATATTGACATGGTTACTGTTTCGCACAATGCACATGTGCATACATGTTTACTGTTTCACTCCATGATAACATCGTTGCTGTTTTGACCAATGCACATGTGAATGCATGTTTACCATTTCATTACGCATGGATATTGTTTCGAACAATGCACATGTGCATGCACGTATATTTTTTAATTACATGTAATCCGTTTTCCTTACATATACATCAACATATGTAATGTGGTACCACATACGTAATAGGGTACCACATACGTAATATGATATAAACAAAAATACAATATTTCAAAATATACACATGCATTATGTAACACCTCGAATTTTTGTGTCCAATGATGTGTTAACACGTGTCATTTGTTTACACGTGGCATCTATAATAAATAAAGGACTAATTTTGACAAAACCTTGAAAGTATATAAATTCGAGGGTTATAAATGTCAACAAGGGTAAATATACTGTATAGTATCCCTAAATAATGCTTAAACCTTCAAGCGAATAAATTATAGATCGTACAAAAACAAAACGCGGAAGAAAGTGAGAGATTACAAACTACAGGGGTTAACTGTGTCAACATGTTTAATAATACCTCTGAGTGACCCTTTAACGTTCCAAAGACTTTGTAACGGTATTATACCCTCACTAAAATAATATATATAAATTTCGCGAAGTTTCGATATGAAACGAGAAAGTTACGATCGAATTCGTAGAAGAAGGGTTAAAAGCGCCAATAATGAAAGTTAAGGCTTCCTGAACAATTAAATAAATAAACCGGGGACTTAATAAAGCGGGTAAATAACACGAGGCCCCTATCGGTAAATAATCGAGGGCCAAACCGCAAAGTTACCCCTTCAAAACCGAAAGGTCAGGTAAATCATTACGAAAGATTTCGTTATTAATGGCCAGATTCTGTAATCATGATAAAAGATTTAAAAATTTCTGAAATCTTAACCCACGCGGCCCGCATTGCATAAAGGGTTAAGTTGAGGCGGGCTGCGAGCCTCCTCAACTACGCGTCTGATCTTCTAATCCCAGGCGGCCCGCTTTATAAACGCATGGAACCTCCATGCGGGCCGCATTGGACGCCCAGATGCAGAAAAATTGTGTTTTCTTGACTTTTGAGCATTGTGAACGATCAACACCAATTAATGGAGCATGGGCGCCCCCTACACGACCCATACACCTCTGGGACACCTACCCATCACCTCTGGGCTCTTGTGGTAGTTGTAATGATCATAGGGGCATGACATTTGCTATAAATAGCACCCTTGTGTGCATAACATTCACAACAACTCAAACACACACCTCTGATCATTCTAAAGGCTCCCAAGTGTTTCTTCTCTGCTCCATATTCAAGTTCTAACTTCTGTAAGTTACCTTGATCATCAATTGTTCAGTTTATGCTTAGTTTTTAGCTAAAAACCAAACCGTCGTAACTACGGTTTGACTTTACGATAAATCAGTAATGGTTCAGTCTTATGACGAATCAAAAGTGGTTATGAGTTGGTATTTATGTGGGTATTAAACCTCTAAAATGGTTCCCCCTGATCACCACTCTAACTATGTCAAATGACGAGTCAAACGTGCGGTTAAAAAGTCAACAGAAAGCTATTTTAGCGATTTATGCATAATCTGTAATGTATATGTTATGGAACCTGTTTTGATAATCATAAAACATGATAATAAGTATATAAACATGTTTGCGCTCGTTTGAATCGATCATTTACTATATAGAACCGGTTCGGAGCCGAAAGTCGCAAAAGTTTGACTTTTGCTTTGACTTCAGTTCTGACCCGTTTTAGTGAGGTATAAATATACCTTAGGACTCTCTTAGGACCAGGTCACATGTCGGTAAAAGCCTCTGTGGTCGGTTCATGAGTTATCCGAGTCTTTTACGTATTTCCGTCATTCGCCTAAAAGTTGACCGTAACGGCCTTTTAAAATTAAAACGAGTTTTTCGGACACGTGAACGGACCAAAACCTTGCTTGTTAAATTATAAGCATGTCCTTAAAGTTTCACGTCAATCCGAGGTCTAGAATGAGAGTTATGCTAAAAGGCGCACTTTTAAGAAAGTTTTGTAATTAACGGCGCAATTAGCATAACGCCCATCTAACCCAAGTTTTCGTCACCAAAACTTTTACCCACTGTGGTAAAATAATATTTTGGAAATTTTAAAGATTTTTAATAATTTTTACCTTGCTCATAACCTGCGGTTATGGCTACGGTTCGGTAAATACCGAATATACCCTTTTTGGCCAAAACGGGAGTTCTACAAGGTCTTTTGACCCGATTCCAGTTGTCACTGATTTTAAATAATAAATAAAGTATTTTAAGCTTTATAAGCTGTTCGGGAAACTCAGATTTCCTGTAGAACTCGAAAAGCCCTTTTAAAGTCTTTAAAATGACCGAAAAGCCCCTTCGGGGCATAATATTAACTTAAACTCGTTACGGGCGTCACGGAAGGTATCCTACTGATACCAAAATACTTTTAAGGCATATTGACTTAGGAAATAAGCGTACGACTCTTATGGTTAACCGTTTCGCCTATTTGCGCACACGGTACGGCTCATGGAACTAGTTTTCGTGCAATAGCCGATATGGGTCAAATTATATTATTTGAACCCCAAAATCCAGAGTATGAACAATAAACCCATATAAAACAAGTCACTAAACTTGCTGGGTCCAAATCATACTCCACTCCCGGTTTTCTCCTTTTCATGCGAATTAACCATATCTATATATCGGAATCAACCGGTTTAAGCTACGGCTAATACAAGGACCGTTAGGATTCTAAGAGGTTAATTAAAACCTTCGTTCCAGATTAGGAGCCCCAGTAAAAGCTATCGGTGACTTGATCTAAATTAAGGATTTATACTTGCAAAGGTAAATACTTTTGACTTATTTCCCCTATATGGGCTTGGGTTACGGTATATTAATACCGCTTGATTGAGCATTATATAATTCCATCGCTTAGGTGGTTAATTGATTAAATATGATCGGCTCATTTAAACAGTTTTGTTGCTTATAAGCCTTTGGGGGGTTTAATGACCGTTGTCCCGGATATCCTCGGCATCATTTTACGAAATGGCCACGACCATCGACATCCCGGTGTAGGCGTACACCCGGTATAAAGTGTCGACATTAAAAAATTAAAAGACGTAGCCGTTGGTTTTTATACTACGGTTTTACGCAAACGTGGTGTGTCTATAAATCTTTAACCCGGCACGACCCGGGCTACTGAACGCATAAAAGAACATGTAAAACGTTCACAAGATCATTATGAATTTTCCCAAGTTATAAAAGAGTTTGTGCCTTGTGCATTCAAATCAATTTTAATAAACATTTTTAAATGTGTCAGTTGAATGTATTTACCAGTGTAAACTGACGTATTTTCCCCAAAAAGATTAAGTGCAGGTACCTAAACGTAATTGGCTGGTATTAGCTCCCTAGCGTCGGGATAAGCCTCGCAAGCTTGATTGCAGTATCTAATGGAACAATACTTTACTTTTACTTATGATCCACTGTGGATATAATCAACCCTGTAATACATTTTGATATTACAATCAGAGGTTGGAATTTATATATTTATCTTATGCTTCCGCTGTGCATTATATAATTGTGTGGTTTGACTATATTGTTGCCAACATCGTCACGGTAATCCCCCACCGGGCCCACCGGTGAGACACGTGGAAATCGGGGTGTGACAGGTTGGTATCAGAGCCAACATTGAGTGAATTAAACACTATCCTAATGTGTTTAATCTCAATGACACAATTGCACATACTTGAGTCTAGACAATAACTTAGGACAAATTCGGATTTTTACTCCTTTTTGTCTTTATTTTTCGATTCAATTTTTAATAAGTTTTAAGCAGGAAAATGCCACCTGTTATATTCCGAGGAAGAGGAAGGGGACGTAGAGGCCGAGGAGAAATCGTGACACATCACGATCAAGAAGCTGGACCATCCGGTACAAGACATCATTCGATGACAAGAAGCGAAGAGCCACAGCGACGAAGAGATCTTTACGAACCAGCGAGGCATTCCACTTCGCACAGCTCGACGCCATCCTACCGGCACTCCTTTGGACCAGATTCAGAAAATAATCCCAACAACCCACAACCTTCCTTCATACCTCTACAACGTTCGGTTTCGCACCGGAATTATGACGACCCTACTCGATACTACGTAGCTCAGTTTAATCCGGCTGACTACATACAGGAACCTTCAGGTTTTGTTCCACTAGGGCCTCAAGACCATTTTTCTGAAGATCCCATGGAGGAAGATGAGGATCCAACTGAACCAGCTCGTGGTACGCCCACGCATCCGATAGAAGTATCTGATGGATCTTCATATCATGGTCCGCAGTATCAAGGCCCAGACAGCTTTATGGCCTTGTTTGACCGACATGAGTGGTACAACACACCATCTCATCAGACATCGCAACCGAGACATCCACGGGATCCCTCTGAGGATTCACGCTTTGAGGCAGTTACGCCACCACCTCCGCCGCCGGCACAACCAGTAATACCTGATCCGCCGAGGCGTAGGAGGACAAATGCTCGTATGTCTACACGAGGAGGAGGAGGTATGCACTTCAGCACTCCTCGACATTCTAGTAGTAGCCACTATCCGCCGCTACAAGAAGAAGGACCTTCAAGTCCTATACAAGAAGCGAACTCCGCACCTACTGCACGAAATTCGCCACCATTTGGGTATGACCAACCCATACCAGCTTACACAGGTCCAACGGCTTACAACCCGTTTGAACCATCACAAGCACAATACAACTACGGCTATGAGCGCGACCCATATGTGGTGTCGGCAAGATATAATGCGCGCTACCCTGACGGAGCACATGGAAACATGGGACCACCGGACTACTCAGCTCATGGGTATCCAATACCTCCCAGACCTCCAGTTCCGCATCAAGCGCCGCAACCACGATTCTCTCCTCCTGAACAGGAAGAAATACTCCATCGACTAGATCGTGTGGAGAGAGAGTTCGAGGAAGAGAAGAAAAGCCACCGAGGATTTCTCAAAGGCTTGGCGAATCTACTAAAGGGCAAAAAGAAGAAACGTGACCATTAGCCCTTAATAGTTATACGAATGTAATGTCTACTTTGAAATAAGTCCCTGCGTGGACAACTTATCGTATTTCAGTCCCTACGTGGACTTATCTTTAGTCCTTACATGGACACCTACCTTATATTAGTCCCTGCGTGGACTTGTCACTTATTTTAAAACCTCTCTGGAGGTATGTACTATTTGAAAGACCCGTTTAGGGCAATATGTAACTGTATTTGAGATTTTGGAATGTATGTTATGAGTTTTGTTTTAATATATATAAAAATAAATCAAAACCATTCCTTTTATATTGATCTGCCTAAATAAAGAATCTTAAAGGGTGAAACCTAGCTTGGGGTCTTTTAAGATCTAGTCAAGATGGTACGACCTAACTAAAAAGATTCTGATTCCCTGTTAACCTCTGTACGCATGTTAACATTCATGGCAGATGTGATTCGTTATAATCACGCACGTCATTCCGATACAATAATCCTTTAAGGATTTCAAAACCCAACTAAATGATATATAAATCGTGGGTTAAATCACCAATGAAGGTGATCAATATTATAAAGACATCCATTAGTGATGCAATGCCTACGGGCCAGAATTATTAAAACATCCATTAGTGATGTAGTGCCTACGGGCCAGTATTATTAAAACATCCATTAGTGATGCAGTGCCTACGGGCCAGAATTATTAAAACATCCATTAGTGATGTAGTGCCTACGGGCCAGTATTATTAAAACATCCATTAGTGATGCAGTGCCTACGGGCCAGAATTATTAAAACATCCATTAGTGATGTAGTGCCTACGGGCCAGAATTATTAAAACATCCATTAGTGATGTAGTGCCTACGGGCCAATATTATTAAAACATCCATTAGTGATGTAGTGCCTACGGGCCAACCATATTAAGACATCCATTAGAGGTGTAGTGCCTATGGGCCATAATAATTGTCTTATAAAGACAAAAGACAGTGGTAGTCTATGACTCTCTGTCAGAAAGAGATAAAAGAACTACGGTTCAACTCTCTATGCCTTTGATTCTCTGGAATCTCGGCTAATATTATAAAACATCATCATAATTAGGCTTTATGCCGCCAGTACTATTTATATAGTTAAAATAGGATATATTCAAATCCTAATATTTAATGAAATAAAAAGTTAACCAAATATGGTCTCTGTACCATGGTTGACAGATTGTCATAAAAGACAATCATATAATAATCTCCTGAATTAAAATTTTGTTATCTTCTGTAACAGATTCAAGTTACAATGGCGGATCCCAATGGAGAGAACAGCCACACCAATGAAGATGACTATGACAATGCGTCAGTACATTTGACAGGCGCACAACTGAAGGCTCTGATCAACAATGCTGTCCAGGCAGCTATTGATCGTCAAAATACTGAGTCTCAAGGCAGAACTGTGTCAAAACCACCCTCTAAACCAAAGACACACTCCAAACCACCCTCTGAACCCAAGAAAGATGACGACAAGCATTCGTCTACTGAGCACAGCGTTCATCGCGATAGAGAATATACTGATGCGTCTAGTGCTAAGGGTTGCACCTACAAATACTTTGTATCATGTAAGCCCCGTGAATTTACAGGGGAGAAAGGTGCGGTTGACTGTATCACCTGGCTAGACGAGATGGACACTATTGTGGACATCAGCGGGTGTGCAGAGAGGGACGTGGTTAAGTTTGTGTCCCAGTCATTCAAGGGCGAGGCCCTGGCATGGTGGAGAGCTCTGGTGCAGGCTTCAGGTAAGTCTGCCTTGTACAAAATGTCATGGGGGGAGTTTATTACCCTCATAAAAGAAAACTACTGCCCTCAGCACGAAGTTGAGAAGATTGAGGCTGATTTTGTCTCACTAGTGATGACAAACCTGGATTGTCAAGCATATCTGACAAGTTTTAACACTATGTCACGCCTGGTGCCATATCTGGTGACACCAGAACCTAGAAGGATTGCCCGATTCATTGGGGGCTTAGAGCCGGCGATCAAGGCCAGCGTAAAGGCCTCTAGGCCAACGACCTTCAGGTCAGTTACTGACCTCTCCTTGTCTCTTACACTTGATGCTGTCCGTCTGAGGGCACAAAGGAGCAAGGAGGCTGAGAAGCGAAAACGTGAGGATGATACCTCACGAAGGTCCGGTAAAAAGCACCGTGGAAACGGTGAGGGCAAGAGAGGGTCGGAGGCAAAGAAGGAGGGGCAAGCTGATGGAAGACCTCACTGCAAGGTCTGCAAGAAACCTCACTCCGGGAAGTGTAGGTTTGCGTCTGGTTCACAGTCGCAACAAAGGACTCCACCCTGTGGGCTATGCAAGTCCAAGGATCATAAGACAGTGGAGTGCAAAAAGATAAAGGATGCAACCTGCTTTAATTGTAACGAAAAGGGGCACATAAAGAGTAATTGCCCGAAGTATGCCAAGAAGGCGGAAGAGACGAAGAAGTCGAATGCGAGAGTCTTTCGCTTGGATGCAAAGGAAGCAGTCAAGGACGACAATGTGCTTACAGGTACTTTTCTCGTAAATAATATATTTGCAAGAGTGCTGTTCGATTCTGGCGCTGACAAGTCCTTTGTAGACCAGAAATTTTGCCAACTACTAAATATGCCAATCAAAACCCTTGACGTGAAATACGAGGTAGAGTTAGCAGACGGCACGATAGAAACCGTCTCTACCGTTCTAGAAGGATGTGAAATATCCATTAGGAACCATTCTTTTCCTTTATCTCTACTTCCTTTCAAATTAGCGGGTTTTGACATCGTGCTAGGCATGGACTGGTTATCCCATAACCAGGCCCAAATCATTTGCGGCAAGAGGCAAATAGTCTTAAAGACTCCGAGTGGTGAATCTCTTACCATTCGAGGGGATACGCATTACGGATTGCCCGAAGACGTATCTATGCTGAAAGCTTCAAGATGTTTGAACAGAGGCTGTGTAATTTACATGGCTCAGGTGATAATAGAAGAACCAAAGCCGAAGATCGAGGATCTTCCTGTCATTTCTGAATACCCCGAGGTTTTTCCTGAGGAACTACCTGGTTTGCCACCAGATAGACAAGTGGAGTTCAGAATTGACATCATTCCTGGAGCAGCTCCAATAGCAAGAGCACCTTACAGACTAGCGCCAACGGAAATGAAAGAACTGAGGACCCAATTGGATGAACTGCTGGCGAAGGGTTTTATCAGACCTAGTTCATCTCCTTGGGGAGCTCCTGTCCTATTTGTAAAGAAGAAGGACGGATCGATGCGGTTGTGCATCGACTATAGAGAGCTGAATAAAGTTACCATAAAGAATAGATATCCTTTACCAAGGATCGATGATCTATTCGATCAGCTGCAAGGAGCGAGTTACTTCTCCAAGATCGACTTAAGATCGGGCTATCATCAACTAAGGGTCAGAGATGAAGATGTACACAAGACTGCATTTAGGACTCGCTATGGTCATTACGAGTTCCTAGTGATGCCTTTTGGGCTCACAAATGCACCGGCTGCGTTCATGGATCTCATGAATCGCGTCTGCAAGCCGTATTTGGACAAATTCGTCATCGTCTTCATCGACGATATCCTTATATACTCCAAGAACCAAGCAGACCACGAGAAGCATCTTCGTTGCATTCTCGAATTACTACAACGTGAGAAAATCTACGCCAAATTCTCGAAATGTGAATTCTGGCTACGGGAGGTCCAGTTTTTAGGACACGTTGTGAGCGAGCGTGGTATCCAAGTGGATCCCGCTAAGGTAGAGGCGGTCATGAACTGGCAGGAGCCAAAGACGCCTACCGAAATCCGTAGTTTCCTGGGGTTAGCAGGATACTACCGGAGATTTATTGAAAATTTCTCGAGGATTGCTGCGCCCTTGACTTCCTTGACCAAGAAGAAAGAAAAGTACATTTGGGGCCCGAAGCAGCAAGAGTCCTTTGAAATACTGAAGCAGAAGCTAAGCAACGCACCTGTGTTGACATTACCGGAAGGTACAGATGAATTCGTAGTCTACTGCGATGCATCACACACAGGCATGGGGTGTGTGCTTATGCAGAAGGGCAAGGTGATTGCCTATGCTTCAAGGCAATTAAAGGTGCATGAAAAGAATTACACCACCCATGATTTGGAGTTGGGTGCCGTTGTATTTGCACTGAAGTTGTGGAGGCACTACCTTTATGGTATCAAATTTGTGATTTATTCTGATCACAAAAGCCTCCAGCACCTGTTCAACCAGAAGGAGTTGAACATGAGACAGCGCCGTTGGATGGAAGCCCTGAATGATTATGACTGCGAAATCAGGTACCATCCCGGCAAGGCGAATGTGGTCGCCGATGCCTTGAGCAGGAAGGAAAGGGTAAAACCCATTCGAATCAATGCCAAGAGCATTGAGGTTAGAAATAATTTGATTGAAAGGATTTTGGCTGCGCAGCGTGAGGCTGTGTTGGAAGCTAATTATCCAAATGAAAAGCTAGGAGTAACTGAGGAGCAGTTGACTCTTAGCAAGGATGGAATTCTTAGGCTGAATGGACGTATATGGGTTCCGATTTATGGGGGACTACGAGATGTTGTTCTCCAGGAAGCCCATAGTTCCAAATACTCAGTCCATCCTGGTGCTGATAAAATGTACCAAGACCTAAAGGCAAATTATTGGTGGATAGGCTTGAAAAAGTCTGTAGCCGCCCATGTAGCAAAGTGCTTGACTTGTGCTCAAGTCAAAGCCGAGCACCAAAAGCCGTCTGGCTTGCTACAACAGCCTGAACTTCCCAAGTGGAAGTGGGAATGCGTAACTATGGATTTCATAACCAAGTTACCCAAAACCAGGAAAGGAAATGATACAATATGGGTCATAGTTGACAGGCTAACTAAATCAGCTCATTTTCTACCCATCAAGGAGACGTATAGCTCCGATATGTTAGCCCAACTTTATGTTGATAAGATTGTAGCCTTACACGGCATACCTGTGTCTATTATCTCCGACAGGGATACTAGATACACATCTCACTTCTGGAAAAGTTTCCAGCAATCTTTGGGCACGCGTTTAAACTTTAGTACGGCTTACCATCCACAGACGGACGGTCAAAGTGAGCGTACTATCCAAACGCTAGAAGACATGCTTCGTGCATGTGCGATCGATTTAGGTGGTAACTGGGATAAAAACCTACCCCTGATCGAATTCTCCTACAATAATAGCTACCACACCAGCATAAAGGCTGCGCCTTTTGAGGCATTATACGGTAGAAAATGTAGATCGCCTGTTTGTTAGGCGGAAGTAGGAGAGGTCCAATTATCGGGACCAAAGATTGTTTTCCAGACGACGGACAAGATTGTCCAGATCCGGGAACGTCTCAAGGCTGCCCGCGATAGGCAGAAGAGCTACGCTGATCCAAAGCGTAAGGATTTTCACTTCGAAGTGGGTGAAAAGGTATTACTTAAGGTGTCACCCTGGAAGGGGGTGATGCGTTTCGGCAAGAAGGGCAAGCTGAGTCCGAGATACATAGGGCCTTTTGAGGTCATTGAACGAGTCGGATCAGTTGCCTATAAACTGAACTTGCCTGAAGAGCTCAATGGAATTCACAATGTGTTCCACATCTGCAATCTCAAAAAGTGCTTCGCCGACGAATCGTTGGTAATCCCACACACAGATGTGCATATAGATGAGAGCTTAAAGTTCATAGAAAAACCTTTGTCGATTGAAGATCGGCAGGTGAAGAAGCTTCGCAGAAAGCACGTACCGATTGTAAAAGTCAAATGGGATGCTCGTAGAGGTCCTGAATATACGTGGGAAGTCGAAGCTACAATGAAAGAAAAATACCCCTATTTATTTGAGTAAATCTCGGGTCGAGATTTATTTTAAGGGGGTGAGGATGTAACACCTCGAATTTTTGTGTCCAATGATGTGTTAACACGTGTCATTTGTTTACACGTGGCATCTATAATAAATAAAGGACTAATTTTGACAAAACCTTGAAAGTATATAAATTCGAGGGTTATAAATGTCAACAAGGGTAAATATACTGTATAGTATCCCTAAATAATGCTTAAACCTTCAAGCGAATAAATTATAGATCGTACAAAAACAAAACGCGGAAGAAAGTGAGAGATTACAAACTACAGGGGTTAACTGTGTCAACATGTTTAATAATACCTCTGAGTGACCCTTTAACGTTCCAAAGACTTTGTAACGGTATTATACCCTCACTAAAATAATATATATAAATTTCGCGAAGTTTCGATATGAAACGAGAAAGTTACGATCGAATTCGTAGAAGAAGGGTTAAAAGCGCCAATAATGAAAGTTAAGGCTTCCTGAACAATTAAATAAATAAACTGGGGACTTAATAAAGCGGGTAAATAACACGAGGCCCCTATCGGTAAATAACCGAGGGCCAAACCGCAAAGTTACCCCTTCAAAACCGAAAGGTCAGGTAAATCATTACGAAAGATTTCGTTATTAATGGCCAGATTCTGTAATCATGATAAAAGATTTAAAAATTTCTGAAATCTTAACCCACGCGGCCCGCATTGCATAAAGGGTTAAGTTGAGGCGGGCCGCGAGCCTCCTCAACTACGCGTCTGATCTTCTAATCCCAGGCGGCCCGCTTTATAAACGCATGGAACCTCCATGCGGGCCGCATTGGACGCCCAGATGCAGAAAAATTGTGTTTTCTTGACTTTTGAGCATTGTGAACGATCAACACCAATTAATGGAGCATGGGCGCCCTCTACACGACCCATACACCTCTGGGACACCTACCCATCACCTCTGGGCTCTTGTGGTAGTTGTAATGATCATAGGGGCATGACATTTGCTATAAATAGCACCCTTGTGTGCATAACATTCACAACAACTCAAACACACACCTCTGATCATTCTAAAGGCTCCCAAGTGTTTCTTCTCTGCTCCATATTCAAGTTCTAACTTCTGTAAGTTACCTTGATCATCCATTGTTCAGTTTATGCTTAGTTTTTAGCTAAAAACCAAACCGTCGTAACTACGGTTTGACTTTACGATAAATCAGTAATGGTTCAGTCTTATGACGAATCAAAAGTGGTTATGAGTTGGTATTTATGTGGGTATTAAACCTCTAAAATGGTTCCCCCTGATCACCACTCTAACTATGTCAAATGACGAGTCAAACGTGCGGTTAAAAAGTCAACAGAAAGCTATTTTAGCGATTTATGCATAATCTGTAATGTATATGTTATGGAACCTATTTTGATAATCATAAAACATGATAATAAGTATATAAACATGTTTGCGCTCGTTTGAATCGATCATTTACTATATAGAACCGGTTCGGAGCCGAAAGTCGCAAAAGTTTGACTTTTGCTTTGACTTCAGTTCTGACCCGTTTTAGTGAGGTATAAATATACCTTAGGACTCTCTTAGGACCAGGTCACATGTCGGTAAAAGCCTCTGTGGTCGGTTCATGAGTTATCCGAGTCTTTTACGTATTTCCGTCATTCGCCTAAAAGTTGACCGTAACGGCCTTTTAAAATTAAAACGAGTTTTTCGGACACGTGAACGGACCAAAACCTTGCTTGTTAAATTATAAGCATGTCCTTAAAGTTTCACGTCAATCCGAGGTCTAGAATAAGAGTTATGCTAAAAGGCGCACTTTTAAGAAAGTTTTGTAATTAACGGCGCAATTAGCATAACGCCCATCTAACCCAAGTTTTCGTCACCAAAACTTTTACCCACTGTGGTAAAATAATATTTTGGAAATTTTAAAGATTTTTAATAATTTTTACCTTGCTCATAACCTGCGGTTATGGCTACGGTTCGGTAAATACCGAATATACCCTTTTTGGCCAAAACGGGAGTTCTACAAGGTCTTTTGACCCGATTCCAGTTGTCACTGATTTTAAATAATAAATAAAGTATTTTAA
Organism: Helianthus annuus; assembly: GCF_002127325.2. Taxonomy (NCBI): domain Eukaryota; kingdom Viridiplantae; phylum Streptophyta; class Magnoliopsida; order Asterales; family Asteraceae; genus Helianthus; species Helianthus annuus. The sequence continues at coordinate 6,510,266 of NC_035433.2, forward strand.
GCTTTATAAGCTGTTCGGGAAACTCAGATTTCCTGTAGAACTCGAAAAGCCCTTTTAAAGTCTTTAAAATGACCGAAAAGCCCCTTCGGGGCATAATATTAACTTAAACTCGTTACGGGCGTCACGGAAGGTATCCTACTGATACCAAAATACTTTTAAGGCATATTGACTTAGGAAATAAGCGTACGACTCTTATGGTTAACCGTTTCGCCTATTTGCGCACACGGTACGGCTCATGGAACTAGTTTTCGTGCAATAGCCGATATGGGTCAAATTATATTATTTGAACCCCAAAATCCAGAGTATGAACAATAAACCCATATAAAACAAGTCACTAAACTTGCTGGGTCCAAATCATACTCCACTCCCGGTTTTCTCCTTTTCATGCGAATTAACCATATCTATATATCGGAATCAACCGGTTTAAGCTACGGCTAATACAAGGACCGTTAGGATTCTAAGAGGTTAATTAAAACCTTCGTTCCAGATTAGGAGCCCCAGTAAAAGCTATCGGTGACTTGATCTAAATTAAGGATTTATACTTGCAAAGGTAAATACTTTTGACTTATTTCCCCTATATGGGCTTGGGTTACGGTATATTAATACCGCTTGATTGAGCATTATATAATTCCATCGCTTAGGTGGTTAATTGATTAAATATGATCGGCTCATTTAAACAGTTTTGTTGCTTATAAGCCTTTGGGGGGTTTAATGACCGTTGTCCCGGATATCCTCGGCATCATTTTACGAAATGGCCACGACCATCGACATCCCGGTGTAGGCGTACACCCGGTATAAAGTGTCGACATTAAAAAATTAAAAGACGTAGCCGTTGGTTTTTATACTACGGTTTTACGCAAACGTGGTGTGTCTATAAATCTTTAACCCGGCACGACCCGGGCTACTGAACGCATAAAAGAACATGTAAAACGTTCACAAGATCATTATGAATTTTCCCAAGTTATAAAAGAGTTTGTGCCTTGTGCATTCAAATCAATTTTAATAAACATTTTTAAATGTGTCAGTTGAATGTATTTACCAGTGTAAACTGACGTATTTTCCCCAAAAAGATTAAGTGCAGGTACCTAAACGTAATTGGCTGGTATTAGCTCCCTAGCGTCGGGATAAGCCTCGCAAGCTTGATTGCAGTATCTAATGGAACAATACTTTACTTTTACTTATGATCCACTGTGGATATAATCAACCCTGTAATACATTTTGATATTACAATCAGAGGTTGGAATTTATATATTTATCTTATGCTTCCGCTGTGCATTATATAATTGTGTGGTTTGACTATATTGTTGCCAACATCGTCACGGTAATCCCCCACCGGGCCCACCGGTGAGACACGTGGAAATCGGGGTGTGACACATTACCAACATGTTTATTGTTTTTTTATTAATGCACATGTGCATTACCAACATTAACACAGTTACAACAAGTAAATATAACACCCTCATCATAAGAATCACATAATCCGATCAACAATCATTATTGCACATATGCACCACCAACATATACTATACCAAACAACATATTACATCCTAAATTAACAAATATAACCATCTGTAATACATTATACAATACCAATATGTATGTTATTTCAAACTATGAACATGTGTAGTACCAACATTCCCTCTACCAAACAGCATAATACATCATATATTCACGAACATGATCATTCGCCTCTGATAACGACAGTTTTTTGTTGCTATCTTCACCCTCAGGTTCTTAGGTTGCAAGTCTTGAATTTCTTTATCTTTGTTGAATATGCAATCAAACTTCTCACCACTCCCTTTATACATCTCCATATGTCGCATAGCGAACAACCCGCAATCTGTGAAGTGATAAAAGGATTCTTTTACTTGTTCAATTTTTTCATAGTGATTTCGCTCACTTGTCCTCCTCTTTATGCTTTTTTTTCTTCTTGTGCACCTACATGTGATATATTTAATGTGTTTACATAAATGATATCATTTAACATGAAAGTAATAAAGGGACGCACATGTGCATAAACTCCCAACTGCATCATCGAATATTAGTCAACCTTTTTTACCTCTTTGTTTAACCGTTGCATAATCATCTTCCATTGCATCCGGCATTTATTTGACTCTTCATCCCTTGATTTCAAAACGTAAGTTACCTTCTTTGATTTTTTTTCCGTTATCGATCTAAGATAATAAACAAAACAAAAAAAAAATATATGATTAACAAACATACAATCTCAATGAATATGTGCATTAACAATAACTTTATCATTACTATATACACTATGCACATGTGCATCAACATAAATTACATTGTTAACATATTCTGGCAAACTATGCGCATGTGCATAACTATGCACATGTACAACAACATGAATGACCTTATTAACATATTCTCTCAAATTATGCACATGTGCCTAACTGCACATTTGCATCCATATCACTGACCTAATTGAAATAATCTGGCAAAATATGCATTTGTGCATAACTATGCATATGCATTAACATGACTGAGCTTATCAACAGGTTTGCTTCGATAAAAAATAATAGACAAAACAAAAGTTACTTTCTTCGATTTTTACCTCTTTGTTTAATTGTCGCGTAATCATCTTCCATTGCATGTCGCATAAGCATCTTCCATTGCATCCGACATTTTTTTGACCCTTCATCCATTGACTTCAAAACAACAGTTACTTTCTTCGATTTTTTCCTATTGTTGATATACAATAATATACAAAAAAAATAATAATAAAATAATAAAAAATAAGATCAATAAACATAAATTATCAATAAATATGTGCATTAACATTAACTTTATCATCACCATATACACAATGCACATGTGCATAAACATAAACGACCTTGTTAACAACATATGCATCAACTTTATCATCACTACATTAACTATGCACATGTGCATCAACATAAACGACCTTGTTAACAATATATGCATCAGCTTTATCATCACCATATTAATTATGCACATGTGCATAACTATGTGCACATGTGCATTAACATGACTGACAGTATCAACAAGTAATGTTTGATTCAATAGAATAACCTAACCATTATCAACTCAAATTCTGTATTACTGTTTTGGTCAAAAATCACACAAGGATAATGTAACCAAACTTTATGTAAACGGGGTATGATGCTTGGTTAATTATGAAAGTAAAGGATCACTTCTGTGATAAAGATGCAAAGACACAATGATTTATACGAGGAAAAAGCCCTTGATCAATGTATGATCTCCGGCATAAAAAACCTCGGGTGATGGCAACTACCGATCACCAACTTCAATATAAGAAAAATATAGTTACAACTTCGGATGATAATGAGCTGAGTACAAGGATCACTATTGTTTCGAGTGTCTAAGTGTGTGAGAGTTGCGTTGTATGTCGTGTGTCCTCTTCCAAATGATGGAGAGTGGTATTTATACAAGTGTAGGTGACCTATTTTAGGTAAAAGGACTAATTATCAGCTCATTACCCCTTTAGAAATAAAAGACAATCTAGCCTAAATTGCCGCCCATAAATCAAGCCATGTTTCCATATCCTGTGCAACGTCTATCTCCGATTAAGCTCTTGCCATAATTGTGAAGACGCGTCCCTTGATCATGATGCTTAGAGCGTATCCTGCTAGATATTCCTGCAAAAATAACATTGCATTAAGCGAAGATGATCGTTAGTATGAGGATCCTATAATGTCCCATGATCCTGATCCTGAAGTCCTGCTGAGGATCACTGTCTGCCAAAGAAACAAGGATCAGTGGTTAGGATCACGTGTAAGGATCACCTATAATAAAAATCCAGCCCTAACAATTGCCCCCAAAATATAAGGAGTTTATTGTAAATTGACGAGTTATATTTTGTTTCGATCTTATCTCCAACGGGCGACTCCGAATAACTAGCCGTTACACATGGACTAGCCGTTGCGATCATTACGTCATAGATGTGACAATCCCTGCAGATCATGATTATAAATAGGAGATAGAGTGAGGATCAGTTTGTATTTAAATTCAGGATATACTCCCTTTATATTCTGCACCGAAGATTGATCAGGTATTCTCCTCTTCTCTCTTTCCTTTCTATATTCTCTTTGCTCTGTTTTTTGCTCCGTCTCTGTTTCTGTTCCGTCACAAACATGTTGCTCCGGAATTCTCCACACAAGGATTCCAAGAAGGATAGTCCCCTAAAAGGCCAGGGGATTATCAAGGATTCCCTTACGGAGCGATGTTGCTTTACTGACGTTCACGTAGACAGCATTCGTCATTGCTTTCCGGCGAATACTGTTTTCAAATCCTTTGTTCCTACAGCTTTAAGCGACTTTGTTTCAGATGTTTGGGTGGCTTTTCCTGCTACCCCGTTCACCATAGGGTTTTCATATCCTTTTCCAGACTTTACCCAGTCTTTCTTTTCCTTAACCGGCATTTCTTACATCCAAGCTATGCCGATGATCTGGAGGGTTCTGTATACCTTCGAGAGGATCATCGAGCAGGAAGGGATTGATCTGGGGATGGCGGAGTTGGCTAATCTTTATGATCTCACCACATTTGGTTCTCACCGGTATTTGTTGAAACGGAAAGCCGGGGAGGATCATCCTGTCTTCAAGGTCACTAAGAACGATACAAACTGGAAGCGTCGCTTTTTCTTTGTTAGGAGGGATTCCATCCCAGATGGGAAGGATCTGCCCAAGGAATGGGCCACTCATGGTAGGATAGAGGATCCTCGAAGGATCACTATCAGCCCTATCTCATATAATGAGGATCACTAATATCTCTTTTTATCTCTTGTGCAGCTATATCCATTGCTCATCTGAAATTAAGCCCTGCTGCAAAAGAGAGAGTCCTTGCTTTTAAAAAGCTTAATCCTGAAGTCAGAAGTTTCCAAGTCACCGTCCAAGATTCTCAAGAAGTATCCTCTGCATCTGCCACTATGTCAAGTAAGTATCCTTATAGAAAATAAATTATATGTAGGATTGTTTGATTAATAAAGCAACTTATCTTGTTTTTTGATTGTGTAGGTGCTGGAAAGTCTGCCAGGTCTGTCAAATCTGCTTCTAAATTTGGGATAGATGATCTCACCAACGTCAAGTCTTCGAGGAAGAAGGCTCCTGCTGCCAGTCCTTCAGTTTCAGCCCCCAAGGCACCTATCCGGGGCAAGGGAAAAAAGAGGAAAACTTCTGAAGATCTCCAAGGATTTCCCCTCCTCCGTCAGCAATTCCTTGACTACGTGAATGAGGTAAAGATCACTGCCCCTGTTGGTTATCCGTTTCGAATATCCTGTTTGTGTATCCTGTTTCTTTGAGGATCATCCGGTTCTGAACTTACCTTATTTCCCTCTTTGCAGAAACTTGCCGAGATCGAGACCTATCTTGGCCATGTTGAGGATCAAGAGAGCCAGATTGCCGACCTTCAACAAATGGGCGTGCTTAAGGATCTCAAGATAGCAGATCTTGAGAAGGAACTCCGGGCCACGAAGGATGAGGCTGCTCAGAGGTTGATCGATATGGATAACGATAAGCAGGAGATCACCCAAGATGCCAAGGTCTCCGCGGCAATTGCTATGTACAAGATACAACTTCAGATGGCTGAGGAGGCTTAGGATCCTACCTTTGACAAAAGCTCGTGGGACGTTGAAGGTTGGAAGGCAAGGCTGGCGGTCCTGGAGGACGAGGATGAGGCTGAGGAGATCCCCATGCTGGAAGGTGGTGATGCTGAGAAGGATCAAGGTGGAGATGCTGGTGGTGATGGAGCAGCAGAGGTGTGAGCTGCTGGATTGGGCGATGATGGATATTTTTTACTAGGCCGGAGCCCAATTTTTTAGGTTTGGTAATAGTTTTTTGTGGTAGTGGTGTTTGTGAAACAATTATGGTCTGTAATCTCTGAACAATAGTTTTTAGGGTAAAGGATCTTGGATCCTTTGAACAATAGGTAGGATTACAAAAGGTGGAGGGATCCTCTGTTTGGGGGATGAAGCCTTTGTGATCCTGCCGCTTTTACCTTCCTGTACCTGCTAAGACCGCATAGACAATGGACACCCTTTGCCAACCCATGTGGACGGGCCACGTTTTGCTGGTAGAAACGTGGGTTGGCAATTTTGACAACTTTTTGCAAGGGTTAAAGATCCTTTTGCTAATAATATAACCTTAATCTTTCTGGCTTATCCTGTGTTGTTATCCTTTGTTTATCTTTTTGGTTTCCAATTGTTTTAGAAATATATTTGTAACAATAATTAAGCAAACCATGTTCAAGAGATATAGGATATGATCCTGGATCAAATATCCTATAATCGAAAATTTTCAAGGAAGTTTATTTTAAGGATCATAGGTTCAGTTGTCAAGGTCTAAAGGTTTTTCAAATGAATAATGAAATTAAAAATAGTTAAGGATCATACCTGAGGATCCAAGTTAGGATCCTAACCTTTAATCGGGATAACCACAAGTAAAACTTTAATGGATGATAAGGATTAAGGATCCTTATTTGTTTAACTTCGAGAACCTGAAAAATGGAACATATCTTGGGACTAAGCCAATGTAAGGGATAAATTAGTAGCTGGGGACATGCCCAAAGGATAACTGAGAATGATCCTGGAGGATCACTGGGGACAAGCCCATAGGATAACTGGGGACAAGCCCAAAGGATAACTGGGGACAAGCCCAAAGGATAACTGGGGACAAGCCCAAAGGATCGTATGTAAACTGGAGTATGGCCCTTACTGGCGACTATCCAAACTTAGTGACATGAAAATGTCAAAACCTTAGCTAACGTGAAAACGTTAGAAACCTTATGAACGGATGTATGGTACGTCTACCATTATACGTAGGATCCTAGATATAGCTAGTACGATGAGGTTGTCAGCCCCGGAAGTGGGTACTGGTCCCAAAGACGTGAACTATATCAGGATCATCGTGCGCTGCTGGCGGAAACTGGGGATAATCCCAAGGATAACTGGGGTTGGACCCAAGGATCTGCGGTTCTTTTGAAGATCTTTGACGATATGCTGAAGATACCTGAACTATCATAACTCAAATGTTTCATGAGTAGAGGATGAAGGATACATGATCCTTATCCTTAGGTAAAAAGTAAGAAAATACAATAGTTTCTAGGATAAGCATATTACCAGAGTAAGGATCACTGATATCACCGGGATCCTTTAAGGATACTTCAATGTAAGGATCATGTGCATGGAGGATCATGTTCACATGAAAAATTTCTTTAAGTGAACAGCATTCCAGGCTCTTGGCAACAAGTTTCCTTCCATGGTTAGCAACCTGTATGCCCCCTTTCCTGCTTCAGCTTCAATCAAGTAGGGACCTTCCCTTTTTGGTGCTAACTTCCTGTTTTGGTCAAAAATCACACAAGGATAATGTAACCAAACTTTATGTAAACGGGGTATGATGCTTGGTTAATTACGAAAGTAAAGGATCACTTCTGTGATAAAAGATGCAAAGACACAATGATTTATACGAGGAAAAAGCCCTTGATCAATGTATGATCTCCGGCATAAAAAACCTCGGGTGATGGCAACTACCGATCACCAACTTCAATATAATGAAAATATGATTACAACTTTGGATGATAATGAGCTGAGTACAAGGATCACTATTGTTTCGAGTGTCTAAGTGTGTGAGAGTTGCGTTGTATGTCGTGTGTGTTCTTCCGAATGAGGAAGAGTGGTATTTATATGTGTGTAGGTGACCTATTTTAGGTAGTTAAACTAATATTCAGCTCATTACCCCTTTAGAAATGAGATACAATCTAGCCTAAATAGCCGCCCATAAATCAAGCCTTGTTTCCATATCCTGTGCAACGTCTATCTTTAATTAAGCTCTTGCCATAATTGTGAAGACGCGTCCCTTGATCATGATGCTTAGAGCGTATCCTGCTAGATATTCCTGCAAAAATAACATTGCATTAAGCGAAGATGATCGTTAGTATGAGGATCCTATAATGTCCCATGATCCTGATCCTGAAGTCCTGCTGAGGATCACTGTCTGCCAAAGAAATAAGGATCACTGGTTAGGATCACGTGTAAGGATCACCTATAATAAAAATCCAGCCCTAACAATTGCCCCCAAAATATAAGGAGTTAATTGTAAATAGACGAGTTATATTTTGTTTTGATCTTATCTCCAACGGACAACTCCGAATAACTAGCCGTTAATATTGAACTAGCCGTTGCGATCATTACGTCATGGATGTGACAATCCCTGCAAATCATGATTATAAATAGGAGATAGGGTTAGGATCATTTTGCATTTAAATTCAAGATACACTCCCTTTATATTCTGCACCGAAGATTGATCAGGTATTCTTCTCTTTCTCTCTTTCTTATCTCTTTGCTCTGTTTTCTGCTTCTACTCTGTTTCCGTCTCGTCACAAACATGTTGCTCCGGAATTCTCCACACAAGGATTCCAAGAAGGATAGTCCCTTAAAAAGCCAGGGGATTATCAAGGATTCTCCTACGGAGAGGTGTTGCTTTACTGATGTTCACATAGACAGAATTCGTCATTGCTTTTCGGCGAATGCTGTTTTCAAGTCCTTCACACCTACCGCTCTGAGTGACTCTGTTTCGAAAACCTGGGTGGCTTTTCCTGCTACTCCATTCACCATAGGGTATTCATATCCTTTTCCGTCCTTCACCCAATCCTTCTTTTCTTTAACCGGCATCTCTTATATCCAAGCTATGCCGATGATCTGGAGGGTTCTGTATACCTTCGAGAGGATCATTGAGCAGAAAGGGATTGATCTGGGGATGACGGAGTTGGCCGAGCTTTACGATCTTACCACTTTTGGTTCTTACCGGTATCTGCTGAAACGGAAAGCCGGGGAGGATCATCCTGTCTTCAAGGTCACCAAGAATGATGCAAACTGGAAGCGTCGTTTTTTCTTTGTTAGAAGGGATTCCATCCCGGATGGGAAGGATCTGCCCAAGGAATGGGCCACTCATGGTAGGGTAGAGGATCCTCGAAGGATCACTATCAGTCCTGTCTCATATGATGAGGATCACTATTGTTTTTTTTTGTCTTTTATGCAGCTGTTTCCGTTGCTCACTTAAAGTTGACCCCTGCTGCAAGAGAAAGAGTGTTAGCTTTTAAAAAGCTTGATCCTGAAGTTAGAAGCTTCCAAGTCACTATCCAAGATTCTCAAGAAATATCCTCTGCATCTGCCACAATGTCAAGTAAGTATCCTCATAGAAAGTAAGTTTTACGTAAGAGTACTTAATTTAATAAGGAAACTTATCTTGTTTTTGAATTGTGTAGGTGCTGGAAAATCTGCCAGGTCTGTTAAATCTGCCTCCAAATTTGGGATAAGTGATCTTGCCAATGTCACATCTTCAAAGAAGAAGGCTCCTGCTGCCAGTCCTTCAGTATCAGCTCCTAAAGCGCCTATCCGAGGCAAAGGGAAGAAGAGGAAGGCTTCAGATGATCTCCAAGGATTTCCCCTCCTCCGTCAGCAATTCCTTGACTACGTGAATGAGGTACGGATCATTGCCCCTGTTGGTTATCCGTTACGAATATCCTGCTTGTGTATCCTGCTCTTTTGAGGATCACCTGATCCTAAGCTTGTCTTTTTTCTCTTGTTACAGAAACTTGCCGAGATTGAGACCTATCTTGGCCATGTTGAGGACCAGGAGAGCCAAATTGCCGACCTCCAGCAAATGGGTGTGTTAAAGGATCTCAAGATAGCAGATCTTGAGAAAGAACTCCGGGTCACGAAGGCTGAGGCTGCTCAGAGGTTGATCGATATGGATAACGAGAAGCAGGAGATTACCCAAGATGCTAAGGTCTCCGCGGCAATTGCTATGTACAAGATACAACTTCAGATGGCCGAGGAGGTCAGGATCCTACTTTTGACAAAAGCTCGTGGGACGTTGAAGGTTGGAAGGCAAGGCTGGCGGACCTGGAGGACGAGGATGAGGCTGAGGAGATCCCCATGCTGGAAGGTGGTGATGCTGAGAAGGATCAAGGTGGAGATGCTGGTGGTGATGGAGCAGCGAAAGAGTAGGCTGCATGATTGGGGGATGATGGATATTTCGAGACTAGGCCGGAGCCCAATTTTTTTTAGGATTGGTAGTGGTTTTTTGTGGTGTTTGAAACAATTATGGTCTGTAATCTTCGAACAATAGTTTTTAGGGTTAAGGATCCTGGATCCTTTGAACAATAGGTAGGATTACAAAAGGTGGAGGGATCCTCTGTTTGGGGGATGAAACCTTTGTGATCCTGCCGCTTTTATTTTCTTGCACAATGCTAAGACCGCATAGACAATGGACACCCTTTGCCAACCCATGTGGACGGGCCACGTTTTGCTGGTAGAAATGTGGGTTGGCAATTTTGCCAACTTTCTTGAAAGGGTTAATGATCCTTTTGTTTAATAATATAACTTTAACTTTTCTGGCTTATCTCGTGTTGTTATCCTTTAATTATCTTCTTTTTTCTCAATTGTCTTTGTAGTATATTTATCAAGAGTTGAAAATATGTTTTAATAAATTTAGGATATGATCCTAGATCAAATATCCTGATATTGAAAATATTCAAAGTTTTTTTTAGTTTGAGGATCATAGGTTTGGTTGTCAAAGTATAAGGGTCGGTTAGGATAATGAGTATAATCAAAATAGTCAAGGATCATACCTGAGGATCCAAGTTAGGATCCTAACCTTCAATCGGGATAACCACAAGTAAAACTTTAATGGATGATAAGGATTAAGGACCCTTATTTGTTTAACTTCGAGAACCTGAAAGATGGAACATATCTTGGGACTAAGCCAATGTAAGAGATAAATTAGTAGCTGGGGACGTGCCCAAAGGATAACTGAGAATGATCCTGGAGGATCACTGGGGACAAGCCCATAGGATAACTGAGAATGATCCTGGAGGATCACTGGGGACAAGCCCATAGGATAACTGGGGACAAGCCCAAAGGATCGTATGTAAACTGGAGTATGGCCCTTACTGGCGACTATCCAAACTTAGTGACATGAAAATGTCAAAACCTTAGCTAACGTGAAAACGTTAGAAACCTTAGGAACGGATGTATGGTACGTCTACCATTATACGGAGGATCCTAAATATAGCCAGTACGATGAGGTTGTCAGCCCCGGGAGTGGGTACTGGTCCCAAAGACGTGAACTATATCAGGATCATCGTGCGCTGCTGGCGGAAACTGGGGATAATGCCAAGGATAACTGGGGTTGGACCCAAGGATCTGCGGTGCTTTTGAAGATCTTTGACGATATGCTGAAGATACCTGAACTTATCATAACTCAAATGTTTCGTGAGTAGAGGATGAAGGATACATGATCCTTATCCTTAGGTAAAAAGTAAGAAAATGCAATAGTTTCTAGGATAAGCATATTACCAGAGTAGGGATCACTGATATCACCGGGATCCTTCGATGGTTCTTCAATATAAGGATCACATGCATGAAGGATCATGTTCACATGAAATATTTCTTTAAGTGAACAGCATTCCAGGCTCTTGGCAATAAGTTTCCTTCCATGGTTAGCAACCTATATGCCCCCTTTCCTGCTTCAGCTTCAATCAAGTAGGGACCTTCCCATTTTGGTGCTAACTTCCCGTCAGCAGGATTGATAGTATTTTGAAATGCTTTTCTCAACACCATGTCTCCGACTTGGAACTTCCTTATTCTGACATTTTTGTTGTAGGCGCCAACCATTCTTTGTTGGTAGCTTGCCATCCTTATCCTAGCTAGATCCCTGATTTCCTCAATAGTATCCAAATCCTGAGTTAGGATTGTAGCATTTTCTTCAGGATCACGAGCACTTGTTCTAGCAGTTGGGATCACCATTTCTGTTGGGATCACTGCTTCTGCCCCAAATACTAAAGAGAAAGGTGTTTGACCAGTGGCATTCTTGGGAGTTGTCCTATCAGCCCATAGCACATAAGGTAACTCCTCTGCCCATTTCCCCTTCTTGGATCCTAGCTTCTTCTTCAGATTGTTGATGATGATCTTGTTGGATGATTCTGCTTGACCATTGGCTTGTGGGTGAACTAGTGTTGATGTGATCATCTTGATTCCCCAACTGTCACAAAAGTTAGTAGTTCTGGTTCCAATGAATTGGGAACCATTATCACATACAATTTCAGAGGGAATGCCAAATCTCGTTATAATGTTTCTTTTGATAAAGGATATAACTTCTTTTTATCTGACTTGAGCAAAAGCTTCAGCTTCTATCCATTTAGAGAAGTAGTCAGTCATAGCAAGCATAAATACTTTTCCACCAGGTGCTTTAGGGAGCTTGCCAACTATATCCATCCCCCATCTCATGAATGGCCAAGAGGATGGTATTGGGTGTAAAAATTCAGCTGGCTGATGGAGGATATTGCTATGTCTTTGGCAAGGATCACACTTCTTAGCATACTCTACAGCATCCCTTTTCATGGTTGGCCAGTAGTATCCTGTTCTAAGGATCCTTGAGAATAATGCCCTGCCCCCAGTGTGGTTTCCACAATCTCCTTCATGGAAGTCTCTCAACACTTCTTCAATTTCAGGATCCTCAATACATCTTAAATATGGTCCTGCAAGGGATCGTTTATATAGCACATTATTTAAGATTGTAAATTGAGATACCTTGATCCTGAAAGCTCTAGGATTTTCTCCCATTGGAATCTCTCCGTTTTGCAAGTATTTCATGATTGGTGGGATCCATGATCCTGAATAAGATTGAGCTTCTTCACTAGGGATTACTGCAGTATCCTCTTCTATTTCCATGGCCACTTGATTTTCAATAGCAGGAGCTAGGATATGGATGATAGGGATACTTATGTCTTCTGGGATTTTTAAGGATGATCCTAAGTTGGCCAATGCATCCGCTTCCGTGTTATCCTCCCTTGGTACCTGTGTTAAGCTAAAAGAAACAAAAGAGAGTGCCAATTCTTTGACTATCTCTAAATATTTGATTAGTTTTTCACCTTTAACAGCATAGGATCCATTAAAGTGATTGGTGATTAATAATGAGTCTACATATACTTTAAGATATTTTACCCCCATATCCTTAGCAATTTGCAAGCCAGCAATCAAGGCTTCATACTCAGCCTCATTGTTAGTTGCTTGGAACTCACAGGCTATGGAGTGGGGTATTATGTCCCCCTGTGGCGATTTTAGTAGGATCCCGAGCCCTGTGCCCTTGACATTTGAGGATCCGTCAGCGTGTAGTATCCAAGGATCCTTGGTTTCATCCAGCTGCTGGACCTCCAATTCTGCTTCTTTTTGTAGATCACTACTGAAATCAGCCACAAAGTCGGCTAAGGCTTGTGATTTAATGGCTGTTCTTGGTTCGTATCTTATATCATGGGCACTAAGCTTCACTGCCCACTTAGCCATTCTCCCTGACATCTCCGGTTTCCTGAGGACATTCTTAATTGGAAAATTAGTTTTAACAACAATAGTATGGGTTTCAAAATAATGCCTTAACTTAGTGGATGCCATGATTAATGCAAGAATAAGTTTTTCGAGGTGTGAGTACCTTGATTCGGCATCAAGTAGACTTTTACTTACATAGTAGATAGGATATTGTGTACCTTCGTGATCCTTGACAAGGACAGCACTTACAGTGGTTGAGGATACCGCCAGGTATAAGGATAACACATCTCCTTTTTCCGGTTTTGCTAATGCTGGTGCTGAGGACATATATTCTTTAAGGGCTTGTAAAGCGTTCTCATGCTTCTCAGTCCATTCAAACTTCTTATTCTTCCTTAGGATATCGTAGAATTCTTTGCATTTTTCTGAGGATTTTGATATGAACCTGTTTAAAGCTGCTATCTTGCCTGTCAGTCTTTGAACATCCTTGGCATTGGCAGGAGATTTGATATTTACTAATGCTTTGATTTGCTCCGGGCTTGCTTCAATGCCCCTCTGAGTTACCATGTATCCTAGGAACTTTCCTGCCTTAACACCAAAATGGCATTTTGAAGGATTAAGTTTCATGTTGTAATTATCAAGGATATCGAATGCTTCTTCCAAATCCTTTAGGTGATCCTCAGCTTTCTTTGACTTGACCACCATGTCATCTATGTACACCTCCATAGTTTTTCCAATTTGTTCTTTGAACATCATATTCACCAGCCTTTGATATGTTGCACCTGCATTTCTTAGTCCAAAAGGCATGGCAATATAACAATATAGACCGGTTGGGGTCATAAAGGCTGTATCCTCTTGGTCAGATGGTTCCATCTGAATTTGTTGGAATCCAGATGATGCATCCATGAAGGTTAACAGTTCATGCCCCGCCGTTGCATCCACCATGGAGTCAATGTGGGGTAATGGGAAAGGATCCTTGGGACATGCCTTATTCAAATCAGTGAAATCGACACATACCCTCCACTTTCCATTTTTCTATTGGACAACGACCACATTGGCTAACCATTTTGGATATTTTACCTCTCTGATCATACCTGCTCGAAGTAGTCTCTCTACTTCTTCTTGGATAATGGCATTCCTTTCTGGTGCAAACTTCCTCCTTTTTTGATGGATTGGTTTGATAGTCCTGTCAATGCCGAGTTTGTGAGTAATAAAATCCTTAGATATACCTGTCATGTCTTCATGTTTCCAAGCAAAGGTGGATTTTCGTCTTTTGAGGAAGGATAGTAAATCTTCTTTCATCTTGCCAAGGATCCCTGACCCGATATAGATCTTTGACTCAGGATCACTAGGATCCAAAAGGATTTCGTCCACATCCTGTTCCCTTGCCTCCAAGACGTTCCTCGGAGGATACTGTAATTGCTATTGCTCCCTTGGCTTCGAGGTTGGCTTCATAGATGAGGTATAACAATCCTTAGCCTCCTGCTGATCACTGTCGATCTTGATTATTCCCCATGGGCTAGGGAGCTTCACACATTGATGGTAGGTAGATGGGACTGCTTTCATATCATGTATCCAAGGCCTGCCAAGGATAACGTTGCAACAAGATAAACAGTCAATAACACAAAATTTCTGATAATTATGTAATCCTTCCACGTAGATTGGGAGTTTGATGTCCCCCAGAGTTTTCTTCGTTTCTCCACTGAATCCTACAAGCACGGAGGATCTCGGTGTGATGTCTGATTCTGGGATACCCATTTTCTTCAGAACATCAAGCTGGATAATGTTCACTGAGCTTCCTCCATCGATAAGGATCCTGCGTACAAAATGGTTAGAGATAAAGAGAGTAATAACTAAACTATCATGATGAGGATCCTGAATGTGGATGCGATCATCCTCATCAAATGTTATCATCTTCTCTTCTGAGACACTTGATGTTCTAATAGGCCTTTCTCCATTATCCATTTTTGATTCTTTTGCATGTCTTTTGGCCGCCGAGAAGGATGTACCACAGATATCTGATCCTCCGGATATAAAGTTGATCACTTGTGCATCTGCCGGAGGTGCTGGAGCTTTTTCAGGGATTCTTTCAGGATCCTGGGTCCTTTGCTTTTTTCTCCCCAACAATTCTTTTAGATGCCCCTTGCTTAGCAGGTATCTAATTTCTTTTCTTAAGGCTATGCAATCTTCAGTTAGATGCCCGAAATCCTCATGGTATGCACACCATTTGGACTTGTCTTTAGTCCCGGATGGTTTATCATTCTTCCTGGGCCATCTAGCTTTTTCACCTAGATTCTGCATTGCAAGGATCAGTTCATGATTATCAACGGAGAAACAATATTCTGAGATTGGAGGATAATCTTCATCATCCTCTTCCTGGTCAACAGCACGCACATTCTTGTTCTCATTTCTATGGTAGGATTTGAATTTGTTGTTCTTGAAGGAGGATCCTTGCTTCTCCGGTTTTGAGGATCCTACTTGTCTCTCCTGGATCCTCTTGTCATCCTCTAGCCGGATGAACCTGAGTGCTCGAGTTCTTACTTCATCTAGATTCCTGCATGGTGTCATAACAAGATCATCATAGAATAATGAATCCTTAAGCAGTCCCATTTTGAAGGCTTCAACAGCCGTAGCCATATCCAAGTTGGGAATGTCCAAGGATTCTTTACTAAATTTAGTTATATAATCCCTTAATGATTCATTATGATTTTGAGTTATCCTGTACAAATCACTAGTTAATTTTTCAAATTTTCTGCTACAAGAGAATTGGTTATTGAATAAATTAACTAAATTAGCAAATGAAGTAATAGAGTAGGGGGGAAGACTTAGCAGCCACTTAAGAGCTGATCCAGTAAGAGTGGATCCAAATCCTTTACATAGGCATGCTTCCTTCAACTTTTCTGGGATAGGATTGATCTCCATCCTCTCCCTGTATTGTGCTATATGCTCCTCTGGATCCGTTGTGCCATCATACAGCTTCATGGTAGGGACATGGAATCTTTTGGGTACCTCTGCATCACAAATTGGTGGTGCAAAGCGAGATACCTTGTGGCTTCCATCTGCAATCTCTGGGATAGGTTTGACTACCCCTGGAACACTTGAAATCATATCCTTTAGCTTCTGCAACTCCCTGGCCATAGCATGATTGGTACCTGTATCCTGCATGAATCCATGGTTAGTGGTAGGATAATTATTTAAAGTGTTACCTCCCATTGGGTTCAAGTTAGGGAATCCATATTGCTGGGATTCTGGAACAACGGAGGGACCAGTGGAAGCAATGGTCTGCATTGGAATGAAGTCCCCTTGATGGACATCTAGACTTCCTGTTTGCAAACTTTTTAGGGATCCTGGCATCTGTAAGGATCCTGGTGTCTGGGATGATCCTGGAACGAAGGAGGATCCTTGGCCCTGGAATGATCCTGGAACGAAGGAGGATCCTTGAACCTGGGATGATCCTGGAACAAAGGAGGATCCTTGGCCCTGGAATGATCCTGGAACAAAGTAGGATCCTTGAAACTGCTGTGCCCCCGGATAGGCTCCCGAATTCATGAAGGATCCCATGTACTGAGGATAGGATCCTACTGGCCGAAAATGTGAGCCTGATGTCTGAGTCATTGCTGCCGAGTTGAGATGTAATCCTCTTGACTCCCCTATGATTTGCACGTCCGGGATTCCTGATGGCTGGGAAGTGATCATTGGAGTATCGAAGCTCAAGGATTTGGGCATCAGTGGGGAATGATCCTCTGCCGCTTTCTTTTGTCTTTTGAGGTCTCCAATTTCCCTGAGGATCCTGTCATTAGTCTCATCCTGCCGCTGCATACGATCCTTCATCTGCAAAATTAAAGCAAATACATCACTAGTACTGGGAATAGAAGAATTCATAGTAGAAGAAGATGGAGGTTTAGAGAAAGTGGGAGTTGATCTCTTCTCAGTATTTTTCTGAGATCCTGCCGGTGGAGGAGGCAAAGTGGTCTGTGATGAGGTGACTGCAGACATCGCCGTGGATGTGTTCTTCAATGATG
This sequence comes from Helianthus annuus, assembly GCF_002127325.2. Taxonomy (NCBI): domain Eukaryota; kingdom Viridiplantae; phylum Streptophyta; class Magnoliopsida; order Asterales; family Asteraceae; genus Helianthus; species Helianthus annuus. The sequence goes on from NC_035433.2 coordinate 6,527,600, forward strand.
AAGCCATGTAACTCTTTGAAATGATTTCGAACAAAAGATTTTCTTATGAATGAAGCACCAATTGCCCCACGGTGGGCGCCAAACTGTTTTGGTCAAAAATCACACAAGGATAATGTAACCAAACTTTATGTAAATGGGGTATGATGCTTGGTTAATTATGAAAGTAAAGGATCACTTCTGTGATAAAAGATGCAAAGACACAATGATTTATACGAGGAAAAAGCCCTTGATCAATGTATGATCTCCGGCATAAAAAACCTCGGGTGATGGCAACTACCGATCACCAACTTCCATATAAGAAAAATATGATTACAACTTTGGATGATAATGAGCTGAGTACAAGGATCACTATCGTTTCGAGTGTCTAAGTGTGTGAGAGTTGCGTTGTATGTCGTATATGTTCTTCCGAATGAGGAAGAGTGGTATTTATACGTGTGTAGGTGACCTATTTTAGGTAGCTAAACTAATATTCAGCTCATTACCCCTTTAGAAATGAGATACAATCTAGCCTAAATAGCCGCCCATAAATCAAGCCAAGTTTCCATATCCTGTGCAACGTCTATCTTCAATTAAGCTCTTGCCATAATTGTGAAGACGCGTCCCTTGATCATGATGCCTAGAGCGTATCCTGCTAGATGTTCCTGCAAAACAATGTTGTATTAAGCGGAAGTGGCCGTTAGTATGAGGATCACTATAATGTCCCATGATCCTGATCCTGAAGTCCCGCTGAGGATCACTATCTGCCAAAGAAACAAGGATCACTGGTTAGGATCACGTATAAGGATCACCTATAATAAAAATCCAGCCCTAACAATTGCCCCCAAAATATAAGGAGTTTATTGTAAATAGACGAGTTATATTTTGTTTCGATCTTATCTCCAACGGGCGACTCCGAATAACTAGCCGTTACATATGGACTAGCCGTTGCGATCATTACGTCATAGATGTGACAATCCCTGCAGATCATGATTATAAATAGGAGATAGGGTGAGGATCAGTTTGTATTTAAATTCAAGATACACTCCCTTTATATTCTGCACCGAAGACTGATCAGGTATTCTTCTCTTTCTCTCTTTCTTTGCTCTGTTTTCTGCTTCTACTCTGTTTCCATCCCGTCACAAACATGTTGCTCCGGAATTCTCCACACAAGGATCCCAAGAAGGATAGTCCCTTAAAAAGCCAGGGAATTATCAAGGATTCTCCTACGGAGAGGTGTTGCTTTACTGATGTTCACATAGACAGAATTCGTCATTGCTTTCCGGCGAATGCTGTTTTCAAGTCCTTCACACCTACCGCTCTGAGTGACTTTGTTTCGAATACCTGGGTGGCTTTTCCTGCTACTCCATTCACCATAGGGTATTCATATCCTTTCCCATCGTTCACCCAATCTTTCTTTTCCTTAACCGGCATCTCATATATCCAAGCTATGCCGATGATCTGGAGGGTTCTGTATACCTTTGAGAGGATCATCGAGCAGGAAGGGATTGATCTGGGGATGGCGGAGTTAGCTGAGTTTTATGATCTCACCACATTCGGTTCTCACCGGTATTTGTTGAAATGGAAAGCCGGGGAGGATCATCCTGTCTTCAAGGTCACTAAGAACGATACAAACTGGAAGCGTCGCTTTTTCTTTGTCAGGAGGGATTCCATCCCAGATGGGAAGGATCTGCCCAAGGAATGGGCCATTCATGGTAGGATAGAGGATCCTCGAAGGATCACTATCAGCCCTGTCTCATATAATGAGGATCACTAATATCTCTTTTTATCTCTTGTGCAGCTATATCCATTGCTCATCTGAAATTAAGCCCTGCTGCAAAAGAGAGAGTCTTAGCTTTTAAAAAGCTTAATCCTGAAATCAGAAGTTTCCAAGTCACCGTCCAAGATTCTCAAGAAGTATCCTCTGCATCTGCCACTATGTCAAGTAAGTATCCTTATAGAAAATAAATTAAATGTAGGATTGTTTGATTAATAAAGCAACTTATCTTGTTTTTGATTGTGTAGGTGCTGGAAAGTCTGCCAGGTCTGTCAAATCTGCCTCCAAATTTGGGATAAGTGATCTTGCCAATGTCACATCTTCAAAGAAGAAGGCTCCTGCTGCCAGTCCTTCAGTATCAGCTCCCAAAGCACCTATCCGAGGCAAGGGGAAGAAGAGGAAGACTACTGAGGATCTACAAGGATTTCCCCTCCTCCGTCAGCAATTCCTTGACTATGTGAATGAGGTAAGGATCACTGCCCCTGTTGGTTATCCGTCTCGCATATCCTGTTTGTGTATCCTGCTTTTCTTGAGGATCATCTGATCCTAAGCTTATTTTTTTTTTCCTGTTGCAGAAACTTGCCGAGATTGAGACCTATCTTGGCCATGTTGAGGACCAGGAGAGCCAAATTGCCGAGCTTCAACAAATGGGCGTGCTTAAGGATCTCAAAATAGCAGATCTTGAGAAGGAACTCCGGGCCACGAAGGATGAGGCTGCTCAGAGGTTGATCGATATGGATAACGAGAAGCAGGAGATCACCCAAGATGCAAAGGTCTCCGCGGTAATTGCTATGTACAAGATACAACTTCAGATGGCTGAGGAGGCTCAGGATCCTACCTTTGACAAAAGCTCGTGGGACGTTGAAGGTTGGAAGGCAAGGCTGGCGGACCTGGAGGACGAGGATGAGGCTGAGGAGATCCCCATGCTGGAAGGTGGTGATGCTGAGAAGGATTAAGGTGGCAATGCTGGTGGTGACGAAGCAGCGAAGGTGTAGGCTGCATGATTGGGCGATGATGGATATTTTTGACTAGGCCGGAGCCCAATTTTTTAGGATTGGTAGTGGTTTTTTGTGGTTGTTGATGGTTTGAAACAGTTATGGTCTGTAATCTCTGAACAATAGTTTCTTAGGGTTAAGGATCCTGGATCCTTTTGAACAATAGGTAGGATTACAAAAGGTGGAGGGATCCTCTGTTTGGGGGATGAAGCCGTTGTGATCCTGCCGCTTTCACTTTCCTGCACAATGCTAAGACCGCATAGACAATGGACACCCTTTGCCAACCCATGTGGACGGGCCACGTTTTGCTGGTAGAAATGTGGGTTGGCAATTTTGACAACTTTCTTGAAAGGGTTAATGATCCTTTTGTTTAATAATATAACTTTAACTTTTCTGGCTTATCTCGTGTTGTTATCCTTTAATTATCTTCTTTTTTCTCAATTGTCTTTGTAGTATATTTATCAAGAGTTGAAAATATGTTTTAATAAATTTAGGATATGATCCTAGATCAAATATCCTGATATTGAAAATATTCAAAGTATTTTAGTTCAAGGATCATAGGTTTGGTTGTCAAAGTATAAGGGTCGGTTAGGATAATGAGTATAATCAAAATAGTCAAGGATCATACCTGAGGATCCAAGTTAGGATCCTAACCTTCAATCGGGATAACCACAAGTAAAACTTTAATGGATGATAAGGATTAAGGATCCTTATTTGTTTAACTTCGAGAACCTGAAAGATGGAACATATCTTGGGACTAAGCCAACGTAAGAGATAAATTAGCAACTGGGGACATGCCCAAAGGATAACCGAGAATGATCCCGGAGGATCACTGGGGACAAGCCCAAAGGATAACTGGGGATGATCCCGGAGGATCACTGGGGACAAGCCCAAAGGATCGTATGTAAACTGGAGTATGGCCCTTACTGGCGACTATCCAAACTTAGTGACATGAAAATGTCAAAACCTTAGCTAACGTGAAAACGTTAGAAAGCTTAGGAACGGATGTATGGTACGTCTACCATTATACGGAGGATCCTAAATATAGCCAGTACGATGAGGTTGTCAGCCCCGGGAGTGGGTACTGGTCCCAAAGACGTGAACTATATCAGGATCATCGTGCGCTGCTGGCGGAAACTGGGGATAATCCCAAGGATAACTGGGGTTGGACCCAAGGATCTGCGGTGCTTTTGAAGATCTTTGACGATATGCTGAAGATACCTGAACTTATCATAACTCAAATGTTTCGTGAGTAGAGGATGAAGGATACATGATCCTTATCCTTAGGTAAAAAGTAAGAAAATGCAATAGTTTCTAGGATAAGCATATTACCAGAGTAAGGATCACTGATATCACCGGGATCCTTTAAGGAAAATGTAAGGATCACGTGCACGGAGGATCATGTTCACATGAAATATTTCTTTAAGTGAACAGCATTCCAGGCTCTTGGCAACAAGTTTCCTTCCATGGTTAGCAACCTGTATGCCCCCTTTCCTGCTTCAGCTTCAATCAAGTAGGGACCTTCCCATTTTGGTGCTAACTTCCCGTCAGCAGGATTGATAGTATTTTGAAATGCTTTTCTCAACACCATGTCTCCGACTTGGAACTTCCTTATTCTGACATTTTTGTTGCAGGCACCAGCCATTCTTTGTTGGTAGCTTGCCATCCTTATCTTAGCTAGATCCCTGATTTCCTCAATAGTATCCAAATCCTGAGCTAGGATGGTAGCATTTTCTTCAGGATCACGAGCACTTGTTCTAGCAGTTGGGATCACCATTTCTGTTGGGATCACTGCTTCTGCCCCAAATACTAAAGAGAAAGGTGTTTGACCAGTGGTATTCTTGGGAGTTGTCCTATCAGCCCATAGCACATAAGGTAACTCCTCTGCCCATTTCCCCTTCTTGGATCCTAGCTTCTTCTTCAGATTGTTGATGATGATCTTGTTGGATGATTCTGCTTGACCATTGGCTTGTGGGTGAACTGGTGTTGATGTGATCATCTTGATTCCCCAACTGTCACAAAAGTTAGTAGTTCTGGTTCCAATGAATTGGGAACCATTATCACATACAATTTCAGAGGGAATGCCAAATCTAGTTATAATGTTTCTTTTGATAAAGGATATAACTTCTTTTTCTCTGACTTGAGCAAAAGCTTCAGCTTCTATCCATTTAGAGAAATAGTCAGTCATAGCAAGCATAAATACTTTTCCACCAGGTGCTTTAGGGAGCTTGCCAACTATATCCATCCCCCATCTCATGAATGGCCAAGAGGATGGTATTGGGTGTAAAAATTCAGCTGGCTGATGGAGGATATTGCTATGTCTTTGGCAAGGATCACACTTCTTAGCATACTCTACAGCATCCCTTTTCATGATTGGCCAGTAGTATCCTGTTCTAAGGATCCTTGAGAATAATGCCCTGCCCCCAGTGTGGTTTCCGCAATCTCCTTCATGGAAGTCTCTCAACACTTCTTCAATTTCAGGATCCTCGATACATCTTAAATATGGTCCTGCAAGGGATCGTTTATATAGCACATTATTTAGGATTGTAAATTGAGATACCTTGATCCTGAAAGCTCTAGGATTTTCGTCCATTGGAATCTCTCCGTTTTGCAAGTATTTCATGATTGGTGGGATCCATGATCCTGAATAAGATTGAGCTTCTTCACTAGGGATTACTGCAGTATCCTCTTCTATTTCCATGGCCACTTGATTTTTAATAGCAGGAGCTAGGATATGGATGATAGGGATACTTATGTCTTCTGGGATTTTTAAGGATGATCCTAAGTTGGCCAATGCATCAGCTTCCGTGTTATCCTCCCTTGGTACCTGTGTTAAGCTAAAAGAAACAAAAGAGAGTGCCAATTCTTTGACTATCTCTAAATATTTGATTAGTTTGTCACCTTTAACGGCATAGGATCCATTAAAGTGATTGGTGATTAATAATGAGTCTACATATACTTTAAGATATTTTACCCCCATATCCTTAGCAATTTGCAAGCCAGCAATCAAGGCTTCATACTCAGCCTCATTGTTAGTTGCTTGGAACTCACAGGCTATGGAGTGGGGTATTATGTCCCCCTGTGGCGATTTTAGTAGGATCCCGAGCCCTGTGCCCTTGACATTTGAGGATCCGTCAGTGTGTAGTATCCAAGGATCCTTGGTTTCATCCAGCTGCTGGACCTCCAAATCTGCTTCTTTTTGTAGATCACTACTGAAATCAGCCACAAAGTCGGCTAAGGCTTGTGATTTAATGGCTGTTCTTGGTTCGTATCTTATATCATGGGCACTAAGCTTCACTGCCCACTTAGCCATTCTCCCTGACATCTCCGGTTTCCTGAGGACATTCTTAATTGGAAAATTAGTTTTAACAACAATAGTATGGGTTTCAAAATAATGCCTTAACTTAGTGGATGCCATGATTAATGCAAGAATAAGTTTTTCGAGGTGTGAGTACCTAGATTCGGCATCAAGTAGACTTTTACTTACATAGTAGATAGGATATTGTGTACCTTCGTGATCCTTGACAAGGACAGCACTTACAGTGGTTGAGGATACCGCCAGGTATAAGGATAACACATCTCCTTTTTCCGGTTTTGCTAATGCTGGTGCTGAGGACATATATTCTTTAAGGGCTTGTAAAGCGTTCTCATGCTTCTCAGTCCATTCAAACTTCTTATTCTTCCTTAGGATATCGTAGAATTCTTTGCATTTTTCTGAGGATTTCGATATGAACCTGTTCAAAGCTGCTATCCTGCCTGTCAGTCTTTGAACATCCTTGGCATTGGCAGGAGATTTGATATTTACTAATGCTTTGATTTGCTCCGGGCTTGCTTCAATGCCCCTCTGAGTTACCATGTATCCTAGGAACTTTCCTGCCTTAACACCAAAATGGCATTTTGAAGGATTAAGTTTCATGTTGTAATTATCAAGGATATCGAATGCTTCTTCCAAATCCTTTAGGTGATCCTCAGCTTTCTTTGACTTGACCACCATGTCATCTATGTACACCTCCATAGTTTTTCCAATTTGTTTTTGAACATCATATTCACCAGCCTTTGATATGTTCCACCTGCATTTCTTAGTCCAAAAGGCATGGCAATATAACAATATAGACCGGTTGGGGTCATAAAGGCTGTATCCTCTTGGTCAGATGGTTCCATCTGAATTTGTTGGAATCCAGATGATGCATCCATGAAGGTTAACAGTTCATGCCCCGCCGTTGCATCCACCATGGAGTCAATGTGGGGTAATGGGAAAGGATCCTTGGGACATGCCTTATTCAAATCAGTGAAATCAACACATACCCTCCACTTTCCATTTTTCTTTTGGACAACGACCACATTGGCTAACCATTTTGGATATTTTACCTCTCTGATCATACCTGCTCGAAGTAGTCTCTCTACTTCTTCTTGGATAATGGCATTTCTTTCTGGTGCAAACTTCCTCCTTTTTTGATGGATTGGTTTGATAGACCTGTCAATGCCAAGTTTGTGAGTAATAATATCCTTAGATATACCTGTCATATCTTCATGTTTCCAAGCAAAGGTAGATTTTCTTCTTTTGAGGAAGGATATCATGTCTTCTTTCATCTTGCCAAGGATCCCTAATCCGATATAGATTTTTGATTCAGGATCACTAGGATCCAAGAGGATTTCATCCACATCTTGTTCCCTTGCCTCCAAGACATTCCTCGGAGGATACTGTAATTGCTATTGCTCCCTTGGCTTCGAGGTTGGCTTCATGGATGAGGTATAACAATCCTTAGCCTCCTGCTGATCACTGTCGATCTTGATTATCCCCCATGGGCTAGGGAGCTTCACACATTGATGGTAGGTAGCTGGGACTGCTTTCATATCGTGTATCCAAGGCCTGCCAAGGATAACGTTGCAACAAGATAAACAGTCAATAACACAAAATTTCTGATAATTATGTAATCCTTCCACGTAGATTGGGAGTTTGATGTCCCCCAGAGTTTTCTTCGTTTCTCCACTGAATCCTACAAGCACGGAGGATCTCGGTGTGATGTCTGATTCTGGGATACCCATTTTCTTCAGAACATCAAGCTGGATAATGTTCACTGAGCTTCCTCCATCGATAAGGATCCTGCGTACAAAATGGTTAGAGATAAAGAGAGTAATAACTAAACTATCATGATGAGGATCCTGAATGTTGATGCGATCATCCTCATCAAATGTTATCATCTTCCCTTCTGAGACACTTGATGTTCTAATAGGCCTTTCTCCATTATCCATTTTTGATTCTTTTGCATGTCTTTTGGCCGCCGAGAAGGATGTACCACAGATGTCTGATCCTCCGGATATAAAGTTGATCACTTGTGCATCTGCCGGAGGTGTTGGAGCTTTTTCAGGGATCCTTTCAGGATCCTGGGTCCTTTGCTTTTTTCTCCCCAACAATTCTTTTAGATGCCCCTTGCTTAGCAGGTATCCAATTTCTTTTCTTAAGGCTATGCAATCTTCAGTTAGATGCCCGAAATCCTCATGGTATGCACACCATTTTGACTTGTCTTTAGTCCCGGATGGTTTATCATTCTTCCTGGGCCATCTAGCTTTTTCACCTAGATTCTGCATTGCAAGGATCAGTTCATGATTATCAACGGAGAAACAATATTCTGAGATTGGAGGATAATCTTCATCATCCTCTTCCTGGTCAACAGCATGCACATTCTTGTTCTCATTTCTATGGTAGGATTTGAATTTGTTGTTCTTGAAGGAGGATCCTTGCTTCTCCTGTTTTGAGGATCCTACTTGTCTCTCCTGGATCCTCTTGTCATCCTCTAGCCGGATGAACCTGAGTGCTCGAGTTCTTACTTCATCTAGATTCCTGCATGGTGTCATAACAAGATCATCATAGAATAATGAATCCTTAAGCAGTCCCATTTTGAAGGCTTCAACAGCCGTAGCCATATCCAAGTTGGGAATGTCCAAGGATTCTTTACTAAATTTAGTTATATAATCCCTTAATGATTCATTATGATTTTGAGTTATCCTGTACAAATCACTAGTTAATTTTTCAAATTTTCTGCTACAAGAGAATTGGTTATTGAATAAATTAACTAAATTAGCAAATGAAGTAATAGAGTAGGGGGGAAGACTTAGCAGCCACTTAAGAGCTGATCCAGTAAGAGTGGATCCAAATCCTTTACATAGGCATGCTTCCTTCAACTTTTCTGGGATAGGATTGATCTCCATCCTCTCCCTGTATTGTGCTATATGCTCCTCTGGATCCGTTGTGCCATCATACAGCTTCATGGTAGGGACATGGAATCTTTTGGGTACCTCTGCATCACAAATTGGTGGTGCAAAGCGAGATACCTTGTGGCTTCCATCTGCAATCTCTGGGATAGGTTTGACTACCCCTGGAACACTTGAAATCATATCCTTTAGCTTCTGCAACTCCCTGGCCATAGCATGATTGGTACCTGTATCCTGCATGAATCCATGGTTAGTGGTAGGATAATTATTTAAAGTGTTACCTCCCATTGGGTTCAAGTTAGGGAATCCATATTGCTGGGATTCTGGAACAACGGAGGGACCAGTGGAAGCAATGGTCTGCATTGGAATGAAGTCCCCTTGATGGACATCTAGACTTCCTGTTTGCAAACTTTTTAGGGATCCTGGCATCTGTAAGGATCCTGGTGTCTGGGATGATCCTGGAACGAAGGAGGATCCTTGGCCCTGGAATGATCCTGGAACGAAGGAGGATCCTTGAACCTGGGATGATCCTGGAACAAAGGAGGATCCTTGGCCCTGGAATGATCCTGGAACAAAGTAGGATCCTTGAAACTGCTGTGCCCCCGGATAGGCTCCCGAATTCATGAAGGATCCCATGTACTGAGGATAGGATCCTACTGGCCGAAAATGTGAGCCTGATGTCTGAGTCATTGCTGCCGAGTTGAGATGTAATCCTCTTGACTCCCCTATGATTTGCACGTCCGGGATTCCTGATGGCTGGGAAGTGATCATTGGAGTATCGAAGCTCAAGGATTTGGGCATCAGTGGGGAATGATCCTCTGCCGCTTTCTTTTGTCTTTTGAGGTCTCCAATTTCCCTGAGGATCCTGTCATTAGTCTCATCCTGCCGCTGCATACGATCCTTCATCTGCAAAATTAAAGCAAATACATCACTAGTACTGGGAATAGAAGAATTCATAGTAGAAGAAGATGGAGGTTTAGAGAAAGTGGGAGTTGATCTCTTCTCAGTATTTTTCTGAGATCCTGCCGGTGGAGGAGGCAAAGTGGTCTGTGATGAGGTGACTGCAGACATCGCCGTGGATGTGTTCTTCAATGATGAAGCCATGTAACTCTTTGAAATGATTTCGAACAAAAGATTTTCTTATGAATGAAGCACCAATTGCCCCACGGTGGGCGCCAAACTGTTTTGGTCAAAAATCACACAAGGATAATGTAACCAAACTTTATGTAAATGGGGTATGATGCTTGGTTAATTATGAAAGTAAAGGATCACTTCTGTGATAAAAGATGCAAAGACACAATGATTTATACGAGGAAAAAGCCCTTGATCAATGTATGATCTCCGGCATAAAAAACCTCGGGTGATGGCAACTACCGATCACCAACTTCCATATAAGAAAAATATGATTACAACTTTGGATGATAATGAGCTGAGTACAAGGATCACTATCGTTTCGAGTGTCTAAGTGTGTGAGAGTTGCGTTGTATGTCGTATATGTTCTTCCGAATGAGGAAGAGTGGTATTTATACGTGTGTAGGTGACCTATTTTAGGTAGCTAAACTAATATTCAGCTCATTACCCCTTTAGAAATGAGATACAATCTAGCCTAAATAGCCGCCCATAAATCAAGCCAAGTTTCCATATCCTGTGCAACGTCTATCTTCAATTAAGCTCTTGCCATAATTGTGAAGACGCGTCCCTTGATCATGATGCCTAGAGCGTATCCTGCTAGATGTTCCTGCAAAACAATGTTGTATTAAGCGGAAGTGGCCGTTAGTATGAGGATCACTATAATGTCCCATGATCCTGATCCTGAAGTCCCGCTGAGGATCACTATCTGCCAAAGAAACAAGGATCACTGGTTAGGATCACGTATAAGGATCACCTATAATAAAAATCCAGCCCTAACAGATATGACTTCCTTTTCTCTGACTTGGGCGAAGGCTTCGGCTTCTATCCACTTAGAAAAATAGTCAGTCATGGCAAGCATAAATACTTTTCCACCAGGTGCTTTAGGAAGCTTGCCCACTATATCCATTCCCCATCTCATGAATGGCCAAGAGGATGGTATAGGGTGTAGCAGTTCAGCTGGTTGATGAAGGATATTGCTGTGTCTTTGACAAGGATCACATTTCCTAGCATATTCTACAGCATCCCTTTTCATGGTTGGCCAGTAGTATCCTGTTCTAAGGATCCTTGAGAATAATGCCCTGCCCCCAGTGTGGTTTCCACAATCTCCTTCATGGAAGTCTCTCAACACTTCTTCAATTTCAGGATCCTCAATACATCTTAAGTATGGTCCTGCAAGGGATCGTTTATATAGCACATTATTTAAGATTGTAAATTGAGATACCTTGATCCGGAAAGCTCTAGGATTTTCTCCCATTGGAATCTCTCCGTTTTGCAAGTATTTCATGATTGGTGAGACCCATGATCCTGAATAAGATTGAGCTTCTTCACTAGGGATTATTGCAGTATCCTCTTCTATTTCCATGGCCACTTGATTTTCAATAGCAGGAGCCAGGATATGGGTGATAGGGATACTTATGTCTCCTGGAATTTTTAAGGATGATCCTAAGTTGGCCAATGCATCAGCTTCCGTGTTATCCTCCCTTGGTACCTGTGTTAAGCTGAAAGAAACAAAAGAGAGTGCCAATTCTTTGACTATCTCTAAATATTTGGTTAGTTTTTCACCTTTAACAGCATAGGATCCATTAAAGTGATTGGTGATTAATAATGACTCTACATATACTTTAAGATATTTTACCCCCATATCCTTAGCAATTTGCAAGCCAGCAATCAAGGCTTCATACTCAGCCTCATTGTTAGTTGCTTGGAACTCACAGGCTATGGAGTGGGGTATTATATCCCCCTGTGGCGATTTTAGTATAATCCCGAGCCCTGTGCCCTTGACATTTGAGGATCCGTCAGTGTGTAATATCCAAGGATCCTTGGTTTCATCCAGCTGCTAGACCTCCAATTCTGCTTCTTTTTGTAGATCACTACTGAAATCAGCCACAAAGTCGGCTAAGGCTTGTGATTTAATGGCTGTTCTTGGTTCATATCTTATATCATGGGCACTAAGCTTCACTGCCCACTTAGCCATTCTCCCTGACATCTCCGGTTTCCTGAGGACATTCTTAATTGGAAAATTAGTTTTGACAACAATAGTATGGGTTTCAAAATAATGCCTTAACTTAGTGGATGCCATGATTAATGCAAGAATAAGTTTTTCGAGGTGTGAGTACCTGGATTCGGCATCAAGTAGACTTTTACTTACATAGTAGATAGGATATTGTGTACCTTCGTGATCCTTGACAAGGACAGCACTTACAGCGGTTGAGGATACCGCCAGGTATAAGGATAACACATCTCCTTTTTCCGGTTTTGCTAATGCTGGTGCTGAGGACATATATTCTTTAAGGGCTTGTAAAGCGTTCTCATGCTTCTCAGTCCATTCAAACTTCTTATTCTTCCTTAGGATATCGTAGAATTCTTTGCATTTTTCTGAGGATTTCGATATGAACCTGTTCAAAGCTGCTATCTTGCCTGTCAGTCTTTGAACACCCTTGGCATTGGCAGGAGATTTGATATTTACTAATGCTTTGATTTGTTCCGGGCTTGCTTCAATGCCCCTCTGAGTTACCATGTATCCTAGGAACTTTCCTGCCTTAACACCAAAATGGCATTTTGAAGGATTAAGTTTCATGTTGTAATTATCGAGGATATCGAATGCTTCTTCCAAGTCCCTTAGGTGATCCTCAGCTTTCTTTGACTTGACCACCATATCATCTATGTATACTTCCATAGTTTGTCCAATTTGATCTTTGAACATCATATTCACCAGCCTTTGGTATGTTGCACCTGCATTTCTTAATCCAAAAGGCATGGCGATATAACATTACAAACCTGTTGGGGTCATGAAGGCTGTATCCTCTTGGTCAGATGGTTCCATCTGAATTTGTTGGAATCCAGATGATGCATCCATGAAGGTTAACAGTTCATGCCCCGTTGTTGCATCCACCATGGAGTCAATGTGGGGTAATGGGAAAGGATCCTTGGGACATGCCTTATTTAAATCAGTGAAATCGACACATACCCTCCACTTTCCGTTTTTCTTTTGTACAACAACCACATTGGCTAACCATTTTGGATACTTTACCTCTCTGATCATACCTGCTCGAAGTAGTCTCTCTACTTCTTCCTGGATAATGGCATTCCTTTCTGGTGCAAATTTCCTCCTTTTTTGATGGATTGGTTTGATAGACCTGTCAATGCCAAGTTTGTGAGTAATAATATCCTTAGATATACCTGTCATATCTTCATGTTTCCAAGCAAAGGTAGATTTTCTTCTTTTGAGGAAGGATATTAAGTCTTCTTTCATCTTGCCAAGGATCCCTGATCCGATATAGATTTTTGATTCAGGATCATTAGGATCCAAAAGGATTTCGTCCACATCTTGTTCCCTTGCCTCCAAGACATCCCTCGGAGGATACTGTAATTGCTATTGCTCCCTTGGCTTCGAGGTTGGCTTCATGGATGAGGTATAACAATCCTTAGCCTCCTGCTGATCACTGTCGATCTTGATTATTCCCCATGGGCTAGGGAGCTTCACACATTGATGGTAGGTAGATGGGACTGCTTTCATATCATGTATCCAAGGCCTGCCAAGGATAACGTTGCAACAAGATAAACAGTCAATAACACAAAATTTTTGGTAATTATGTAATCCTTCCACGTAGATTGGGAGTTTGATGTCCCCCAGAGTTTTCTTCGTTTCCCCACTGAATCCTACAAGCACGGAGGATCTTGGTGTGATGTCTGATTCTGGGATTCCCATCTTCTTCAGGACATCAAGCTGGATAATGTTCACTGAGCTCCCTCCATCAATAAGGATCCTGCGGACAAAATGGTTAGAGATAAAAAGAGTGATAACTAAACTATCATGGTGAGGATCCTGAATGTTAATGCGATCATCCTCATCAAATGTTATCATCTTCCCTTCTGAGACACTTGATGTTCTAATAGGCCTTTCTCCATTATCCATTTTTGATTCTTTTGCATGTCTTTTGGCCGCCGAGAAGGATGTACCACAGATGTCTGATCCTCCAAATATAAAGTTGATCACTTGTGCATTCGCCGGAGGTGCTGGAGCTTTTTCGGGGATCCTTTCAGGATCCTGGGTCCTTTGCTTTTTTCTCCCCAGCAATTCTTTTAGATGCCCCTTGCTTAGCAGGTATCCAATTTCTTTTCTTAAGGCTATGCAATCTTCAGTTAGATGCCCGAAATCCTCATGGTATGCACACCATTTTGACTTGTCTTTAGTCCCGGATGGTTTGTCATTCTTCCTGGGCCACCTAGCTTTTTCACCTAGATTCTGCATTGCAAGGATCAGTTCATGATTATCAACAGAAAAACAATATTCTGAGATTGGAGGATATTCTTCATCATCCTCTTCCTGGTCAACAGCATGCACATTCTGATTTTCATTTCTATGGTAGGATTTGAATTTGTTGCTCTTGAAGGAGGATCCTTGCTTATCTTGTTTTGAGGATCCTACTTGTCTCTCCTGGATCCTCTTGTCATCCTCTAGCCGGATGAACCTGAGTGCCCGAGTTCTTACTTCATCTAAGTTCCTGCATGGTGTCATAACAAGATCATCATAGAATAATGAATCCTTAAGCAGTCCCATTTTGAAGGCTTCAACAGCCGTAGCCATATCCAAGTTAGGAATGTCCAAGGATTCTTTACTAAATTTAGTTATATAATCTCTTAATGATTCATTATGATTCTGAGTTATCCTGTACAAATCACTAGTTAATCTTTCAAATTTTCTACTGCAAGAGAATTGGTTATTGAATAAATTAACTAAATTAGCAAACGAAGTAATAGAGTAGGGGGGAAGACTTAGCAGCCATTTAAGAGCTGATCCAGTAAGAGTGGATCCAAATCCTTTACATAGGCATGCTTCCTTCAACTTTTCTGGGATAGGATTGATCTCCATCCTCTCCCTGTATTGTGCTATATGCTCCTCTGGATCCGTTGTGCCATCATACAGCTTCATAGTAGGGATATGGAACCTTTTGGGTACCTCTGCATCACAAATTGGTGGTGCAATGCGAGATACCTTGTGGCTTCCATCTGCAATCTCTGGGATAGGCTTGACTACCCCTGGAACACTTGAGATCATATCTTTTAGTTTCTGCAACTCCCTGGCCATAGCATGATTGACACCTGTATCCTGCATGAATCCATGGTTAGTGGTAAGATAATTATTTAAAGTGTTACCTCCCATTGGGTTCAAGTTAGTGAATCCATATTGTTGGGATTCTGGAATAACGGATGGACCAGTGGAAGCAATGGTCTGCATTGGAATGAAATCCCCTTGATGGACATCTAGACTTCCTGTTTGCAAACTTTTTAGGGATCCTGGCATCTGGAAGGATCCTGGTATTTGGAAGGATCCTGGTATCTGGGATGATCCTGGAACGAAGGAGGATCCTTGAACCTGGGATGATCCTGGAACGAAGTAGGACCCTTGAAATTGCTGTGCACCCGGATAAACTCCTGAATTCATGAAGGATCCTATATACTGAGGGTAGGATCCTGCTGGCTGAAAATGTGAGCCTAATGCCTGAGTCATTGCTGTCGATCCGTGGTGCAATCCTCTTGATTCTCCCATGATTTGCACGTCTGGAATTCCTGATGGCTGAGAAGTAATCATTGGAGTATCAAAGCTCAAGGATTTGGGCATTAGTGGAGAATGATCCTCTGCCGTTTTCTTCTGTCTTTTGAGATCTCCAATTTCCCTGAGGATCCTGTCATTAGTCTCATCCTGCCGCTGCATACGATCCTTCATCTGCAAAATTAAAGCAAACACATCACTAGTACTGGGAATAGAAGAATTCATAGCAGAAGGAGATGGAGTTTTAGAAGTGGTAGGAGTTTGTCTCTTCTCAGCATTTTTCTGGGATCCTGCCGGTGGTGGAGGCAGAATGTTCTGGGATGAGGTGACTGCAGACATTGCCGTGGACATGTTTTTCAATGATGAAGCCATGTAATTCTTTGAAATGATTTCGAACAAAGAGGTTTTCTTATGAATGAAGCACCAATTGCCCCACGGTGGGCGCCAAACTGTTTTGGTCAAAAATCACACAAGGATAATGTAACCAAACTTTATGTAAACGGGGTATGATGCTTGGTTAATTATGAAAGTAAAGGATCACTTCTGTGATAAAGATGCAAAGACACAATGATTTATACGAGGAAAAAGCCCTTGATCAATGTATGATCTCCGGCATAAAAAACCTCGGGTGATGGCAACTACCGATCACCAACTTCAATATAAGAAAAATATAGTTACAACTTCGGATGATAATGAGCTGAGTACAAGGATCACTATTGTTTCGAGTGTCTAAGTGTGTGAGAGTTGCGTTGTATGTCGTGTGTCCTCTTCCAAATGATGGAGAGTGGTATTTATACAAGTGTAGGTGACCTATTTTAGGTAAAAGGACTAATTATCAGCTCATTACCCCTTTAGAAATAAAAGACAATCTAGCCTAAATTGCCGCCCATAAATCAAGCCATGTTTCCATATCCTGTGCAACGTCTATCTCCGATTAAGCTCTTGCCATAATTGTGAAGACACGTCCCTTGATCATGATGCTTAGAGCGTATCCTGCTAGATATTCCTGCAAAAAATAACATTGCATTAAGCGAAGATGATCGTTAGTATGAGGATCCTATAATGTCCCATGATCCTGATCCTGAAGTCCTGCTGAGGATCACTGTCTGCCAAAGAAACAAGGATCACTGGTTAGGATCACGTGTAAGGATCACCTATAATAAAAATCCAGCCCTAACAATTACCACCAAATATAATTAAAATTATTCAGTAACAAAACCTACATACAAAAAAAACACACATACCTACCACATTACAAGTGGGTGTATCACAACAATTACCCCGAATCCCTAAAACATCATATACATCAAACCATCTTCGCAAATGTAGGTATGAAACTATGATTTAATCGTCATATTAACATATAAAGGATTTGAAACGACAATTAATCATCATGTTAACATATGAAAGTGCAAAAACAAATTGTATAAACTTACAAATTCACAGAACTGTGTAGCATCATGTTACGATGAATCCATTTGATGTTTGTTCTTCAGTTTCTCCTTATTTGTGCCAGTTTCTCCTTATTTGTGCCGAAATCTTCAATGATTCTGTTATTATTGCCCTAATTTCGGATATACGATGAATATATGATGGATGATTCTTTTCTTATAGCCCTAATTTGAATATACGATGGATACATGATGAATTATACGATCAATACGACGAATTTTGGGGGATTTGGAGTGTGCATTATAAGAACGATATGACGAATTTTGGGGGATTTGGAGTGTGACGTGAATTGAGATGATGAATTGTGTAGAAACCGATGGATCTGGACATGAAGTGAATAAAAAAGAGGATTTAATTGTTGTTTGAAGTCCATAAAAAGGAGGAGTGGCAGCTGTTTTGAATTTTATTATGTATTTACAAAATTCCATGTTCACATTGGTTCTCGTGGTTCTCGCAATAAGGGTGGTTCTCGCATGAACCCCACCCTATCTATCTATATATATATATATATATATATATAGATAGAGATCCAAACAATATTATAAACTAATGCATACTTTTCCTGCACCTATTTTTATTCTTAGTGAAGGCAGACTTTATTGGAAAATATCAAAAAATTACTTTTTTTCTTCTTTTTTGTCAAAAAGTTCTCTTTATTAAAGGGAAACACAAAGCAAAAGAAATAATGAGGCAATCACCAAACTAATGCAAATAACATAGTCGAACAGGAGTCTGTGCTTGAATGGTTATTCGATTATTGTTATTGTTTTTTATGGCTTCTAGTAAAAAAATGTAATTTTAAAATTAGTTGGACCAGGTGGTTGTAAAATCCACTTCTTATCATGTAACTCTTTTTTGTTTTTCTAGTCGGTGGTGTGGTGGTATAAAATTCTTTTGGCCGTTAAGAAAAATAAATTTGTCGATTACAAGGTTGTAAGTTCTTTACCAGTATCCTTGTATTATTTTGTGTTTTCTTCTTTATTTGGAAGAGGATCCTTGTTTTCTTCTTTATTTGGAAGAAGATTCTTCTTGGGAAGTTACATTGCTAAAATTTTTAAAAACATGATATAAATCCTAGCAATTTTTAAAAACATGATATAAATCCTGATGACGGGGTAGTCCGAGACCAAATAAAAAGACCAAGTATGAAAACGCCCAAAAGGTTAAAAGGTTCAATGGTTGAAAAAGCTGAAGAGATGGAGTAAAGTAACACGTGAACAGTGAACAAGTCACATCCCCAAAACAGTCTCACCAACCACAGCCGTAAAAGCAATGCAGGTCCACAGAGTACATACTATTATCCGGGGGTCAAAAGGCTTCAACCCCCGAAAGGGTAAGCCCCTCACTGCAAGCTAGTTCACTAGTCATAAGAGTACTTCTTTAAGAAATGTCTTCTCCTATATAATGACACTTCATTCATCAAAGAAAGACATTCCAGATCAGATTTGCTTCCTCAAACTCTGGTCCTTCACATCGTACACTTGCTTCACTCAAGTATCTTTCACTCACACTCACATTACACTTATTCTTTTTGTTCCTCAGTCCATTTCTGAACAACACTTCAGAATTAGATCTTCAAACAAGAAATATAAACTAGTGAACCTCCTTCCACGTCTTGCAAACGTGGGGGGACCCCACGACCTGCGTTAGGCAAGGTTAAACCCTTTAACCCTTCTGCCTAACCACCCTTGCTACTATCTTTGGTCTAATATTTGTTGTCTCAACAAGTTGGCGCCCACCGTGGGGCTACGCCGCTCTTTCTCCTCAAAAAGACCTAGTAGTGTAGCTCTCATCTCTTAGAATCGCCATGTCTGAAAGTGGATCCCTGAGTGAAGTGAACCAGGTACCAAACACTTCAACTCCGGGTAGTAGCCAAGCTCATGTGGCTATTCCAACTTCTTTTTCAACTCCGGGGAGCACACCCGAGTTTCTCACCTTTAACACTCCAACTCCCTCTAGATCTGGAGTTCCTTCCCCTAATGTCGGTGTCACGGACACCCCCACACGTATTGAACTCACCCTCGAGGGAGTTGCTAATAACTTTCTTGAGTTGAGGACCCTCCTCAACCAGTATGTGAACAAAGAAAAAGACAAGGGAGTGAGGATTCGTCTAGACTATGATGAACCTGAACCAACACTGTCTCCCGGACCTCCCATTCCACCTTTTACAATCAGGAATGAGGCTGGCCCCAGTAATCCTCCAAACCCCGTTCCGTATTTATCTACCATGACAAATCCGACAACATATCCCCTCTTTTCGTCCCGACCAGTTACAAGTGGTGCTCCTCTGGGTCATGAGCTGACTTTGGACCAGCTCCTACATTCCCCAGTATCGAACTTTCCAGCCTCTACCGCCACTTCGTGGGAACAAGCCCTGTCCGTGCTTCCATTAGCACGGAGCGCGATAATGAGCACCCCCCTTGGAGTTAGCTGCCCGATCACATCCGGAAGCCTCCAAGGTTTCAACCCTATGTCCTAGATGATGACCCAGATGATGGCCAGTTTCCCGTGGCAACACTTTATCAATCAAGTGCTAGCCACTCAAGGGAACAACAATGGTAATAACAATATAGGTACAAGGGTCGAAGAAGACTTGGCTAAACCCTACAAGCCGAGTAACCTTTCATGCTTCTCACAACAAATAGCCGATTATGATTTTCAGACAAAGATCAAGATGCCGTCCCACATCAGAACGTATGATGGGTCTGAGGACCCAGAGGACCATCTTCAGATCTTTACCGGTGAAGCAAGAATAGAGAAATGGTCAAACGCTGAATGTTGTCTAATGTTCATGCAAACCCTTATCGGATCTGCCAGGATCTGGTTCAACGATCTACCTGCTCGAAGCATTCGAAGCTTTGACGATCTCAGCAAGGGTTTTTTAACCAACTTCTCTCAGCAGAGACGATATGTCAAAGATGCAACAGTCATTTTTCAAATAAAACAACGAGACAATGAAAGTCTTTGTGAGTTTATTGAACGATACAAAAAGGAAGGTCTAACCTATGTAGGGGCAGATGAAAAAATGAGGGTAGCCGGTTTCATGAACGCTATCACCTCGAAATACCTCACAAGAGATTTCAACAAGTCTCTGTCTAAGACCTTGGAAGAAGCCCTTGAAAGGGCAGAAGCCCACATCCGGGGAGAGGAAGCAGTCGACATCAAAGAGCAAAGGAAAAGAGGGTCTAGCTGGCGAAGTAATAGCCCAGTCAGAAAAAGAGGGAATTACAACTCATATGACAAACGGCAAAAGGGTTCAGACCATCGAATGTCTGAAGGCCGGAACCCTCCAACCAGGGAAAAAGGCATGAGTTTCACACCCCTCACAAAGACCCCTCAAGAAATCCTTGCAACAGAAGAAGTCAAACAGAACTTTAGGCCTCCAAGACCTCTCCCCAAAAGCAGAAAAAACGAGAACTCCACACAGTTCTGCAAGTTCCATGAAGAAAAGGGTCACCACACCAACGATTGCTTCCAGCTCAAGAAAAGAATTGAAGAAGTCGTTAAGTCAGGAGAACTTGCCCATTTGGTAAAAGGGGTTCGAGACAAAATGGCTGAAGGAAAGGGAAAGGAAGTCAATATGGTGAACTCTGATGAAAAGGTTCCTCATAAAAGGCAGCGGTTGGAAGCTTGGGAGCTTCAATGTGTTTGCTTTCGCCCAACAGAAAAAGGCCCTCTTTCAAGCCCTCTCGTCGTGGAAGCTACCGTTGGAACGTTGGAAACACATAGGGCATACATAGACACTGGGGCAGCCACTGAAATCATGTTCGAGAAATTTTTCAACCACCTGAGCAATGAAGAACGTTCAAAGCTTCAACCCTCTGGAACCTCCATAAAAGGCATTGCTGATATACCCCTCAAGCCTTTAGGGCAACTGACACTAGATGTTTGCTTCAGTGAAGGTCAGAAGAAAAGGATCCAACCACTTACCTTCGTGGTTCTCAACATACGTTCAAACTATGATGTGATCATAGGGAGGCCGGGGCAATGTGCCTTCTTTATGGCAGTGTCCGTTGGGCATGGCACGGTAAAATTCCCAACCGAAAGGGGGGTAGCAACCCTTCAACCCTCCCTAGAGGCCTATATGGTTGAAGGCGAAAGTCCCAGAAGTGAAGAAGACAGGCGAAGGCTTATCATAAATCCTAAGTACTCTGAACAAATAATAAGGGTCAACCCAAGCCTTTTGCAAGAAACTCTCTCTTATTTGGAAAAGTTGTTGACACATTACAGCGACGTCTTCGCTTGGTGTCCGGAAGATATGACAGGAATCCCCCGAAGCATTGCTGAGCATGAGTTGAAGATACCACCCGATGTCAAACCTGTGGTCCAAAAGAAAAGAAGCTTAGCACCAGAAAGAAGCCTGGCTGCTTGTCAGGAGGTTGAGAAGCTCATATCTGCTGATATTCTCCGAGAAGTCAAGTACCAATCATGGGTTGCAAACCCGGTTATGGTGAAGAAACCAGATAACTCCTGGAGAATGTGCATAGACTTCAAAGATCTCAACAAAGCTTGTCCTAAGGACTGCTATCCACTACCAGAAATTCACCTTAAGGTTGACTCGCTCACCGGTTACCCTTTCAAATGCTTTCTTGATGCTTACAAAGGGTATCATCAAATACTCATGAAAGAGGAAGATGAAGAAAAGACGGCGTTCCACACTGATAAGGGAATCTTCTGTTACAAGAAGATGCCCTTTGGACTAAAGAACGCCGGAGCAACCTACCAACGTTTGGTGGACAAAGCTTTTGCAAGCCAAATTGGTAAAAACATGGAAGCCCATGTTGATGACTTGGTAATAAAAAGTAAGACGGAGTATCAAATGCTTGACGACATCCAAGAAACTTTCAAAAATCTCAGAAAGGTTAACATGAAACTTAACCCTGAAAAATGCTCATTTGGGTTCGAAGAAGGAAAATTCTTGGGCCACATTGTCGGAAAACAAAGCATCAAGGCCAATCCAAACAAAGTAAAAGCTGTCCTCGAAGCCAAGCCACCAAAAACCAAAAAAGAGGTTGAAAGCTTAAACGGGAAACTTGCTGCCCTGAAGCGTTTCACTTCCAAGCTGGCTGAAAGGTCCCTACCCTTCTACAGAACACTTAAAAGTTGTTCTGATAAAAAGGATTTCAAATGGACCGATGAAGCTGAAGAAGCCTTCAACCAGATGAAGCAACACCTGGCTTCCTTGCCAGATATTGCAGCTCCAGAAACGGGAGAGCTGATTTCAGTCTATTTATCAGTCGCTGAAGAGGCTATAAGTGCAGTCCTCACAATCGAACGAAACACGGCTCAGGTACCTATTTACTTCTTCAGCAAAACTTTAAAATTGGCTGAAACCAAATATCCTCCCCTTGAAAAACTCGCCCTAGCCCTAGTTCAAACAGCTAGAAGGCTTAGGAGGTATTTCCAAGCACATCCCATACGAGTGGTCGCTGACCAACCTGTAAAAAATGTGCTTGAAAAACCCGAAAATTCGGGAAGATTGGCAAAATGGGCAGTGGAACTAGGTGAGCACAACATCACCTATGTCCCACAAAAAGCTATTAAAGCCCAAGTCTTGGCCGACTTCCTTGTGGAGGTCCCAAACCAAACAATTGACGAAGTGAACACTACCATCACTGAACCCTTCAACCCTCAAGCCTGGAAGCTATTCACCGACGGGGCTTCAAGCGTTGAAGTATCAGGGGCTGGGTTAGTTTTAATCAACCCAGAAGGATTGAAATTCACATATGCTCTTCGTTTTGATTTTCAGACCACCAATAATGAGGCTGAATACGAGGCACTGATCGCCGGCTTAAGGCTGGCCAAAGAAATGAAAGTCCAAAAGCTTGAAGTGTTCACAGACTCATTGCTAGTCTCAAGTCAAGTCAACGATAGCTACGTTGCCAAAGAACCCAATATGAGAAGATACAAAGAAAAATCCAAGGAATTGATGAACACCTTCCAAGCATGCAGTATCAAACAAATTCCAAGATCCCAAAACAAAAAGGCTGATGCCTTAAGTAAACTAGCATCCCTCACCTTTGCCCACCTCACCAAGAAGGTGCTGGTTGAAGTGTTGAAGGCTCCATCGATTGATGAATTGGAGGTCCAAGATGTAGTCACCGAAGAAGATCCAAACTGGATGAATCCCATCAAAAAATTCCTTCAAAATGGTGAACTACCCAATGATCAAGTAGAAGCTGAAAGGGTTAAAATCAAAGCAAGACAATATGTGTTGCAAGGAGAAACCCTCTATAAAAAGGGTTACCTTGCCCCCTTGCTAAGATGTGTTGGTCCCGAGCAAAGTAAGTATTTGATCAAGGAAATTCCCGAAGGCATATGTGGAGCCCATTTTGGAGCAAGGTCGGTGGTTGCAAAACTCATGAACCTCGGATATTTTTGGCCCTCGATGCATCGTGACACCACCGAGCAATTGAAGAAATGTGACGCTTGTCAAATTCATGCTCCAATCCCAAAAAGTCCCAAGCATGATCTTGTCCCAATAACCTCGGATGGCCATTCTATAAGTGGGGAATGGACATTGTTAGACCATTTCCTCCAAGCAAAGGAGGAGTGAAATTCTTGCTAGTGGCAATAGACTATTTCACCAAATGGCCCGAAGTTAAACCCCTGGCAAAGATCACAGGCAAACAGGTCATTGACTTCGTTTGGGAAAGTATCATCTGCCGCTATGGATTGCCAGGAGAGATCGTCACCGACAATGGAAAGCAATTCACTGAAAAGCCTTTCAGCCTTTGGTGTAAAGAGTACAGGATCAACCAGATCTTCAGCTCAGTGGCTTACCCGCAATCAAATGGTCAGGTTGAAAGGGCAAACCGAAGCATAGTGGAAGGCATCAAGACAAGATTGGGAAGGTATGAAAGCAATTGGCTCAAAGAATTGCCTAGTGTTCTATGGGCAATTAGAACAACCGAAAAAACAAGCCACAAGAAAACACCTTATAGCTTGGTATTTGGATCCGAGGCCGTAATCCCTGCTGAAATAGGAGTTGTAATCCGAGGCCGAAAAAACGAATCGTCAACATGGATCCCGAAACAAACCAAAAAGAGACCATGTTGAATTTGCAACTCCTAGAGGAAGCCCGAGATCAAGCTGCCATCCAAGAAGCCAAATATAAGCAGAAAATGGAAGCCTACTACAACAAGAAGGTTAAGAATGAACGATTCAGGCCAGGGGATCTAGTCCTCAGAAACAACGAAGCTAGCAAAAAGGAAAATCAAGGAAAGCTGGGCCCAAAATGGGAAGGTCCATACACCATCCTCGAAGCACACAAGGGCGGATCCTACAAGCTAGCAGATTCAGAAGGCAAAAGGCTTCCATGTTTAGACAGGAAAGTTTGGTTTGTATCAAAATGTACCCCGAACAACACTATGAAAACCTTTTGTAAAAAGCAAAGTATTGCTTGAATGAATGAAGTTGTCTTATCAAACTTGTCTTTCTATCCTAAGATCAGGATGAGAACCTAGCAAAAAACTCCATGGCAAGGGCCATGTAAGGGGATGAGCTCCCATGCCACATCGCTCAATAGGTTCAAGGGTTGAATGAACCTATATAAGGGGTGAGTTCCTAAATCAATACAACTCCATGAGACTTATTAAGCCAAAACAACAATGTCTCATAGACAGGTCTGAACAGCCTACACCAATCGTTCCTTAAGCCTTAGAAATATAACCAACAAATAGGCTTACGAAGTCGAGTAAATTACAAAGAAATAATAAAGAGGATAGATACTACGTCTTCTTGTTAAAAAAACACCAAGGCTAAGTGTCTGCAGCACTGAACCCTTTAAGGTGTAAAAAACATAAAGACAAAGTAAACTCAACAAAGACAAAGTTAAAAAAGAATGACAATTGCCCAAGGAAAAATAAGCAAAAAGGGTTATCCCTCAACAAAACATACAAACCAAACCAGAAGCTATCAAGGCCTCAAGCTGCCCGCACAACAGCTTAAAACATTGAAGGCTTCAACTCACCTACAATTAGCCAAAAGGCTTGAAGGGTTAGAGCCAATCAAACAAACTCAGCAAAACAGACATAAACACAAAAACACAACACAAGTAATATAATTAACCATCATACCATAGCAAAGAAAGTCATGAAAGACTTTCAAATAAAAGCTAAAGCAAGTTCTAGAAACTTGCAAGTTAAGCTACTGTTCAAATGGCCATACAGGCCCAACACACCACCAACAGGAACCTTAAGGATTCCTGGAAACCTAATATTGTTCAAAATAATATTACAAACCATAAATTGTTTTGCTAAGAAAGCTACGAATAATCATCAGACGGCAGAAGGCTTGGAGACACCAGAACCTTCAGCTTTGGCCTTCTTGGCTTTCTTGGACTTCTTAGCCTTAGCACCACCATTACGACCAACCGCTGAGGTCTCCAAACCAACATCCTTTGAAACATCCGGCACACTCGAGAGGGTATCATCACTATCTCCGGAATAAGATCTTTTCTTCGAATGTGAGCCCAAGACCTCAGTGCAAACCTTTTCATTTAGACCCTCCGGTTTCAAATCCTGTAAAACAGACAAAGGCTTACCAAAGCAAGAGGAAACCTGATGAACATAAGGATAGGTTAGCCTCTCCATCTGTTCAACTGAGCTTTTGAAAACATCAGAAGCATCGGGACGAAATAAGGGGGACTTTTCCAGAGAATGCCCAGCTTCATGCAACTTGTAACCAGCAATGAGACCTTGGTGTTTTCCCAAATTAAGCAACTTTGTATAAACATCACCAAGAGCGGAGTTAAACTCGGCAGAATGAAGCAGGTAGGTGACAACCTGTTGAAAGCCCTGCTCAATCAACCACTGGTTATCA
Organism: Helianthus annuus; assembly: GCF_002127325.2. NCBI lineage: Eukaryota > Viridiplantae > Streptophyta > Magnoliopsida > Asterales > Asteraceae > Helianthus > Helianthus annuus. The sequence continues at coordinate 6,553,521 of NC_035433.2, forward strand.
CTAGTTGCACGAGAAACCGAAGCCTTCGGGCTCCTTCTCTTCATCAAAGGCTTTCTGAGCAACAGATAAAGCCTCCCTGTCCGCCTTTAGCTTCAACCGATCGGCCTCAAAACTCTTCTTAAAATCGATCATCTCAATCTCATGCTGCTTTGACAAGCCTTCAACCTTCTTTGACCAAGCTTCCTCCTTCTCAGCAAAGCTGCTTATCTCCTTCTTCATCGCTGCCATCGAAGACTTCATCTTATCTTTCTTCTTGGAAAACTCTTCATACTCTTGCATCCTCTGACGAAAACGGGCAACGCCCTGAGGAAGCATGGCAGCAGATTGCAAGTACTGAGAATCATACGAGACAGCATCAAGTCATCATCCATTTCGGAGATAGTCTTGTGAACCGAAGGGGGAGCAATATGACTCAAGGCTTCTTCACAAACAGCAGCATCTTTAAAGCTATCATCAACTTTCACTGACCAACATGGCATATAAACCGCATCAGGATTCAACCCTTCAACGTCCATACTCGAAGAACCCTGAACAGGTGTAGCAGGAACCTTCTTGGCCGAACCCTTTTTGCCATGAACAACTAACTTCTTCTCCCTTTCAGAACCCACTTCAACACCTTGATCCCCAGACTCTTCAATATCATCACTCAACTCCACCGGTTCGGTAGAAGTGGATTGAGGAGCGGCTTTCAAACGACGAGTAGATCGCCGGGTTGAAGTCTTGGGGGCAAGAGGTTTAGAAAAACCCTTAACATTCGAAACACTAACATACCCAGCACCTTCAAACCTTTGTTCAGCACCTTTAACCACAACATTCTCATCAGGGATAACAGGAACATCCCCAAAAACCACATCCGAAGTGTCATCACTTTTAATGAAATCCAAGGCAGACATAACTGCAAGCAACAAACAGACAGAACATGAGACACAAATTAAGAAAAATACAAGAAAGGTGGAAAAGAAAATGCATACCCGTGCCATCTCTCATCAGAACCGGATCCCGATTAGCTTTTTCCCATAACTTACTAACCCCCAATAAAACTAGCAAATGCTAAGGAAAGGGACGAACCCTTGAAGGGCATTCACGAATGGCTTTCAAAAAAGCATCATTCAAGTCAGATGCAAGGGGTTCCGGTTCATTGAGAACAGCACCCGGGTGTCGCCACACCATTTTAAATGGAACAATAGTATCGGAAACCCAGAAAAAACGATTCTTCCACGTCCCAAGTGTGGTAACCATAGATGAAATAAGGCCGGAATCAACCTTGGATGCTTCAAAAGTAAACCAATCGCCATTTTTGGCCAAACGGAAAAAACGGCGAAAAAGCAATAATGAAGGATCATATCCGAGGGCACGACACAAAACCTCAAAATGTAAAACCCTAGCCATGCCCTTCGGATGAATCTGGCCGAAAAAAACCCGGTAATATTCCAACAAGTTTAAAACAAACAAGGAAAATGGATGACGAAGGTTTGAAAACTCGAAATGACGACAATAAAGAGCGACGAAACCAGCCGGACATTTGTCAATCGAAGCATCACACGAAGGGGCAGTAGGATTAAACTTAGTTCCAATACCATATTCCGTACAAAACAACTCTACTTCCTCTTGGGTTAATCGGGAAAAGGATTTTGCTAAATCCTTAAGGGCACCCATTTTTGCAAAAATATGAAAAACGTAATGAAACTAAAGGAACTGGTACTAACCTTGAAGAAAAGGGGAAGGAGTTGCAGAGAAAACTTGTGGGAATAATGAAAAAACAAATGAGAAAAGGAAAAGGTAATAAGTTAATACAGGGGCAATAATGTAAAACGGTGCACCCTGCAAAACCGCCACCCTACGAACTGCTACACATCAATCAAATCAGTTGTCAGATATTCAAAATTTAAAAATTAACCGTCGACAACCCTCCAAGCCTTCAATCGTTGAACCCTTGAAACCTTCAGGGAATAAAATAAATGCTTAAAAAGTGAGAAGTCTTTGAGCTACTCCCAAAAACCTCTGACTTGGGGGGCTGATGACGGGGGTAGCCCGAGACCAAATAAAAAGACCAAGTATGAAAACGCCCAAAAGATTAAAAGGTTCAATGGTTGAAAAAGCTGAGGAGATGAAGTAAAGTAACACGGGAACAGCGAACAAGTCACATCCCCAAAACAGTCTCACCAACCACAGCCGTAAAAGCAATGCAGGTCCACAGAGTACATACTATTATCCGGGGGTCAAAAGGCTTCAACCCCCAAAAGGGTAAGCCCCTCACTGCAAGCTAGTTCACTAGTTATAAGAGTACTTCTTTAAGAAATGTCTTCTCCTATATAATGACACTTCATTCATCAAAGGAAGACATTCCAGATCAGATTTGCTTCCTCAAACTCTGGTCCTTCACATCGTACACTTGCTTCACTCAAGTGTCTTTCACTCACACTCACATTACACTTATTCTTTTTGTTCCTCAGTCCATTTCTGAACAACACTTCAGAATTAGATCTTCAAACAAGAAATATAAACTAGTGAACCTCCTTCCACGTCTTGCAAACGTGGGGGGACCCCACGACCTGCGTTAGGCAAGGTTAAACCCTTTAACCCTTCTGCCTAACCACCCTTGCTACTATCTTTGGTCTAATATTTGTTGTCTCAACACATCCCAACAATATTTCCCGCCAATACCATTTGGAAAGTAATGCAATGTTAACATCATCGATATTAGATAACCCTAAGCCTCCCATGTCAACAGGAATAGAAAGCCGATCCCAAGCAACCTATGGAATTTTTTAAGTTTCGTTATTACCTCCCCAAAGGAACCTCCTTATAATCTTTTCTAGACCTTTGACCACACCCGACGGAGCTTTGAACAAAGAAAGGAAATAATTCGGAATACTTTCAAGAACATATTTTATTAGAGTCAATCTACCTCCAATGGATAAAACCGAGGCCTTCCACAAAGCAAGTCAAGATTCAAATATGTCGAACACCGTTTTCCAACTATCAATTTTGTGCATTTTCGCACCAACCAGAATCCCGAGGTGGATGAACGGAAGTTCCCCAGCTTTGCAGTTGAAGGAATCCGCCACCCTCCTAACTTCCGAAGACTCCACCCCTACTCCAAACAAATGCGATTTATTAATGTTAATCTTAAGACCGGCACATAAATAGAAGCACATGAGAACCTTTAGGATCGTCTTCAGATTATACTCCGACCATTCGCCTAAAAACACACAATCGTATGGCGAATATATTGTATAAATAGTTAAGTATTTCATATGAGTGTAAAACCGTCGAAGTACATTATCCAATACCTACTTTAATGAAGAGTTGCATTTTTATTAAATAGATTGATTCAGCCTTATATTAGATGCTACTCTTATTACATGAAGATAATTTATGATTCATTTGGTCATCTACTATCATATGTTAAGATAAACTAATAAAATATTAAGATAATCATAATTTAATTAAGCCACTTTAAGATAAATTCGATCATGAACTTTAAACAAATGATGCAAATAAAATTTAGGGAAAATTCTTTCAAAACTAGCCACCTCATGCGTCTTAGGAGCGACCTTTTAGGGTGTAAGGAGTGGTTAAACACTTGAGAGTGGCAAACTAAAAAATCAACCAATGAGAGTGTGCCATGTCAAAGTGGTAAACTATGCTCAAAAGTGTTGGCAATGGTTAAACACTTGATGAAGTGGTAAATTATTTAAAAAAAATGAAAAAGGTGTGATTGGTTGAGATTGGAATGGACCCCACCTCACACTACCCTCTCTCTCTCTCACTACCCCCCCCCCTCTCTCATGATTCCCGAGCGGCAAGCCTACACCGATTGTGCAACGAAACCGCAGCGGCAAAGGGTCGGCGGCGGTGTTGCCGCCGCGGCAAAAGCCTTTGCCGACACCCTTTGCCGCACCCACACCGGACACCCTTAAGCATGGAATATGTCTTAGAAGTGACCTTTTAAGCACGGGATGCGTCTTTCAAGCACGTGATGCATCTTTGAAGGTCTTTCGGGAGCTGAAGCGTCCGGCGTCTGGGATGCGCTTTCAAGTACGGGGTGCGTCTTTAAAGGTCTTTCCCATGCGTATGGGACTTCTCCCATGTGTCTTTCACGCATTGTGTCCATTTTTATTGGGTTTCAGGGATACGTCTTTCAAGGTCTTTCCCATGCGTCTAGGACTTCTCCCATGCATCTTTCACGCCACGTGTCCATTTTTTATTGAGTTTCAGTAACGTCGCTTGAAAGATGTATCCCGTACTTGAAATGTTACTCCACAGACATATGATGTGGCTAGTCTTGAAAGAGAGTGAGGTCATTGACTCATTGGCTAGTTATTGAATTATTTCTAGAACAAAGTTTATGTGATTTCCAACCACATTTTGTTGACTCAAATGAGATAGTACGGGGAATGGAGTTTTTTCCCAAACTAGTGTAGATACAAAAAGTATTTACTTATTTGGGTATTTTGAAAAATATTTACCTATTTGGGTACTTTTCCATATCTCTTAATTTTTTTACCTAATTTATACATTTCTTTTTATTTTTCTACCCAAAGTAAAATTAGATTACTCACAGAATTAGAATCAGCACAAATATGAGTAATTATTTTTTGTAAAAAAATAAAAAATTATGCAAATATTCAAAAAAAATCTGCAAAAATTCTAAAAAAATTTGCGAAAAATCCACAAAAAATCTGCAAAAATATATTAAAAAATTTTACAATAATTCTGCAAAATTAAAAAAAAATCTGCAAAAAATATTATAAAAATAACCATATAATCTATTGGGTAATAGTTGGTGAATTTGATGGTCCACATTGTGTAGTTCGTTTGGGGTTAATATCTATAAAAAAACCAAACTACTTATACGTATAGAATATTGGAGAAATAATCACTATTAATAAAATTGAAATAATTAAAATACTTAGGAACTTTTCTCAAAACTCAAATTTCAAGAAATTCGAAATTTGTAACTTTATTTTATAAATTGCTTGAGTTTAAATAAACTTGTTTGAAATATCAAACTTTTCACCAGATTACTATCACTTAATCGATATAACTTAGGGGAGTAAATTTGTGAATTTATTGTTTTTTTATGAGCTTAGTTTAAACGAGGCCTAGACAATTTCAGGTTATAAAAAGAAAATAAAACGGAACAAGAAATGGAGTTTTTTCCCAAACTAGTATAGATTATATGGGTTTTTTATAATATTTTTTGCAGATTTTTTTTAACTTTGCAGAATTATTGTAGAATTTTTTAATATATTTTTGCAGATGTTTTGCAGATTTTTTTTGTAGAATTTTTCAGATTTTTTTTTTGAATATTTGCAGATTTTTTTATTTTTTTATAAAAAATAATTACTCGTATTTTTGTTGATTCTAATTCTGTGGGTAATCTAATTTAACTTTGGGTAGAAAAATAAAAAGAAATGTATAAATTAGGTAAAAAATTAAAGGGATATAGAAAAATACCCAAATAGGTAAATACTTTTCAAAGTACCCAAATAGGTAAATACTTTTTGTATCTACACTAGTTTGGGAAAAAACTCCGGGGAATGCAAACATAGAATATTTGTGGTTTTATCATTAGCCCCATACATCTTTTGTAAGTTATAATTATCATTTTCGAACCACATTTTGTTGACTCAAATGGGATAGTACGGCGAATCAAACATAGAATATTTGTAGTTTTATCATTAACCCCGTACATCCTTTGTAAGTTAAAATTATCGTTATGAAATTTGAGATCCAAATAATAATGGAAAACACTTTTAATATAAGAAAATTGTCTAAATGAAACCTTGCACATATCGGTTTCAAATGATCTAGAGTTTTTGTATTGTTTGGTCCGTCTTGATATAAACATGTTGTACTTCATTCTGCTTAATCACCAATGAACCCATGTTTGATGTTTGCTTGACCTATGTAGATTTAATTATGGACCTTTGTGACACTTTTAAACGCTTTCGTGGCAGGGGCGAAGGTTAGAGGGGGGGGGGGGGCGCACGACCCACCGGACTTTTCATTCAGTAGTGTTATGTATATAAATTTTTAGGTATATACGTTTTCGACCCCCGGTTCTATAAATTTTTTTTTGTATATACGTTTTCGACCTCTCGTTTATATCTCAATTTTCGCCACTGTTTCATGGAGCATCTTGAACATAGATAGAAAGCATTATTATGTTGAGAATATCATAAACTACATCTTGTCAACTAACATAACATGACATGTCTCTTAGATCATGGTCATACCGGTGGGTCCCTAGTGGCTCTTGGGTGCTTTAACTCAAAATAAAAATCCTTTTTACTTAAAATATGTATATAAAAATTGACACTTTTTTTAAATACTTAAAATATATAATTTATTTGAAAGTTTACAAATTACAATTAGACAAACTTAGTTTTCTAAAATACAATAAATATTGTAATGGTTACCTAAATAAAACGTTTTATGTAGAACTTTCATTATTTTTTTGAACGTACAAACATTTATTAGAACAAAGCTATTACTAGCAATCAACTAGCCAGAAAATAACTGAAATAACTGAAACTCAAAACAAATGATTCGATCCAGAACTATAAAACCAAATATACTATGATTCAAAAACCATAACCTACTTATAAAGACTCTAAAGACAAATGAAATAAAATCACACATATTAAAACATTAAAACATTGAAACACTATAAAAAAGCAACATGTTTATGTATATATGAATTGTAATTTTGGCTTTGGGGTTTTTCAAAGAAAAAATAGTTATGCATATAGTTGCTGTAACCTTGGCTTTGGGGGTTTTTAAAAAAAATTGAGTTTTTTACTTTTCACCCAAAAGTATTTCATAAATTACTTTTAAACCAAAATTATTTGTTCATTGACTTACAAGTGATGTGTGTGTTTTAGGTGTGTTAGTTTTAGCAACTTTTTAGCTCGATTAGGCGGGTTAACTTAATAACTTTTAAACACGTTCATCTTGTTTTAAATTTATAAAAAAAGATTATTACTTAGACTAAACACACACAATAAGCAAGTGTACGTATCGACGTATTGTTTGTAGTAAAGTTTATGTAAGAACCAAATATTGAACCTAAGGGACACGACTTTTATTACTCAACTAGTTAATTAATTATCTTTTGTTTATTTGTTAAATTATATTTAAAACCAGAAAATAAATGCAAGTAATAGAGAATTGGTAGAGAATATCAAGAGCACAATGAGTGTTACTTTGGGTTTTCGACTCCGCTAGGGATGAACTATAGTTAGGATATTGGCAAGTGGTGTGGTGATTTTAAGTGAAAAACCCGACTAAAGCCTTTCCGTTTAATTTGCAAATTATAATTTGATGTTAAAATAGGATTAGAGCCGGGTTACGTTAATTCATTGCCCTTACTTAAAAGAAGACTCATTTTAAAGAGTAATCAACTAGGTTTGGTTAAATACATCCAAGTATTATTTTTCTTCTACAACACTATACGTTGCGATCCTTTGATTGTCATGATCCCTATTATGGGTCCATCTAGGATACGTTGTGGTGCTCCTTATAGGTGCTAATGACACTTGTGATTGGTTGAGGTGATTGATCTTTATTTAACGGGCAACATTATAATAATAAGATATACACACACACACAGGGTTAGGTTCATTTGTGAACAACCCCCTTGATAGTGAACACTAGTGAACTAATCCTAGCCCTTGATTATCAATACACAAGTGTATACACAAGTTAAATCAATGGCCATGATTTGATGATGAAAATACACTAGTGTATTTTACGAGTTGATGATGTAAATTAATGGCTAGGATTTATTCACTCAGTTCACAAATTAACTAGTGTTCACTCTAGAACCCCACCCTATACACACACATATAATTACGTATATATTTTAATACGGGTTCACCAACTCTTAGTCCGCGCCAAGCCTAATAAATAGACCATGTAGGCCTACAATGATATCCTTGATAAACGAGGGCTGATTACAAGATGTGTTTCCACAAAAATGTCAACCACAACAAAAATGGGATCCTCATACTAGTATATCGGTTGTTACACACCATGAGTGTACTAATAGGCTTCCAACCACCAGGTTTATCAAGAACACCCACAAGATCAAAGACTAAAACCGAATCAGAAGCCTCATTCACGAAAAAGAAGGGTAGAAAGAATTATCAAAAACATAACATGCCACTTTTCCGAAGTTTAAACATTTCATTCATATCAAGTTTCATCTAAAATCCAAGCAACACAAGAAGTTTAGACAAGAATGGCCATAGTAACTTGTCCACAAACAATGATCATAGGAAAGCCCATTGTGAATCAAGTGTAAGAATCAAACAACTAAATAAAGGTTGTTGATTACAAGTTCTCTGTTGCAACCCCCGACTCTACCCTGAAAACGAGCCGTGAGTATATACAAGTGGTACCAGTGTTTATTAAAATTATCGCAGCGGAAATTTCATCATGACCGGGTGTTAGGAAAAATATCAGAGTTTTCAAACCACCATAGTTTTCATTTCATAAAATGTGGGATGAAACCCATATTTACATAAAGGATTTTCATAGGGATAAACCCTTAATTACAAAACACGTTTTATTCACACATAGCACTTATTTAAGCTTTGAGTGCCCTATAGCACTTTTCATTCTCGTCATAGTAAATCACCTGAAACGCTTTTTAAAAATATTTGATCAGCGAAAAATACTCGTAAGTTCATTCAAACTTATAAAAAGACATTCTCTTATAATTACAGCATTAAAAGTTTTTACATTTGTTTATATCTTAGTATTACCCAAAGGTATTTGTTAGTCGGCAATTCCTGCGACCATGGTCGTATCACTATTTGTCACACCCCCAAAATCCCACCCGCGGAGTACTACCACTTGGAGGCGTGACTGACCAGGATCCAGCCACCAATCATACTGAACAAGCATATAAACAGTTATAAAAAGTTTAACCAATACGATTGGTGTTTCAAACAACAAAGTTTAAGTTGCAAGCGGAAGCATAAGTTTAGAGTTATAACATAAGTTCAAATGTTTTCAAACAGAACGTGGCACGCAGCAATCTGTGTCCCACAACGACCCTCCTCCATGCAAGCTCCAGCTGAGTACCTATGGTCCTGCAAAGCATGTAGTAACGAGTCAACAACTAGTTGAGTGAGTTCACAGTTGGGTGTTCGTTTTAGTTGTTTTGAAAACAGTTTCCTTTAACTGGCATCCTGCCGTGGGGGTTACCCCATAGTTTAAAAAAAAACGTGACTCGTTCATTCCCAGTTACTCCGGCATTCCAGCCGTGGGGGCTACCCCATGTTAGTTATCAGGCATTTCGGCCGTGGGGGCTACCCCATGCATACACTAGACTTGTTACCATATCGACTGCTGACTGTAGTCATGTTTATGTGCCCTGAAAACATCAATGTCTATCATCATTGACGTGCCCCAGATCCATTAGTTCACGCCCGTCCTCTGCGGCACGGTGTGAGGTTTGTCAGACCTAAATAGCGCTATCTAACTAATGACCCGCTCGCCATTGGCCCGGCGATTAAGTCGATACAAAAAGGAGGGACTTCGTGATAGAGTTTTAGTCTAGTACGAGTTATCCGTCCATCCGGACGAGGAATCACATTCCTGGATCATAGCCGTCCTACCCAAGGAGGACGAGGAATCCCGCGTTCCTTAACCCCGTTCCCAACCCAGGGAATCCCATGCTTTGTAAAGGGTGTGAACTCACCTTGGTTTGCTCGGCAGTAACACAGAAAAGATAATCAAATTGCAGGTAATCAATTAGGTCCTATCACAGATATTATTCGTATCAGATTCAAGCCAAGCAGTGCACGGATGTTCAACACGTATGGCAAACACGTTTAACAGCTCACAGTATTTTCAATTAACAGTAGCACATTCGGCTCATAAGTTTAGTCCAACTACTTAAGCCCAAAACACGTAATGGCAGTTAACACAGAAGCCCATAAGTCCGGCCCATTAACTTAGGCCCATAACTAAGCAAGTCCAATAAGGGGTCTCGAGTCGCAACCGGACTCGCAAACGTGGTTTCGAGTTGTGCTGTTATGTTGGTCATGGGTGGTTGCGAGTCGCAACCGTGGTCTCGGCTGATCATGCTAAGGTTTCGAGTCGCAACCTGTGTCGTAACTATGGTCTCGGTTCATCATGCTGTGGTTGCGAGTCGCAACAGGACTCGTAACCTCTGTCGCAACTGGCGGTCTCGACTTGTAATGTTGTGGTTGCGAGTCGCAACCAGGGGTTTCGACTCCCCAACAGTTGCTGATTCTGCACAATTGTACTATCCAATAACATTCCAATTGCATGCACCCTATTTGTGTACTATCCACTCAAACATGTTTTCTTGTCTAAACATTCATGAATTCAGATCAAACAAGCAGGATTTCAAATATTTAACCCACATTCAAAGCATATTCAACAAGTTCTTCATGTTCTTCAAACATTCAAGCATATTCATAACATAATCATCCTTTGTTCAAGCATATTATGCATTCTTCCTAATTATAACATGAACAACTATTAAACACTTGAACCAAAGGCTACAATTCGGTCCTTTATTAACCCGATTACATGCCAAATACAAACCGATTTCATGCTCCTTAAAACTAGTGGTTCAACCTCCTTTAAACACAAAGCATCAACAATCCGAATTCAAGCATGTTAACCGGTTCATTATTATCACACATGTAATATCATCTTTTGACAACAAACAACTATTTTCTATCTAGCAAACATCTTTATCATAGATAGACAATCATCAAGCCAACACATATTATCATTCAACCTCATTACACATCAACAACAAACCGAAATACAATGTGAGTTACTAACCGGTTAAGAGGTATGAAAGGTGAACTCCAAATGTTGATTTCCAATCTTGAATCCAAAGGTCAAGTGTGAGCCGGTTACTAGGAGTGTGTTTATGTTGCTTAGGGTTTTGTAGGAGAGAAGATAGGAGAGTGTATGTGTTGGTTGTCCAAGAAAATGGCAAAGATGGTTACAAGTATAATATATATACTTGTTTCACACATGCACCCTAAAGGGCTTACTAGCCGATTAGAGGAGGTCACGGCCCAAAGGCCCAAATCGGTCACTATTCACTCGAGACCTCATGGTCTCGAGTCGGGTCCTTGTCGTCTCGAGTTGGGTTCTCGGCTCACATAATATACATACATATATACCATACGTACAAGCAAGCACATAGTCACATAAAATGTTCACTTATGTCATTACATTAACAAGTTACTAGTCACGAAATGTTTCAAGCAAGTTACATCAAGATACAAGAAAGGTTCTAATTTCGAGTTGTCACACTATTGGTCATTCTCCCAACTAATGAAACTTATCAAGTAGTGTATACAAAACCCCACATACTGACAATAATTTTCTAGTAAGAATACAAAGACTTAATCACTGTAATAAAACTAACAATTAGAAAAGATTTAGGGTTAGAATGACTCACTTTACAGATTTAGGGTTTTCAGTAATCGCCTCCTGGTTTAAATCCTGGGTTCCTAATTAAACACACAATGCAACACATATTAGTGTATTACCGAAATTCAAACTTTAACGATAATCACGAGATCAAAACCTCAACGTAGTTAACAAAGTATAGCCTTATTCAGGCATCACTTTAACATCCGTTGATTTGGTTTCGAATCAATCGGACAAGGTATCGTACCAGTGATCAGGGTTAGCACACTTTCTACGGAGCAGAGTTTCAAGGTTTAGGGGTTGCGGGTAATAGAACGGTTTCGAGGAAGAGAGAGTATCAATATATCAATCAAAAAGGTGCACTGAAGCTCATCCCACGTCTGCCCTTATATAGCCCACCTGGACTTCCCCCGCGCGTCGCGGGAGGATCAAGGGTCTCCCCCGCGTGGCGCGACAACTGCCTATTAGGGCTAGGTCAGCCTTGTCACTTGCATAACCGACTAGATTGTTGTTTATGCTAAGTTAGTGTATTAATTATATATGTAAATAACATATAAAAAATTAAAAATATTAAACAGACCGTTTTACGTTTTTGGTCCTGAGTCAGCGCCCATTTCGCACATACACAAGGCCGCTTAAATGAGGTTAATCAAAGCCCATTTAATACTCTTTTTACGACTTTTTATTTTATATGATCCTAACCCTATAAAATACATAATTAAAACAATTACCTTACAAAACAATATAGTCGAATGATTGAATCCTTTTTATTAACAAACATTTTAAATATTTTCCACTCTAGCTTATAACTCAAATAATAAATAATAAATGCACGCTGGGAAAGATGACGTATGAAAAATTGACACATCAGCCAAGTGTCCCATAGACGGACTTGCCAAAATATTTTTTGTTTTTTTCATTCATTTTCCAGTCACTATATATACAAGGTGCATATATACATATACATCGTCTCTATATACATACATCTCTCTCTCTCATTGCTCTCTCTTACTAGTTTCTCATATTCAATCCATAACACACGCCACCGGTGATTTGTTGTACGGAGAAAAGAGGCAACCAAAGGTTTTGTTAATCATTTTATTTATAATATTTCGACGCCCCGTCCTGAAGTTTAGATGTCGCAGCCAGCGACCGCGGCAGTGATGCCAGAGGCATTCGCTAAGGACGCGATAATATCGTGGTTCCGAGGCGAATTCGCTGCGGCAAACGCGATAATCGACGCTTTGTGCGGGCATTTGTCGCAGTTTGAAGGCGGTAAAGGCGAGTATGAATCGGTGTTTTCCGCTATACATCGACGCCGGTTGAATTGGATCCCGATTCTTCAGATGCAGAAGTATTATTCGATCGCCGATGTGACGATGGAACTCCAGAAAGTGGTTGAGGAGAAAATGAAATTGAAACAAGTCGAGAAAAAAATTGTTGTCGAAGAGGTGGAGAATAAAGGTGAAATTTCAGAAATGGATTCCGTTTACATCGATATCGATAAAAATAATGGAGGTGAAGTTGTGGATGATGATTCCAATAAAGATAATCATTCACCGAAGAGTGGGATCACTGATGCAGGTATGTTGTATAATCTATACAGTTAAATTTGTTGCAATTCTGTTACATATTTGTTAGAATTCTGTTGTATACAGTTGCAGATTTTCAGATCTTGTCCCTGTTTTTCACTTCACATCACATGTTTCTTGTTATTATTTTAGTAATTATTAAATTCACAACCATTTGAATCTATAAATTAATCTCATAATCAACACTTTACTAGTATTTTAACCTTTTTTTTTTACTTTTTTATTTTTATAACATAATAAAATACTTTATAAAATTACAAAATAACAAATTACAACCAAACGGCAGTAAATGAACAAGTTGCGCCGCAACCCCGTTTTAAATTGTAAAATCGATCCTACTAGAGATGAAACGACTTTTTTTTTTAAATACAATAATCACATAAAACGATACACAACAACAATAACATTTTTAATGAATATTTTTTTTTGAATTTTAATAAATTATTCAATTTTACAAAAATCGATTGCTCTTTTTGCTATTTTTCAACTTAGTTGGAAATTTCTTAGTTTCTCCAATTTTCCTGACTTTTTTTTTTTTGAATTTGGAAAATTGTTTTTTCGGTTTCTAGAATGTCCTGTTGGATGTAGCTTTTAAGTTTTAACGTCGTTAAATTGACTGAAATATTTGACTTTGAAAATTATAAATTAATTTCAACTGTATTATAAAGATTGATATGAATACGAGAATCAGTAAAAGTGATAATCCAATAACTTCTATTTAATTTCCCAAGGATTTTGATGGGGATTTCGAGGTCTGATTTCCATACAAAGTGGCTTTTTAACTTTGAGTAAAATAAAAATAAATAAATAAATAAATGACATCAATTTTTTTTATATAAATAATAATTGTTTTATTTATGAATAAATTAATAAATAAAAAGGAAACATTACCAATTTTCTTGAGATGTGTGTGGTTTAGCCTAAACCTGCATTTTCAGATCCGTTATTATTGACGTCATATTTGCGTCATGTTTTGTTTGTCCATAATTTATCAACATTATACACTCGAGGTTGTAAAGATTTAGGGGTACAATTGAACTTTTTGTAGTAGGAGGATATATACAACCGAATTAAAGATAATTGTTACACGAATCTTGTTTGTGTAGTGGGGATTCCTGTGAGTTTGTGATGTGGATAGACGTTAAAGCGAGTCGAACTTTATGACTTGCCGAATCTTTCGTGATGTAGGGTTAAGCTAAGCTTGAAAAACTAAAATACTTTTTTATAAAATAAAATTATTTATACTATTATATACTTTATGTTACTAGTTTTTTTAATTCTAGTAGAAAATGTCTGTTAGGGATCTTCCAACTTTTGGGGATAGAGGTAATGTTTGCCGCTTTCTCGCCCTCTTCAAACCCGCTTAGTTCAAGGATCGAACTAGCGATCTCCACCTATTCGCCTAGTCTCCCATCATCATCAGCTGCCGTAAAAAATAATGGGGTGAACAGGAATCGAACTTGAGTCCCTTAGAACACAAAGTCTCTCCCTTACCACTCCACCACCATCTCATTTACAGTTCTAAGTGTAACTTGATTACATACCATGGTAATAAAACATAACTAGGTTACATTAGATAGTATAAAGTATGTTCCATAAATGGGAAAAAGAAGGTAAAACATGTTTTTTTTATTTATTTATTAACTAACCTTTTAAATAATCCCTACACCTTGTATTAGGATTTTATTTGTAACTTGAACTACAAAAGATAACTTTATTGTACTTATATTATGATTCCCACTTAAATCCATACAACCAAAAACTATCGTTCCCACTTACACTATACGGAGTGGGTGTGGAGGAATGAGGGAGGAGACGGGAGGTTTTTCACTCTCCCTGTGGAAGCGCAAGATAAACCAGTCCGTGGGTGGCGTTGGGAAGGGGACGGGAGATTTTTTTACTGGCGTGGAGGGTTTGTTGGCTGTGACGTGGCGAATGTTGATTGGCTTTGACATTATATTAATGTTGTTTTTTTTAGTTTAATAGATTTCTTTCACTTTTTAAATACAAAAATTATGTGTGACGCGTCGAACAACGCCACTCTTTTACGCCATGTCTCACTCCTCTTTTTCTGCTCCACGCCACTTTTCTAACTCGTGCTGACGTGGTTGCCGCGTAGAACAAAAAGCCCTAAATGAAAGCTTCCATAATTATCTCATAGAAGAAAGTAACTAGAGAAATGATAAAAAGGTTGGAATGGATGAAGTCCACTATGAATATGGGACTAGGTGTAAGTTAGTGCCATACTGTTATTGCGTTTGCTTCTTTGTCGTACTATGTTCTTTGGACGGGTGCTAGTGCTCGGTGGTTCATTGGTAATAGTGATAATATGGTGCTTCAAATGGACCACCATGGTGGGGTCACATGAATATTTTGGGCGGTTACGAAATTTGCTTCTCGAACCCCTCTAAGAAAATGTATGTCAAGTGTATAAACGAGTCCAGGCCGGCTCGTTAAAAGCTTACGTAGGATCAAGCTTAAATGAGTTCGGACATAAATTGAAACTCGTTTAAGTAAGAAGTCGAGCTGCTTAGTTTCAGTGGCGTCTCTGAAAATTCACGTACCCTGTTCGAGCTCAAAAAAATGTACTCTTTCGTAACAAACAAACACCAGATAATGTGCCTCTCCAAATGACGGGCCTTGTACGGTGGTCCTCCCCGCACACCCTCATCACCGCCATTGCTGAGTTTTACTAGGCTCGGAGAGTCTAAACCAACTTATTATTTGTATAAAATATTATAATTTTTATGTGATAAAAAAATATATTACAGATTAAATAGAGTAAATTGTCAAAATCGTCCCTGAGCTTTGCGCATGTTTCCTATTTTCATCCAAAACAACTTGTTTGTACCATATAGTCATTCACTTTTGGGATTTTTTGACATTTTCATCCAAACGTCTGACTTTTTTGCTAAAATCGTCCCTGAGATTTGGGAATTTTTTGTCATTTTCATCCAAATGTTTGATAGAAAAAATAAAGCAAATTAGATGTTTGAATGAAAATGACAAAAAATCCCAAAAGTAAAGGACTATATTGTATAAAAAAAATTGTTTTGGATGAAAATGACAAAAATGCCCAAACCTCAGACACGATTTTGGCAATTTACTCGATTAAATATTATATATAAACAATTATGATAAATTTAACTAAACAATATTTATTATGTTATATTATAGATATATGCACACACTTGTAACTACACATGTATGTATAAGAATAAACACATAGGTTAATTCGAAATCAGGCAGTGGTATAATCCATAGGGTCCAATTGGAAAGATATTATAACTCGTTTTTCATACATATTAGGAGGATCATATCTGTGTTTTTGTGGTAGTGAATATTATTTTTTATTACTTTTTTTTTTTAAAGTTACATATGTTTCTCTTTGAAACACAGGACTACAGGAAGTGCAATCAGCAGGGGAAAGCGTCGAGATATGCTCAAACGAAGAAGACTGGGAGGCGCGACGTGCTGAAATCAAGATGACAAAAGGGTTCATAGCCAAGGAGTCTGTAAAAGGGCATATGGTAAATGTTGTGAGAGGTTTGAAGATGTATGAGGACATACTTAACGCGACAGAGCTCTCTAAGATGACGGAATACGTAACTGAACTTCGTGTCGCTGGCCAAAATGGTGAACTCTCAGGTGGATCCCGTGATTCGTGATGCTTTTGTAGTTAACCTTGTTTTTTCCTTTCGGGACCGAAGTTTTGAGATAGTAAGGGATGCCTCAGGTTTGGAAATCAATTAATTTTATTTTCAGTTGTAACTATAACTTTGCTAGTAATTTTAGGTAGAAAACTGCTAGAACTGCATGTACAAATGTATTATACAGTTTTGACAATTTTCTGCTTTTAGGTAGAAAACTGCTAGAACTGCATGTACAAATGTATTATATAGTTTTCGCAATTTTCAACTTATAATTGGTTCTATATGCAACGTGCCTTGTGTTAGAAACTTGGAATACACCCTTAGTTCTAGATTAATAGACCTTAGAATATTTCCAAACATAGAAAACAATGTTGACAACATTACCATAGGAATTTATGAGTCCTACTTCAACTTGGAATATATCTTGTTCATTTTATTTTTATTTATTTAAAAAATAGTATACCTTATAGGAAAAGCAATTTTATAATTCTAAGTTTATAACCTTGTTTATTGGTCTTTGGGTGAGTAGGTGAGACTTTTATCATGTATAATCAGCAGTCAAAGGCAATCAAAAGAGAGCTTATTCAATTTGGAGCTCCAATATTTGGACAAATAAAAGATGAGGCTACAAATAATAAATCCCAAGAGAGTAAGCATGCGATCGCGTAACTCTTTTAAAACAAATACATTTCTAGATCCGAATATTCGATAACAGAATGTAACATTGTGAACGTGTCAAAACTGCCACAGGCAATATCGAGCCGATTCCTGCTCCTCTAGAAGGTGTGATTGACCATCTAATCCAGTTTCACTTGATTTCCGAAAACAGACGACCAAACAGTTGCATTATAAACTTTTTCGACGAGGTATAAATTAGTTTTATACGTGTTATGATTATTTTACAATTATAAATGTAATACTTATATTAAATCTATTATACTATTGATACAGGGGGAATTTTCACAGCCTTTCTTGAAACCACCTCATTTAGAGCAACCCATAGCTACACTTGTTCTGTCTGATTCAACAATGGCTTTTGGGCGTACTCTAGTTTGTGATAATGATGGAAACTACAAAGGACCACTTATGCTTTCTCTCAAGGAAGGGTAAGTTTATAACACATTTATAAAATTTTATACGCGGATTAATATAGCCCAGAAAATCATCCGTGCTATAATATTGTTGCGAGACTAATTAAACGACATCATATAACCCGTTTTACAACCGGGCTATATTTTATATGTTTTTACAAATTTAGGTCTAGGGGTTTAATGGATTTTAAAAAAAAAATGTTGACAAATTTTTTATCTTTAACTGTGATAGGTCACTCTTGGTGATGAGAGGAAATAGTGCTGACATGGCACGCCACGTCATGTGTCAATCTCCAACTAAACGAATCAGTGTCTCATTTTTCAAAGTCCGAATGGACACCTATGACAAAAATTTAGCCCCAAAAGATCCGATGAGTGGAGCGATGACCCTATGGCAACCTAGTCTTACAACTCCATTAATGACACCGATTACTACGGGACCACTAGATGGGTATGACGCGATCCATGTTCTCCCCAAGTGGGGTGCAATCCGATCCCCACAACTGCTTATGTTAGCACCAGTCCGTCCAATGGTTATGAGCCCTAGAAGGCTGCCACGTGGAGGGACTGGTGTTTTCTTACCATGGAACGGGGGGTCAAAAAAACCCAACAAGCATTTACCGCCTCGTGCTCAAAGAGGGCGTCTTCTTGCACTTCACGCCTCAACTGAAACACACAAAATGGATCGAACCCCTGGGTCGGGCATTAGCGTGGCTTGAGACATGCGAGGGAAGTGTTGTGTTGTGGTTTGTTTGCAGTTGGTCTAGTGTACAACAATTAAGGCCTTTGTGTTTGAAACTAAGATGAGTTTTCTTATTATTACCTTAATTATGTCTTAATTAAGGAGGCAAATAGGTTTTAGTATTGGTGATTAGACTACATTCCTTGTTGTCATTGTCTAATCATCACCTTTAGAGTTATAGAGGTAGTAGTAAAAATCTTTCAAGTTAAAAAGTGTGAATTGTTATATATTATTGTTTCTCTTTACATGAGTTAACTTTGTTTTTCTAATTCATTTATTTGTCATCAATGGGCATGGTGGGGGTGGTGTGGTTGTTTTGAGTTTTGGTTAATGGTAAAAACGAACCGGTTCGAATCTAAATTTAAGGTTGATTATAGAGCTCCATGAACTTGAAAATATTAATGAGAAACTATGTTAAGTTAAACAACCACAATTTCATTTGGGGCTAGAATAACTCGGATTCTTTTACCGTCTTAAATAAATAATAGTATTTAACCATTACAAGCATATAAAACATAGAACTCGAGTCTAGTTATGGGCTCAAGTTCACCTTGGTATGAGTTTTAAGGTTACTATCTTTTGTTATTATTTTCTTCTTCATTTTTTTGGCAATACTGAGTTTAGAATTAAGCTTGGTAATGTTGGAGGAATCGGATCACAAATAACAAACGGACGCCAGATATTGTATATTGTGGAAACGAACTACGGCGGACTCTTTTCTTTCATTAAAATAAACCATCAAATACTACAAGACTCATAAACCCCTATTTATACTAAACGTAACTTGATCACCAAGCTAACAAACCTATCCAAAATATACCATGACACCTAATTAAATATAATAGCTTAAATAGACAATACCATGACACTTAATTAAATAATAGCTTAAATACACATAATCCTTAAAATTATATAACTCTAACCAACTAGACAAACACTAAATAAATAACAATTAATTCCCTCAGGTAAAAATTTAACTCGCAAGAGAACGAGTAAAAAAAAGTTAACTTTCTTTTTAGTAATTTTTATACATCTCTTTTCATATTAGTATATTACCAAAATAGAAAAGGTGTAAGTTTTATTTCCGCCACAAACCTTGGGGAAATGCGATTAAATTGCTTAATATTGTCAAGATTCTCACTTTATTTTATACCCCTTTTATTAAATAAGGGAAACTACATCACTTTTAGTAAAAAGTTATTGTATATAAGAATACCATAAAAACTTTATATTTGAAGAAACAAACATCTTTTCAAACAGAACTATTTTGGTTTTTGTGTTTTAACTAGTTTAATCATTTTAATTTGAAAATGAATCTTTTAACATATTAGATCCTAAGATTGTATTTTATAATGGTTCTAGCCTTTAACATTAAGACCATCCGTAGTCGTGCAAATGTGGGTGTTTTTTGCGAAACCGCGCCCCATTTCGGCCCCCGTGGGCGTTTTTTTTTTGCCAAAAAATGTTTGGAGCGTGCTATATTCCACGTCGGATGGGGATTGAATTCAACCAATTACCGTTGGCAACGG